>NC_081408.1:762025172-762387672 GCF_030272615.1 Cryptomeria japonica
CCTTCAATTCCTCTATTAGACACAATAAACCCTAACAGTTTTCCTGTTGTTATACCAAACACACACTTTTGGGGGTTTAGCTTGACATTGTACTGCTCTAATTGATCAAATATATTTGCAAGGACTTCAAGATGACCTTCTCTTGTCTGTCATTTAGCTAGTAGATTGGCCACATAATCTTCCATGATGTTGTAGATCATGTCATGGAATAGCATTGCCATGTCCCTTTAATATGTTGCTCCTGCATTTTTAAGACCAAATGGCTTAATATTCCAATAGTATGTCCCCCATGGACAAGTAAATATCATCTTGTGTTGATATGTCGATGCAATCCTAATCTGATTGTATCCTGAGAAACCATCCAGTAATGAGAGAATTTCATTCCCAGCAGTTAAGTCAACTATCATATCTATGTTGGGTAATGGGAAATCATCCTTTGGACATGCTTTGTTTAGATCTTGGAAGTCAGTATAGATTCTTATGCTTCCTGTGGGTTTAGTCATAGGTACTAGATTGGATATCCATTCTGCATAGTCAATAGGTCAAATGAAGCCCACATCCAGCAACTTTTGAAGTTCTATTTTGACCAGTAATGCAATTTGTGGATGCATCTTTCTTAGCTTTTGTTTGTATGGTTTAATTCCTAGTAGCAAAGGTAAATGATGTAACACAAATTTTGGATCCAAGCTTGGCATATCCGCATAGGACCAAGCGAAATTGATAGGATGTTGTTTGAAAAACTACATGAATTTGTCCTTTTCTTCTTGGTTTAAGGATATTACTAAGTGGATATTGTGTACAACTTCTCCTTCTGCTATATTTACTTCTTCAGTTTCTTCCATGAGTAATGTTGAATTCTCTCTTTGAATGGGGAGGTTGTCTAACTTATTCTTTCCCTTACGGTTATTTTGATCCATATCTTCTATTACAGAGGCGCTTGCCTCTCCAAAGTATGTTGTTCTATCAAGGTCTATAGCAAATCCTGCCTTGTGATCACCTTGTGGAAATCCTTCTCTGACACCAAGGAATTATGCAATAGCTTCATCATTTTCAAACCAGTCTAGAATTGGTTTTCCTTCTCGTCCCCAATCAATCAGATGTGAGTGTACAAGGGGTAACTCATCACTCCCTTTTGTCATAACAGATTCTGATAACATGCATACCTGGTTATTTGAGGGACCTGGTATATTTTCATCATCTATAGGTGATTTGTGATACCTTATCATGTCAATTGTTCGTGGGCTAGAATCATGATTAGATAGGAATTCATATTCGTGAGAGTCTGTCTCACTTTCTATGTATGTTTCAGCTTCCGAGGTTGTATCACTTGTCTCCTCTTGTTCTTGTATCTGATTTTGTTGTATATACGCAGGTCTGCTTTGTATGGGGGTTACCCTTCTTAAACCTGGTATAAGTCTTTGTAGTCTTTCTTCATCTGATTCATTAGCTAGAGCTTAAGTTGTTTCCCTTGGCAAAAGTATTAATAATAACCAAGGATTAGGCTCATTTACTAGTGCTAAGCCTGTGTCTATTACTACATTTGCTTGTGTGGATGTGTCAGATATTGTATTGTTGGGTGATTTCGTGCTAGATTCTTGTAGAAGTTGTCTTATATCTTCAACATCAGACTCTGCACTAGGCGATGTTGGTACTTTCTTTCTTGTTTGAGATGAAGAGGGAAACACTCATGTTGATGATTGATTTTGAGATATGTACTTTGACAATAGCCTTGGTCTATTTAGTATATCCAATGTACGTTGTCTCGCTTCCGTTATATTTGGTACATGTTTATATCCTAACCCTTGATTCCTTGGATTGTCATTGGGTACAATGGGTTCTAATCTTCCTTGCTTTTGTAATCCCAAGCCTGTGGTACCATAATACTCATGTTTTTGTAGCATCTTGAATCCATCATATTGATCTAAAGGTAATCTAGGTATTGTCATGTCATCTTCTTCTCTGTATATCCAGTGATTGACATCTTCATTCAGAGATTCTTCGTGTAAATCACCCCACCTAATGAAAGAGCATGAATCTCAGTATCTAACTATTTCTTTTCCTTTGTCTTGTTTCATTACTGCATTTTGAGGTTTCCCAAAAGACCTAGGAGATAGAGGCAACTATTTTCCATCTGAAGTACTTGAAATAGAGTATTCCCCTCAACCAATATCTTTTATCTGCAAAGAGGATGTTGTAGGCACATTATTTTGCATTTTTGTGATTGTTAATTACTATGTTTGTGTAGTGAGAGGTGTTGCTTGATTAATTGGTACCTGGTTAACCACACTTGCCTTTAAGTGATTACAATGTTGGAATGGATTTGGATCACCCTTTATGGTGATTTCAATGTCATTGTATGGGAATTTGATATATTGATGAAATGTTGATGGTACAGCCTACATGGTGTGAATCCATGGGTGACCCAATAACATGTTGTATCCTAGTTCTTTGTCCAACACTTGGAAAGTAACCTCTGTTGTTATAGGTCCTATTTGCACTGGTAGTGTAACTATACCTTTTGAGGGATTCTCTTCATCATCATATGCTTTGATGTTTATTCTCTTCAAAGAAACAATGTGAAGGTCAGAATATCCCAATTCCTTAACCAGTTTTAATGTACAAATATTGAGACCGGCTCCTCCATCTATAAGTACTCTTCTGATTCTTCTCTTATGTATGTAAACTTATAGATGTAATGGGTCATTATGGAGAATTCTATCACTAGGAATATCTTGTTTTGTGAATGCAATGCGAGTACCCCATGTCAAATTCCCTACCATAGATTGGAAGGCATTTTCGTTTATATTTTTGTCCACTACTGAATCTTGAAGTGATTTGTCTAGTATAGCTTTATGAGTTGGTGATATATGCAATAGTTCAAAGAGTGATATCTATGTCGAGGTTTTCTTGAGTTTCTCAACAAAATTATAAGTCCCTACTATTGGTGGTGGGTTTGATGGTATTCCTTGTAAAGTTACTTTAGATCTATGAGTAACTACTGCATAGTCTTTGTCACTGAGAGTTATCATGATTGTATCCACTGTATCATCTCCTGTGAAGGAACTGTCTATAACATATGCTATGTTATCAAGGTTTATGTCGTATCCCTCCTTGTAGTTACCATGTACAAGTCTAACATCCATGATATGCGCTATAGGTGCGTCTTCAAACCATCCCGAATGAAATGGTTCTTCTTGCCCTAGTCCATAAGACAAAGATTCTTGTCTTCATCATATTTCGGTGCTTCTGATAGCATGCGAATTTGGTTATCATCGTTATGAGTCTCTTGATATTGCTCATTATTATCAAGTTTTTCTTGTGAATCATTGTTTACTACATCTCTTGAGCTAATGGCATGAATAGTGTAGTCATATGAGACTTTTGTGTAGTTAGTTGTACTATCTTGTGTTCTTGATGTATATTCTTTCCCTTTGTCATGTTTGACAAATGGATCCTTAAAGATGGTGTGATTTGTATTTGCTGACATTTTGTTGGTATCAACTGTGATGTCACCTTGATCGATCATGTCTTGGACTAAGTTTTTCAATTTATAGCAACTCGCAATTTTGTGACCTTTAGTATGATGATAATCACAGAAATCACTATCATTCCACAATGTAGGTTTGAAAGGACCTAGTTCGTATACTCTTACTTCTAGTAAAGTGATCATGTTTGTCTGTATCAACTTTTTTAATGCTGATTCAATAGGTTCCCCTAGAGGTGTGTAATTCCTTCTTGGAGAGTTTACCCTTCAAAATTTTGTGTTCATAGTTTGCGTGGCATTTACATTTGTTGAGACAGTGTTATTCTTTGTGTGTGGATTAAATGATTGACTTGGACCTTGTAAAGACAAAATCAACTGAGTTATGTTCACTGTACGGGCGTCTACAACACCATCATTGGTCACATTTTTGTTTTTCGCCCAAAATTTGGTTTTATCATTGTTGTTGTTATTGCCATATTTAATGAGACCTTGTTCTACTAGTCCTTTCTCACACTTTATGGCTTTTTCAGTGATTTGTTTAAACTTGGTCAAACATTGCATTTGTATCAGGTACTTGATCTTAGGGATTAAGTTTTCTGTGAACATATCAACTTGCTTTGTTTCTGGAATAATAGCCTTACATCTCCTATAGAGAGCTCTCCATCATTGTATGAAGGATGTGAATGTTTCATTCTCATATTGTTTTGCGGCACATAAGTCCATCAAAGTGACTGGGGTTTCAATGTTATGTGAAAAGTTAGCAATGAAGTGTTCAGCTAATTCGCCCCATGATGTGATAGTTGGTGGTAAATGTGAAAACTACTCCAAGGCTGAGCCTCCTAGACTTTTAGGAAACATTCTCATTAGATAAGCGTCTTCAGTTGCAACATCTATACATATCATAAAAAACTCTCTCATGTGGTCTCTAGGATCACCTTTCCCTCGATATTTGTCAAATTTTGGTATTTTAAAATATGGTGGGAAAAATGGCATGTATAATAAATATGTGATCAAAAGGATAAGGGTGTAAGTCCTGCATTGTGTAGCTCTTTTTATCGTTATCAGTTTGCATAGTTGTCATCTGTTGTTGCAGATTTTGTAGTTGTGACAGAATATCCGTTTGAGTCAGAGGTACATTTTGTGCATGTATATTACCCACAAAAGGATTTGTTGTAGTATAACTAAGAGGTTGTTGAAAGGTACCATGATTATAATTTTGCATGTTATGAGTTCCACTAGGTACTGTGAAATAAGCGATATGTGAACCCATGTTTGGCTGAGTTGTACTCATTGTATTAGCATAACCTAAATTTGCATTCTGATGACTGTATGTAGATCCTAAAGAACAGGAGACCATAGGTTGGGTTGCACTTGTTGTATGAGGAACTTGTGTTTGAATAGGTACTGAGACACTTGACATCGTTTGTATAACATGTGTTGGTGTGTTGACGTTTATTGTTGAGGATGACAAACTTGATTGAGAATTCACGTTTAGAATGTCATTAGTTTGTATAGATGATGTTGGTGCATTCTGAGGAAAACTTGAGGTCGTTGCTTGCATTTGTGTCATATGTGGTATTTGACTGCTATTTTGACCTAGAGTATTTCCTAGTGGTAAGATTTTGGTGATATCAAAATCTTCAAGTAATTTAGCCCCATTTTGTAATAACAATGAGAGATATTTGTCCCTATCGCTATATATAAGTGCATCTAAGATCATAAGGACATGTGGGTCCTGTTGACTTGATTCAATATCTTCACGTGTTAAATGTTGTTGCAGTTCATGTATTGTGGGCATTGCCTCAGAATTTGACTGTTGACTAGTTGATATGTCCATGTTCCAAGTTGGATTTACTAACAAGTCATTGTTTGGGTCCATCTTGCTTTTTGCCTTTTGTGACCTTGTGATGGGCATTTAAGACTTCTATATGAGGATGGTTTGGAACCTAATGCAAGATGACAATAATGCAAAACTCTAGACCTAAATATGGAATATGCAGCACTAGACCAGACTCTATTGAGGATTTTGATGCGAGACTTGTTGAGTATTTTGAGATCTTTGTAATGCAAGTTTTTCCAGCTCTTCTCTTAAACGTTCTGCCTCAATTTCTCTATCAATTTTATGGGCAATTTTATACTCTATATTTAGTTCGTACTCGACTCCTATATATTGAGGTGCATTTCTATTTAATCGCTAGGCTAAGTTACCTAGATCGTCAATAATTTCTCATTGATCGCCATTTGGCACTAGATTAGGTTGCTCGAAGGGGAGCAAGCCATCACCTGGGAGACCCATTAAGACACATGTTGTGACTTTCTAGGATGATTATGCAACTGATGATGAACTAAGACATACATATATAAGGTCTAGACAAGGACGTATATGAGGACTATCCAAGGACTAAAGACGATAATAAGGACGTAAATGAGGACTATGCAAGGACTACCTATGGTCACAAGTATGTAAAACCTTGAGTTTGCAGGATTGTCTGACATTTCAAAATGGACTTTGTTTTTCAGTAATTCTGTGTGTAGCATAAGTTTGGTTTTTTCCAAGTCTGAGAACAATTGTTTGGAGGTAGATATAGCTGACTGAACTTGTTTTCAAACAAAACTCTAAGAATTCAGAGATACACAGGATAGGGCCTGAAATAGGCCAAAATTGACTCAGTACTGGTCTCACACAATGATACATATAAAAGCACAGAAGACAATCTTGGCCTGGAAATTGGAAACCATTCAAATGAGGCCCTTACAAAATACCAAAACAAGATGAACAACTAGAGAGTTTGGCAGCACTGGCTCAACTCCACGGCACACACTTCTCAGGCATGTTAGTCTCTCTTACCCTGAAGATCTGAAGATCTTATCACTGAGGGATTCCTGTCTCATAATGAAAGGTACATGAAGGGAATCTATGGGGTATGATCCGCACTCCCGGAATCACTAAATGTAGGATTTGGGCTACTAAGTTAGTTCTTATTGTAAAATTTTGATGGTTCCCGATCCATTGACGGATTCTTAGAGCAAGACACTTAAGACTTTAGTTGTGCTTATCGGTGCAAGGAAGGCCCTCACATACGTCGAATTCACTCAACACTCTAGCCGCCTGACTAGTATGTTTATATAGCGGCTCAAAAAACCCACTCGAGAGTACGCTAGGAGAGATGATATCTTCAACACATCCCAATTCATAGTACCTTTGTGGGGTGATGAAATCCCCAGTCAAAGATACCCTTCAATACGTGAAATAAAATAAAATTGGGCGTTGTTGTCACCTTCTCCCTTTCTCCCAAGACCCCGAAGGCGGGTGGAAAGGTAGTTAATGCAATAGTAGGTCCACCCCAAACACGATAAAGATTCTTTCCCTTAAGAAAATGAAATGAGTTGATCTATGAGCAGCATGATTCACGTTCATTTTAAAAGATCAAATTTAGGTGTTAGATACACATGTGCATGTCAATTTTAAAACACCAAATTGAAATGTGAATGCATTCATGTCAATTTTAACCATTGTTTATTTTAAGCCCAAAACTGAAGTGTGATACATGCATGTCCATTTTACCATTAATTTTAAGCCCAAAACTGAAGTGTTATGCATGCATGTCCATTTTAACCATTGTTAATTTTAAGCCCAAAAAATGAAGTGTGAGAGCATGAGTGTTTATGATTCAATAATAATTTGATCCTCTCTGTAAATTCACCACAGGCTGCAGACAGATAATTAGTAACCCAATAAAATCCACAGAAAATAGAGAAATAAACTAATGTGTAATGATACCTGAGCGACTGTGTGATCCCAGCTACGTGATTGCGTGATTATGTCAATGCAATTGCATAATTCTAACAGATCGATTGTGTGATCCTAATAGAGCGATTGTGTGATCCTAACATAAAGATTGTGTGATACACAAACAAACCAATAAAAAATAAAGCTAATTTTGATCTTGAACCTACAAAACAAATTGCGATGCTCTAGAAAGATCTCTCATCATCCATTCTCTGTTAAGCAAATCATATTTCACTCCGTAAGAGAGAACTAGGTTGTTATATAAGTCGATGGTTGGTTGATCCTCAAGATCTTGTATCTTCTTTTATGCTTTTAGGATTTGTTGATAGCGTTTGGATTGTCTTCTTTTCTCCTTCATCCTCCTAGCACCTGAAATTCTAAATTGTACCTTATGTGTCATGAAAAGTCATAATTAAGCATGCAATAAAAATAAACCGTATTCAGATTTAGCCAATTTCATGCGGAATTGCACAAAACAAAGAACAGAAAATGATAAAACATAAAATAGACAGAATAATAATATTCCTAGCGAATGTGTGATGGTAATAGAGCGATTGCGTGATTCTGTAATGGCTTCTACGTGATGGCTTCCGCACGAATGCGTAAGCCTGTATGCTCAATTGCATAACCCTATTTATGCGATTGCGTGACAATGTAAATGCAATTGCGTGACGATGAAATCTGCTTTGGAATCCGTACAAAAACTTGCAAAAAATGAAAAAAAATCGTACGACCTGCAAAAATCACACAGAAAATAGAGAAGGTTAATTAGCTGTTGTTCACGTCAGGTTCACCAAAATGTCATATGTAAAATTCATCTATCAAATCAATTAGAAACAAAAGGAAATCACGAATCCCTATCTAATCAAAGAATTCTAAATAAACCAATGAAATAATGCAAACAATCAATAGGAATGTAAATAATCAATTAAAACTCCCTATTCCATGACCGCATATTGCTTCCATTATTCTTCTCTTCTTTGTGGTGTGATGGCTCTCGGATATTGCGCTGGCAACCTCCAAATGACACAAAGATTCAAAGTTCGTGATTCAGAGTAATTGTCCTGAGGAGGATTGAAAATGAAGGTTGAATGCTCAATTTATAGATTATTGGAGAGGATTGAATGAAAGGTGGAACAGATTGATCAAGAGGTGGAACTCAGGTGAGCTCACATGAAGATTGATAGTTGAACTGTTGATTTAGAGGTGAAACTGAATTGATTGAATAGATTAAATGAGTTAACTGATTGATAAAAAAAAGTTGATTGAAAGATGAAAAAGAATGATTGGAAAGAATAAAGAGGATGACAAAGAAAGTTTTATTTAGAAAAAGCTAACTAGAAGATAGAAAAAGAATGATTGGAAAGAATTAAAGAAATGATGTAAATTTGTAATTAATAAATTAATTGAAAAGATCAATTAAAATAGATGGAATAGTTAACTGATTGAAATCTTTTTGGAAAAAAGCAAAGTGGAAGATAGAAATAGCAATTGAAAAGATGATTGAATTAATTAATTTAGCATGTACTTGAACTTTGACTTAGATTTTCAATTTATTCTTTGCATGAGATTTAATTCAAATATTGAATTTATTTTAAATTCAATATAGTATTTGAATATATTTAGAACTTGACTTTGATTTTTGAAATCATGCACATGTATTTGAAATTAGAAGAAATAGAAGAATTGGAAGAATCAGTTAGTTAATTAAATAATTTAAAGAAACTATTTAATTATTTAGAAATGGACTTTAATTAAATAATAAAGATTATTTAAATTAAATGAATTAAATCACAATTAATTAAATAATAAATATTTAATTAATATTTAGAAGAGGGTTAATGATTAATTGAATAGAAATAGAAATAAAAAATGAACTTATTTAAATAATAAAGATTATTTAAATTAGGGAATTAATCAGAATTAATTAAATAATAAATATTTAATTAACATTAGAAAATGGTTAAAATGATTAAATGATGATAGAATTAAAATTGAATTAATTAGTAAGATGAAGATGAAATATTAATTAGAAGAATAAGATTAATTAACTTAATTAAATAATCAAAGAATTATTTAATCAATTAGATGAATAATTAGTAAATAATCAATGAGACATTTTTAGGTGTCTACACACGTCTTTGATTCAACTTACTCTAATTGTTCAAATACTACAAATCTTGATGATCTATATACAACACAAACTCCTTAGGAAACAGGTAATGGGTTAGAGTAGGATCATGGGGGGCCAAAAAGTGACTATGTGAAAAAAATAGCCTTCTCCACTCGCCTAAAAATGTGAAAATCCGTGTTGACTTTTTGCTTGGCCTGGGTGTCAGTACACCTTGGCATGGTAATTACCTAAGCAAATCGGATATCGAATAAAATAGGATATCCGATTTTTATTTGTAATTTTAAATTAAAAAGTATATTATATAATATATAATGTAATATAATGTAATATTATATATTACATATTATATAATATATAATATATTATTATATTATATATTATATTATATATATTATATATTATATTATTATATTATATATATTATATATTATATTATATAATATAATAATATAATATATAATTATATAATATAATAATATATTATATTATATATATTATATAATATTATATTATAATATAATAATATATTATTATATTATATTATATATTATATAATATACAATTATATAATATAATAATATATAATATAATATACTATTATATTATATTATATTATATAATGTTATTTTAAAATAATTGAAGTATAAAAATCGGATATCGGATATCCGATTTTCTGAGACAATATATTTGGAGTGTAACAGCCCATGAGTTATTTTTAACCCACGAGCTGCACGATTTTGTGGAAATCTGATATCTGATTGCATCCGATATCCAATTTTTTGCCCAAAAATTGCTAAAAAATACATTGAAAGGTAATATTTTTATTGTTTTCAATCATTTTCATTCAATTTTTGTATTTTTTTAAATGTTTATTTGTTTTTTCATTAAAAATATGGTTTTTTCATGAAAACTAGGTTTTTTAATAACAAATACAAAATTGTTTAAATTTGTTAACTAAATTCAATTGTTTACATTCAATTAGGTTAAAAATGGGGGATAACAATGAAAACATTGATCAACCTCAACCACAACAACCAAACCCTCCTTTGCCAAACCCCCCCTCAATTCAGGATTTGATTGCAAAAAAATTTGAATGAATTGAGGGGGATTGCAGATGTATATCATAGGATCCCTCGTCTAAACCCAATGTTTGACCCTCTCACGTCGATCATAAAGAGTATGGAAACCATGAATGAGGAGCACAATGTCGCCCTTTTGTGGGGAGATTCTATGAGGGAACAATATGTGGATGGCTTGTTGTATAAGGAGACCAAGGATATCGAGATATCGAAAGCCGCTATCGCCTCATTGTTTATCAATCCCCGCACTGGTCAACCCGTAGACCCCAAAAAAATAAAACTTTCTATTAAATGGTGCACAAATGATGGTATTGTGAAAAACTTTTGGGATTGTTGGTGGATGGTTTTCGACAAACCACCCAACAACAATCTTGATGTCCCCTTCTACTTCATAAAAAAAATGTATGATGAGTTTGTTTTAGGAAAACATGTGAATTAATTTGACATCCAACCTTTCCAGGGTGTGGGTTTAGGTATGCCCCAAAATAGACCTAGGGCAGTCAGAGTAGTCCAAGGCCCATATTTCACCCTCCTCCTATTGATCCCCCACCTCCAGTGCAGCATCCAGATATCATTTGTGAGGCGGCTTCACGGACCATATCGGCTATTCACTCTTTGAGTAGCCTTTTGGTTTCTCAGGTTGGGTCAGTAGCTCAACCTACTTTTGATGGTAGCGGTGCATCCGGTGGCACTGACATGTCATCCTTGACTCCACACATATGTGTGCCCCATAGTTGTGTCATGTGTGGGCACGTATACTTGGGTCCAGTTGGACAACCTATTGATCCTCCTGCAGACAGTGCAGATTATGAGGTGCATGAGATGCATGATGCACCAAATGTTATGACATAGACTGGAGGATACCCTAAGGAGTCCTCACATACTAGAGGCGAGGAGGCACCGTCATCATACATTGATGATGTAGTGGTAAGATTTGTATTTTCACAGTTCATGCTATATTTTAAATGAATATTTATAATCTAGACAATATTAAGTACTAATTTTTATTTGCATGATCTATTTAACAGTTGATGACCGAGGAGGAGTTGAGAAAAATTCAGGAGGGCACTTTGTAGGCCATTTCATTTGGCCTTGATAGCTTGACGATACATATTTTATTGCACCTAGTCGTTTGTATTTTATTGTACATACATGCTCAAAATTTATATTGGTATTAATTAGATTATGTAGTAACTTGCATGTATATCTTATTTTACTCTTGTAGGGCACAAGCAGCACGAGTGCGGGGCAGTGTGATTTAGGATCTGGTAGTGCAGTTGGACACAAGGGAAAGGTAATTGAATGCAAATATGATTGAATGAAAAGTTTAAATAACTTATAGTGATTATACATGTCTAGACATAGATTTATAGTTTCATATACTTGTTGTGTATATGTATAGAGAATTCGTGGCTTCACATCCTTGATGACTACACCCTGTATACCTTGAAGATGAAGAAGAAGAACAGATGCCTCAAGTACATGTGTGTTTATTTTATTTTGTGTTTAGTAGATATAATTTGTTATTATCACTGACAATTATATGCTAACCTGTATCAATGTCATGTTTGTGAACATATGTAGGTTGTGTATGAAAATATTGAAAACATACCTCCTCTACCGAAGACATACATCAAGAGTCCTGCAAAGCCAAAGAGAAAATGTGGAGATGAGGTAAACATGAATAGTTCAATTATAGTTCATTTTTATGTTAACTTTTTGAATGTGAATTATATAATATAACTAATATTAATCATGGTTTGTTTTTCTTGTGCAAGATCCTTCGGAGCCGAGCAGTGCGGCGAAGAGGATCGATTTTGATGATCCATCAGCAGCTTAGGATGTTATAGATAGTTTTGGGATGCTTCCATGTCTAGTTGGCATGTATGTTTTGTATATGGACATGCATTCACGTATTTAGACATACATTTTGTTTGAGTTGGCGTTTATGCCATATTTGTGTATGGACATACATTTGTAATCATTTGACATTTTTATATATATAGAAGTTGATATTCGATCATATAAATTGTTTCTCATTTGTGCATGGTGTTATCATGGAAATATTTAATCTTTATTCAAATAATTAACAATGGTTAATAATGGTTATTTAATGAGCAATACAATTCATTTCATTTCATCATAAGTGTTGTTTGTATAATGAACAATATAATTCATTTAATACAATACAATTCATGAACAATACAATTAATTTAATGAACAATACTTGATACAATTCATTATTACCCTATGCATGGTCCTATTTTTCCCCCCCACTCGGTCGAACACTCGAAGGTCATACCCTATCGGCGCCGTCCCTTGAGTGCCCTAAGTGCTAAAAATTGTTAAACTTTGAGGGGCTCTAACTCTAAATCTGTAGCACCTAGGAATGATCTGTTTGAACCTACGGGGCCACAAGAGGGGTCCCTACAAAAGCCTATCTTGGTTTTTCAAGTTTCCCTACGGTTTTATTAGGGCAGCATTTTTTCGGTTGGAAAAAAAAATCGTCAGTCTCATTCAATCGAATGTTGTCACGTGGCCAATTTCTCATTCTACTCATCTTGATGATAAACCATCAGCTCTGACATGTCTAATTAGGCATTATTACCCTATACATGGTCCTATTTTTCACCCCCACTCAGTCAAACTTTCGAGGTCATACCCAATCGACGTCGTCCCTTGAGCACCCTAAGTGCTAAAAATTATCAAACTTTGACGGGCCCTAACTCAAAATTTGTGCCACTTGCAAATGATCCGTTTGAACCTACGGGGCCACAAGCGGGGTCCCTACAAAAGCCTATCTTAGTTTTTCAATTTTCCCTACGGTTCTATTAGGGCAACATTTTTTGGGGTGGCAAAAAAATCGTCAGTCTCATTCAATCAAATGTTGTCGTGTAGCCAATTTCTCATTCTGCTCGTCATGATGACAAATCATCAGCTCTGACATGTCTAGTTAGGCATTATTACCCTATTCATGCTCCTATTTTTCCCCCCCACTTGGTCAAACGCTCGGGGTCACACCCTACTGGCGTCGTCCCTTGAGCACCCTAAGTGCTAAAAATTGTCAAACTTTGGCGGGCCCTAACTCAGAATCTATGGCACCTGCGAACTCCCTGTTTAAACCTATGGGGCCATAAGAGGGGTCCCTAAAAAATCCTAACTCGATTTTTTAATTTTCCCTATGGTTCTATTAGGGAAGCATTTTTTCGGTTGGCAAAAAAATCGTCAGTCTCAATCAATTGAATGTTATCGCGTTGCCAATTTCTCGTTCTGCTCATCATGATGACGAACCGTCGGCTCCAACATGTCCAGTTAGGCATTATTAACCTATGCATGCTCCTATTTTTCCCCCCACTCGATCGAATGGTCGGGGTCACACCCTACCGGCATTGTCCCTTGAGCATTCTAAGTGCTAAAAATTGTCAAACTTTGACGAGCCCTAACTCGAAATCTGTGGCACCTATGAATGATCCATTTGAACCTACGGGGTCATGAGAGGGGTCCCTACAAAAGCCTATCTTGGTTTTCAAGTTTCCCTACGGTTCTATTAGGAAAATATTTTTTTGGTTGGTGAAAATATCGTCAGTCTCATTCAATCGAATGTTGTCGCGTGGCCAATTTCTCGTTCTGCTCATCGTGATGATGAACCGTCGGCTCTAACATGTCTAGTTAGGCATTATTACCATATGCATGCTCCTATTTTCCCCCCCAATCAGTGGAACACTCGGGATCACACCCTACCGGCATCGTCCCTTGAGCACCCTAAGTGCTAAAAAATGTCAAACTTTGACGGGCCCTAACTTAGAATCCGTGGCACCTAAAAATGATCTGTTTGAACCTACAGGGCCATGAGAGGGGTCCCTACAAAATCCTATCTCTATTTTTCAAGTTTCCCTACGGTTTTATTAGGGCAGAATTTTTTCAGTTGGCAAAAAAATCGTCAGTCTCATTCAATCGAATGTTGTCGTGTGGTCAATTTCTCGTTCTGCTCGTTGTGATGATGAACCATCAGCTTTGAAATGTCTAGTTAGGAATTATTACCCTATGCATGCTCCTATTTCACCCCCCACATGGTCGAACGCTCGAGGTCATACCTTACTAGTGTCGTCCCTTGAGCGCCCTAAGTGCTAAAAATTGTCAAACATTGACGGACCCTAACTCAAAATCCGTGGCACCTGCAAACAATCTGTTTGAACCTATGGGGCCATGAGAGGGGTCCCTACAAAATCCTATCTTTTTTTTTCAATTTTCCCTACGGTTCTATTAGGGCAGCATTTTTTGGTTGGTGAAAAAATTGTCAGTCTCATTCAATCGAATGTTGTCGCGTGGCCAGTTTATCATTCTGCTCATCCTGATGACGAACCATCAGCTCCAACATGTCTAGTTATTAATTATTACCCTATGTATGCTCCTATTTTTCCCCCCCACTCAGTCAAATGCTCGGGGTCACACCCTACTGGCGTTGTCCCTTGAGCACCCTAAGTGCTAAAATTGTCAAACTTTGATGGGCCCTAACTCGAAATCCGTGGAACCTGCAAATGATCTGTTTGAACCTATGGGGCCACCAGAGGGGTCCCTACAAAATCCTATCTTGGTTTTTCAAGTTTCCCTACGGTTCTATTAGGGTAGCATTTTTTCGGTTGGCAAAAAAATTGTTAGTCTCATCCAATTGAATGTTGTCGCGTGGCCAATTTCTCATTCTACTCGTCGTGATGATGAACCGTCAGCTCTGACATGTCTAGTTAGGCATTATTACCCTATTCATTCTCCTATTTTTCCTCCCCACTCGATCAAACGCTTGGGGTCACACCCTACCGGCGTCGTCCCTTGAGCACCCTAAGTGCTAAAAATTGTCAAACTTTGACGGGCCCTAACTCAGAATCCATGGAACCTATGAATGATCCATTTGAACCTACAGGACCATGAAAGAGGTCCCTACAAAATCCTATCTTGTTTTTTCAAGTTTCCCTACGGTTCTATTAGGGCAGCATTTTTTCGGTTGGCGAAAAAATTGTCAGTCTCATTCGATCAAATGTTGTCGCGTGGACAATTTCTCGTTCTGCATCATAATGATGAACTGTCAGCTCCGACATGTCTAGTTAGGCATTATTACCCTATTCATGCTCCTATTCCCCCCCCCCCCCCCACTTGGTCGAACGCTTGAGGTCATACCCTACCGGCGTCGTCCCTTGAGCACCCTAAGTGCTAAAAATTGTCAAACTTTCACAGACCCTAACTCGAAATCTATGGCACCTACGAATGATATGTTTGAACCTACGAGGCCACGAGAGGGGTCCCTAGAAAAGCCAATCTTAGGATCTGTGGCCCTAACTTGTTCAATGAAAAATATAGATAAAGAAGCATTACACTGTAGACACATAATGATCATCAATATTTCCATGTATTGTATACACATAATTACCATTACACTTGCATGTGACATCCATGAAGGGATATGCAAACATGATTTTTTTTCATTATCAATATAGCTACACCAATGTACTCATGTACAGATACATTGTATATCATCAATATAACTAAACCAATTTGCTCATGGACATTATATATCATCATAACAAAGTTACATCAATTCACATCCATATACAAATACAACATCCCACTCCATCTGCATCGGACATCCTCGTGTCCTAAGAGAAAAGGTTACATACAGCAATGCCTGCATATAAATGAAGACCAAAATAAGTAACCTTTTTATCGAAATGAATGTGCTACAAGAAACAAATTATAACACTTAATACAAATTAGTTTGTCAAATTATAAATAGATCATTTGAAACATTTTTAAGATGTACAAGATTGTATAATTATGAAACTTACCAGTTTCTCTATAAAGTATACAAGCATAACTCTGAACAAAGACACATGTTGATTAAAGCCCTTCTCACTGCATTTCTCTACATGGTTGAAGATGATGGTAGATATGGTCATTTCTAAATAGAAATACATTCACTTGACTTAATTTTTATGCACAAAATTTAATCTCATTAATGCACAAAGGAATATGTACCATCACCAAGAGAGGGTCTTGTCAACGGCGAATGATCTAGCATGAACCTATATTTTTAAGAATTGTTAGTCTACACATAAAATTCATGGATGAACATAAATGCTTTATGATAATCACTTCAACTGAAATGCATGATAATAAATGAAAAGGTGGGATTATATACCATAGAAATACATCCCTTCAAATTATATCAACAGAACCCGCTATGTTGATGCAAAAAACATAATGTGATACAATTGTATATCATCAAAAAAGACCTGCATGAGCATAAAGGTTTTGTGATAATTATATCATCAAAAATTGTCAAATAGTGTTCTCTAATAACAAAAATTGTAAAGCGACTCAAATGCATGATAATAAGTAGTGTTGCAAAAATACGTCCCTTCCAATTATATCGAGTGTACGCACTATGTGCATGCAAAAACCGTGTTGCCAAAAAAAATGTTCATCAATAGACCTGCATTTTGAACACATCCTTAATATACACGTAACAAACTTGAACATTAAGGTTTAATGATCATTGTTTGAAATGAAATGCATGACAAAAAAAATAAGGCACCATTAAAGACCTACAACTCAAGTATGTCTAAAGGGTCATCTCTTTGCTTAAGAGTATCCAGTATTGCTTCATGATTAGCAGTAGTCACTATCCATAGCTCTTTGGTCTTCGGTTTCTATTGATGCTTCAAAAAATTGACATTTGTAGCTATAATAAGGTGTGAATACATTAGAATGGTTTTGTCTCTCTCATAGTCTCCAAATGCAGGTATGCCATTCTATCTAATCATGTATGTTCGCAACCAAGTTCCCACAACAACAACTGAACCTATAGGATATGTGAAACTGTCATCATCTATCACTGGTTGTGTTAGATTTTTCTTTCCCTGTACACATCATTCCAACCAATATTTTGATCTCTCTTCATTCCCTTGCGGTGCAAAAACTGCAAAAACATGTCTTGGCTATACAAGATCTGATAGACGGTCATACTCAAGTGAACTTTCCATGTCATCATTTGGCAATGATATTGTTTTAGATAAAGTAGTTAGATATTGGGGAACCCACGTATCAACCCACTCACTTGACTCGCACTGATCCCAATCACACCGAACACAACTCTGACAAAAACAAGCCAACGCTCATGTCCAAATGGTCCATATACTTGCATCTGAGCTGAGAAATGAATGTATCTTTGAAGAATCTTTAATTGTTTGACAATCCAATCTATCTCCCACTGTGCCCTCCTCAACCAACCAAAAGAATATGGTCACTACTGAATCAAGAGTACCTCCATGTGACAATGTTGAACTACACCAATCAACAATAGAACGTGCATCAGAGAAATTTGCACCTGAAATCCTCGATTGCTCCTTAACTAGAGCTCTCTTCAAACATGCACCTACTCCATCATGCTCCCCCTTTCCATGCCCTGCCTCAAAAAAACAATAAATATGAGGTATACACCTCTCTACATGCATTCTACTCAACCAATAAAACATACGGGCATTCTTGAATTGACCCGTACAGTTATCTGACCATATGATATGTCGATCAATTGCAATATCTCTCTCATGCAAGAACTCAAAAAAATTCTCGAAACAATGTTGCACATACTCGGAGGAGTGTGATCTATCATCACTCATATAAAAATGATACTCCCTGATTATCTTCATGTCCTCTTCTGTACTATTAGGAGCATGTCTATATGTAATGTGAACAAAAATAGCAATCTGGATTGAATTGTAGTACTGAGACTGTACCTCATTTTGTGGTTGCAATGTATAGTTCTCTGCAAAACCAACCTCCGATACAATAGTGCCAATCCTGAAAGAGTTCTTACACATCCTGAACTGTTGATCCTGATGAGCCTAAATAATGGCTCTATTTTGATAGATTTTTTATATAATACTCCTACCTAGGTCTTATGAGTAGATGACATTTGGATTATAATGCTTTCCTAAGATGATACCTTTTAAAGTGTTTTTGAAACTGGTTTAACCTATACCTAAGGATGTCATATAATAGTTTCAAATGATTTGTCTATGCAAATATCTAAAGTCAATTATAAATATGGTTTATTATATCATGTTAGCATTAGTATATACACATGTTGTTGTGCATGTTAATATCTTGATGCAGGGTCAGCAAAGGTGAGGAAAAGACAAATGGCGGTTCAAAAGATCATCAAGTATGTAACCGCAATGCAGACCCAGTCAAAGAAATCCAGTTATGATTAGGATCACTGGACCGGTTCTTCAGCAAATTAATTTATGAAAACATTTATAATTGTTCCTAGTGGATCTTAGATCTAGGAGGTGATCATGCTATATTTTCTCAGGTACAGTACAGATGTTGTTCTAATGTCCTATGCTAACTTCTTCTTCTTGTTTTGTTAATAAATTATGTTCACCTATTTTGTAGGGATGTGGGCAGTTAGTTAGAAGTTTGTTATAAGATTTCCTATAAATAAAAGGGATCTCTCTCCTCTCGGGGATAGCAGAGAAAAGATAATATTTTGTAATACACAATTTTATGGTGTTATGTATGTATTTTCTAGTCAAGATGAAATAAAGAGATTAATGTGATTTTGGATGATTAGAAAAGTGTAATCTGAAGTTTTGGAAATACTCACTCAAGGGGGCCCACTTGGTGAGTAATCCTTTGTATTTTTTAAACTAGTTTTCACACTTTTGTAATAGATTGTTTATGCAGTTGTATGTTCCTGCATCCATAGGAAATAGTTCCTATGTATGTTCTTGCAGCCATGGCAGCAGAGTAGTTCTTGTTGCTCGCCAGAACTTTATCTTTTAACAGTAATAGTTTAAAGCAATTTCCAGTTGTAATATTAAGTATTAGTTTATTAGAGATTTCATGTGTTTACTTTAAGAAGAATTTCCTTTCCTGCAGTTATATAAAATGGTTGCAATATGAACTTGGTGCGCATACAGTGTTGGCCCATTTCAAGTTTGCATCCCTGGTTAATAACTAAATGAGCCTTTGCCACATGAAAAGTTAGCTATTCAAGGATATCCAATCTCTGAATTGTGTTTTATCACCTAGTTGCCATTCTAATTGTGAGGACCAACATTTTTGGCGCCGCTGCCAGGGATGGTGCCAATCTAAGAATCTGTTGTAAACCATTAGTTTTAACTTTTCTTAATTAGATTTTTTAATTTCCTTCATTAATCTGCATGAATAGGAGGAGAAGAGATGCATTGAGATTTCTTCCCTCGCACTCTACTCAAGATATAAGATCAAATCAAGCACCTGAAGTAAACCCTTTTGTAGAAACCTATGTGCTAAATGGTAGTGTCTTTAATTTGTCAGAAGGAGATCTAGACTTCCTGAACGAACCCCCTGAACAAAACATTTTACCTCTAGTTATTTATCAGGGACCAATGGCAGCAAATCCT
Organism: Cryptomeria japonica; assembly: GCF_030272615.1. Taxonomy (NCBI): domain Eukaryota; kingdom Viridiplantae; phylum Streptophyta; class Pinopsida; order Cupressales; family Cupressaceae; genus Cryptomeria; species Cryptomeria japonica. Next base: position 762,045,100 of record NC_081408.1, read on the forward strand.
CCTATAAATCCAACATTTGAGTTTCCCATTCTTGATTTGCATGATAATGCAAATTTGAAAAACATACTAGCCTCTTCACTTCCAAAATTTCATGGGTTGGTAACAGAGGATCCAGACACCTTTCTGTTTGAATTTGATATCCTTTGCAAGAGTTATGATTATACCACCGATTCTCATAAACTCAAGTTATTCCCCGCTACTTTGAAAGAAGTTGCTTTAACATGGTTTATGAGTTTAGGAAGAAATGTAAACACTACCTGGGAGGAAATGAAAACAAACTTCTTATATAAGTATAAAGACTATTGCAGAGGAATGGACCGACATGGTGATGATATCTTCAGGATGACACAAAAAGAAGATGAAAGCCTGGAAGACTATTTGGAAAGGTTTTTATTTAGTGTCAGCAAATCCAAACATAGTAACTTAAGTGAAGACTCTATGAAGTTGATTTTTTTTTAGGGGCATCAATTTTGATTGTGTTGACTCCTTAGATCTAATGGGAGGAGGAGATATTACTCAAGTTCAATGGGATGATATCAAACAAATATGTCAAAAGTATTCAAGAGCTGTAGCAAAAGGGGGAAGACACTATAGGCCTGGTTCTTCAATTGCCAAGTCATCTTCGACAATCTCAAGAATGGAAATAACTCATTTGTTGAAGGATTTTAAAGAAGATATAAATAATAATATGGCTACCCAATTGGATACACTACATGCAAAGAAGAAGCATGAGGAGGCAGAGGCTATGCTTGTTGAATTTCGTCCTCACTATCGGCAAAAAAAGGACCATAGATGCAAACTGATAGCTAAAATTGATAGCCAACAGAGTTCCCTAGATTTCAAGCCTCTCTATGGAAATGATGAACAACTTTTTTATGTTACACAACGAAGGCCTTGGCTTCCAAGACAAGGTATGCTACAGGAACCATTGTCATTTTCTAATCCTTATATGAACTTCAATGCACAAAACAATCAGTGGCAACCTCCATATTCCCAAAACTTAGGAAATTATGCTCCTTAGTCTGGGAATAGCTCTTATTGGCCTAATTATCAGGAATTCCTCATCTCAATGGCAGCAGCCACAAGGGAATTGGTCTCCTCCTCAAGGCAACTAGCAATAGTCACCCCAATGGAGGGGAGGGAAACAATGGTTAAACCAGTCATCAGGTTTCCTACAACCACAATAACAGTCCCAACAGCCAGCTCTGATGCCACCAGCTCCTAATGTTGCTCCAACCAAGTCAACCCAATTGCCAACTCAGCCTATTCCAAATCCAAATAATAAACCACAACAGCAACAGCAAGTCTTTTCAACTGATCCTAATAACTATCCAGCATATTCTCTCAATATAAGTGATATTCATTTGAGATCAGGGACAACATTGTCTATCCCATCTCCTCTAGTCATAACAGAGTTTCCAGCAGAGGAGACTGCTCAGGAAAGAATGCCTAATAAATCTAGAAATCCTGAGCAATCAGAGACCCCAAATATACATATAAGAACTCCCCCATTTCCTCAAAGATTGCAATTATAAGTATCTAGGCAACAGGATGATATAGCCTTTGATCTTATTGATTAGCTAAAACATATATGTGTTAAAATACCATTGTTTCAAGCTATTAAATATATTCCCATATATGGAAAAGCTATTAAAGAAGCATGTATGAAGAAACCTGGGAGGAAGAAAAAGGATCCAAAAATAGTGCATGTAGTAGGATAGTTGGTTGATATTATGTTGGGAAAAATAGCAGTCCCTAAATATTTTGATCCAGGTAGCCCTATTGTCAAGATAGTTATTTTGGAACTCAAATAAAAAATGCCTTGATAGACCTAGGAGCAGCAATAAATGTCATGACTAAGGATGTCATACAGAAACTCAACATCACTAATCTCATATCAACTCCAAATGGTCCTCCAATTATTTTGGGAAGACCTCCAATTATTTTGGGAAGACCTTGGTTGGTAATAGCTGATGCATATATAGGTTGTAGATCTGGAGATATGACAATTTCAGATGGTATTACTACTAAAACACTTGCACTCTATTCTCCAGCACAACCTCAACTTTATCAAGAATGAGTAGTGTGGCCAGACATAGGAGAAGAAGAAGAGGAAATAAACTTTGTTTAACAAATAATGATGTTATCAAGGGACCCATTCATAACACTTCAAGAGGATGATATAGTACTCTCTAACATCATGAGGAATCATTATGGAGCAGCTTCGCAGTCAGTCGGTATACCAGTAACTCCTCTGCATATCCTTGTTCCATCTACAAGTTTATTAAATTCTCTTATAGCCACAGATATGTTTCACACATTGCTACCACGGGAGATTCAAACCTCTTGTCTGTCTGAAATATCTAATGCAAAATTAGTAATTCCAATAGAAGTTGCTGCAGGGAAAAATCTGAATATCAATGGTCAATTGCCAGCAAATCAAAGATTGTCATTGATAGAGCTACTCAAAGCCCAACAACAAGATTTTGCATGGGATTATCAAGACATGAAAGGATTAAATCCTACATTGTGTACCCATAGAATTTATATCAAAGAAGATTGTAAGCCAATTAGACAACCTCAGAGAAGGATTAATCCTGCTTTAAGGGAAATAGTTAAAGAGGAACTACAAAAATTGCTTCATGCAAGATTCATTTACCCTATTTCAGATAGTCAATGGGTTTCTCATCTGGTTATAGTTCCAAAGAAAGGAGGAAAATAGAGAGTTTATGTGGACTATAGGGAGCTCAACACTACTACTAAAAAGGATCATTTCCCACTGCCATTTATAGATCAAGTGTTAGACTCTCTAGCAGGTAAGCAATACTTTTCATTTTTGGATGGATTTTGTGGTTATAACTAGATCAGAATAACCCTAGAAGATCAGGAGAAGATGACCTTTACCTGCCCTTGGGGTACATATGTCTATTCAGTCCTCCCTTTTCGTTTATGTAATGCTCCTACAACCTTTCAAAGGGCAGTCCTTGGTATATTTTCAAACATATCCCATGATTGTATGGAAATTTACATGGATGAGTTCACTACATATGGAACTACATTTAAGGAGGCATTACAAAATCTTACAAAAGTATTGCAGCGATGTGAAGATCACAATCTATCCCTTAACAGTGAAAAATGTTTTATGATGATGCAAGAAGGAATAGTGTTGGGGCATAGAATCTCTCAATCGGGCATTCAAGTGGATCCAGCCAAAATAGAAGTAATATTTAATCTCCCTACCCCTGTTAAACAAAAGGATGTGAGAAGTTTTCTAGGCCATGCAGGGTATTATAGGAGATTTATCAAGAACTTTAGTCAAATAGCAAGGCCATTGTATTCTTTATTGACAAAAGATGTTGAGTTTGAATGGACAATTAAATGTGAAAATTCATTTTCCCAACTAAAAGAAGCCTTAACTCAGGCCCTTATGCTTAAGGGACCTGATTGGTTAGTTCCTTTTCACATTCATACTGATGCATCTGATTTTGCAATAGGAGCAGTTTTGGGATAGAAGCAAGGAGTTTTGGAAAATGCAATTTATTACATTAGTAAAAATTTGCAAGGACCAGAATTGAATTATACTGTTATTGAAAGGGAGATGTTAGCTATCATTTATGCCCTTAATAATTTTAGGCACTATATAACAAGATATCAAATATTTGTGCATACTAATCATACAGCCATTAGGTACCTCATGAACAAAAGCTCCATTATAGGTAAATTAGCAAGATGGTTGTTACTAATGCAAGAATTTGATACTACTATCATTGATAAGCTTGGAAAAGCAAATGTGGTGGCATATTTTCTATCAAGGATTCAAACACCAGACAACAATGAAGTCATTAATGATGCTTTTCTAGATGAGCATCTCTTTTCTATTATTTCCAATAGTCCATGGTATGCTGACATAGCCAACTACCTTGTAGCTAACCAGACACCCCCACATTTCTCACCCAAAGAAAAGAGACTGCTGGTTGAAAAGAGTTTCAACTTCTCTTGGATTTCAGATTGCTTATTTTACAAAGGTCCAGATCAAGTTATGAGGCAATGTGTAAGGGAAGATGAGACATATGACATACTTCTTGTCTGTCATGATGAACCTTGTGGAGGTCATTTTGCAATGAAACGAACAGCTTTTAAGATATTAACTACAGGGTACTATTAGCCAACCTTGCTCAAGGATGAAACTCAATACACCAGGAAATGTGATAGGTGTCAAAGAATGGGCAGACCAACTCGGTCTGACGAAATGCCTCTACACCCTCAGGTGGTTGTTAAGCCATTTGACAAATAGGGACTTGACTTTGTTGGGCCAATCGATCCACCATCCAATGGTCGCTCCTATATTCTTGTTTGTACTGATTATGTTACTAAATGGATAGAAGTCAAGGCCTTCAAGCATGCCCAAGATAATAAAGTGGCCGAGTTCTTATATGAAGAAATCTTCACTCAGTATGGAGTTCCTAGAGAAATAGTAACAGATCAAGGGGCACTGTTTACTTCTACTCTGATCACAGCCCTGGTCAATGAGTATAATGTCAGGCATAGGAAATCCACTCCTTATCATCCACAGGCTAATGGACAAGCAGAGGTTACTAACAGGGAGATTGAATCAATATTGATAAAAATAGTAGCACTTAACAGAAAAGATTGGTGTAGCAGACTCTTTGAGGCTATATGGGCTTATAGAACCACCTGGAAAACTACAATAGGGTTTACACCATTTCAAATGGTATATGGAACAAAAGCAATGATGCCTATCGAGCTTGAACATAACACTTTGAGAACGGCTATTTCCTTAGATATGACACTTTCTACAGCACAAGAAGAAAGGATTCTGTAGCTCAATGCTTTAGATGAAATAAGGAAATCTGCCCTACATCATACTGAATCTATCTAGAATCGACGCATGAAATGGCATGATCGCTATATCAAGGATAAATCATTCAATCCAAGTGATTGGGCTCTTCTCTATGATTCCAGGTATAAAGATAACTTAGGCAAATTGCAGACCACATGGTTAGGCCCTTATGAGATAGTTGAAACATTTTCCAATGGTGTGGTCAGATTATCTACCATAGATCCTATTAAGTTTAAATTGTTAGTCAATGGTCATCGGCTATGCCTATACCATATACCTCTAAGCAAAGATGACTTCCTACAGTAGTTTTCCACTGCCCAGCATGTCAAGATTCCTACAGCCATTGATGACGGCTTGATCGTCACCACTCCATCTTAATATCCTTGCTGCATGATCCTAAAAAACACTTCCACATCTCAAGGAAGCACTTTTCTACATAATAAATATCCCATTCTCTATTCACTCATTTCTTTCCTTTCACTTCACTCATTATCGCATCATTTTCCATGCATGACAGCGTCATATCTTCCGACTGCATTCATTCTCACGTGATATCAAGTACGTTGGTGTGTTATTACTTTTGCTTCATATGTATAATTAAACCGTATTACTTCTCATTATGATATTTTGCATACAGTCATTTATATTAATCCTCCTCTGCATGTGTGGACACCTGTCAAGCATTAGGTTGGGGGGAAGTACACTGATAATTATTCTACCAGATAATTGTGTTGTCCTCTCGGATTGTGTTGTATTTTTCAAAATTTCTAGTTTGAGGTGATATCTTTTGTTCTGCTTGTCTGTTTGTTTTGTCTGTCTGTTTGGATTTATTTTTAAGATTGTAGCTAGGTTTCGACCAAGGAAAGGCACATTGAGTACATTATAGTGCGGAACTTAGTGTAGTGTTTGAGCAAATTTATGCCATTATAAAACTGAAAGTGTTGGCACTGCGATGGGTGGTCTACCTATTCGACATGAGCCAACAGTCCATGAGGTTCCTCTGCAGGATTAGGTTTGTGAACCAATATTCTATAACAGTGGATGTCTGGATTATTTTTTAAAATTGATAGAGTTTGATGAGGCAATTGCATGGGAATTTACCTACACACTTTCAAATGGTGAAGCTAGGGTAAAAGGTTTGAGGGTAGTTGTTTCAGAAGAATGGATAGCAGAGGTAACTGGGTTACCAATAGATGGGGAGAATTACTCAGAGTCTAAGGATGCACGCAGTGCAAGAGCATCATTTACACAACCAGGAGACCCTCCATTGGTGGTTGATAGACAAGGAACTAGGCAAGAATCCCTTTCGCCTGAATGGAGAGTAGTAGCATTGTATATTCTAAAGTATTTAACCTGTGAGGGAAGATTTTCATGTCTGCATTCTCATCACTTTAAACTTCGGAGTCATCTGCGCCACAGAAGAAGGATGAATGTTCCAAGCTTATTATACAACCTTCTTTCTATAAGTGCGATAGAGACCCAGAAAGGTAGGCCACATTCAGTTTCTCACCATTGTCTAATTAATCTTTTAGTTAAAAAATCCTTGAGAGATGTTTCTCCAATGCTCTAGAATGAATTTGTTGAAACCAGAATGTTTAGGGAAGAGCACATAGTTATAGAGGAACCACTTCCATCTCAGGAACAAGAAAACCTTGTGGAACCTGATTCCCCCCTTGAACCCTCATCCTCATTGAAATCCTCATAACAAAATCCTCCTGCAGCAGAGGAACCCTTCCAAAAAAAAGCTGAAGTAGGGGTTCCTCCTCAAGGTTCAAGAAAAACTAGGGTTGCCACAAAAATGGAAAAGGGCAAAGAAAAACAAGTTGATATAGAGCATAAGGACAAGAAAAGTAAAAATGAGAATGTACCCCTTCCTGCGGACAAGAAGAGAAAAATCATAAAACCAGTTCCTGCAGTAACTGTTGAGGTAGTTGAAGAGGTGGCTACAAGAAGTAGCCCTGGAGCTAGAAAAGGGAAAGTTCAAAGAAGTAGTGGTAGGCTCTGTAAAAGCATAAAAGCCAAGACCAATCAATAGAGCCAAAAATTACCATCTTGATTGACTCCCCAGAACGAGATCAATACAGTTGCTTCCTCATGATATCCCTCCTTCTCCATCCAATGAACCTCAAGGGGAACATGAAGAGGAGGAAGAACTGCAAAATATGGGGGAAGAGCAAGAACTGCAACTTCAAAAAGAAGACGAGCTTTCGAATATAGAGTAGTCACAGGAAGAAGAAAATTTGAGAGACTAAACAGTTTAGCATCCGTTGTAGAGCAGGTTATTGAATCAGGGAGTGAAGAAGAAATGAAGAAACCCAAGGCGCCTGCTCATAGACCACCTACCTCTCTTACTAGTCATGCGGTGGGACTTGCTCTTTATAAGGATTTGGAACTGGAGAAAGTCAAAATGCAGATGATAATCGAATGGCAAAAGAAGGTTATAGAGAAAAAGGGTGAGGAAATAGCCCAGCTTAAAGCTAAGGTGGAAACAATAGCCACCATGGTTCCACAACTAATGCAATGTTGAGATCCTCCTCGTGTCTACTCTCTATATTTAAAAGAACAGCACATCAGTTTCCAGATGATGAGGATTGTTAGGGATTTAAGTCCCTCATTGCAAACACCAGAAGAATGTTATAGTGCTTTTCAGATGTCTCCTACGGCAATCAAAAACTTACTCTATGAATTGTATGTCCATAACTATGTTGTCCCTGATGATGTTAATTGGAAGCCTCTCCTTTACATTGGAGATATTCAGTTGAGGGCTCTTATGTCATGGACACGGAATGTAATATCAAGGGGAGAGCAGTTTCAGGTGCATCACGGGGAAGAACTTGAGCTTTCATTACCCTTAAGGGATGAATCAAGAGAACCCAAGCAATTTTACTTTGATTGGCAAAAGAATGTATATGAGCTAGACTATGCAAAGGAAATCCTACCCCTTAGGGAATAAATGTATAAAGAATATGAACAAATGGCTCCAAGGGAAGGACGTGAAGCAAAAGAATATATATTCTAGTGCTAGAATAGCCTAACTGATGAATTAAAGTAATTTGAGCCATGCAGCATTAAACAGAGCACCCAAGTACATGCACTTGGGAAGAACAAAGGGGCGACATTGGCTTCCTCTCAGTTTTCAGCCTCCAATCCTCCTATGGCCACTGATGGACTGCAGGGATAGTGACCCACCATACAGTGAAGCAGCAGAATGTACCAGGTGGAAGAGATTGGAGAAAATGAAACGATTCTATTGGAGCTTAAAAAATGGCGGTTCTGGGCAGGTTGGCCCAGGCAATTTCTGAATTAATGCCAGAATCCAAAATTTTCCTGTTGCTAGAGGATCAGCAAGAAGTTAGGTTAAGGGGAGATGATGAGCCTAAATAATGGCTCTATTTTGATAGATTTTTTATATAATACTCCTACCTAGGTCTTATGAGTAGATGACATTTGGATTATTAAGCTTTCCTAAGATGATACCTTTTAAAGTGTTTTTGAAACTTGTTTAACCTATACCTAAGGATGTCATATAATGGTTTCAAATGATTTGTCTATGCAAATATCTAAAGTTAATTATAAATATGGTTTATGTTATATCATGTTAGCATTAGTATATACACATGTTATTGTGTGTGTTAGTATCTTGATGTAGGGTCAGCAAAGGTGAGGAAAAGATAGATGGTAGTTCAAAAGATCATCAAGTATGTAACCACAATGCAGACCCAGTCAAAGAAATACAGCTATGATCAGGATCACTGGACCGGTTCTTCATCAAATTGATTTATGAAAACATTTATAACTGTTCCTAGTGTATCTTAGATCTAGGAAGCGGTCATGCTATATTTTCTCAACTATAGGACAGATGTTGTCCTGATGTCCTGTGCTAACTTCTTCTTCTTCTTTTGTTAATAAATTATGTTCACCTATTTCATAGGGATGTGGGCAGTTAGTTAGAAGTTTGTTATAAGATTTCCTATAAATAAAAGGGATCTCTCTCCTCTCGGGGATAGTAGAGAAAAGATAATATTTTGTAATACATAGTTTTCTGGTGTTATGTATGTATTTTCCAGTCAAGATGAAATAAAGAGATTAATGTGATTTTGGATAATTAGATAAGTGTAATCTGAAGTTCTGGAAATACTCACTCAAGGGGGCCCACTTGGTGAGTAATCCTTTGTATGTTTTAAACTAGTTTTCATACTTCTGTAATAGATTGTTTCTGCAGTTGTCTGTTCCTGCAGCCACAGGAAACAATTCCTGTGTCTGTTCCTACAGCCACGGTAGCAGAGTAGTTCCTGCTGCTCGCCAGAACTTTATCTTTTAACAGTAATTGTTTAAAGTAATTTCCAGTTGTAAGATTAAGTATTAGTTTATTAGAGATTCTGTGTGTTTACTTTAAGAATAATTTCCTTTCCTGGAGTTATATAAAATGGTTGCAATATGAACTTGGTGAACATATAGTGCTATCCCATTTCAATTTTACATCCCTGGTTTATAACTAAATGAACCTTTGCCACGAGAAAAGTTAACTATTCAAGGATATCCAATCTCTGAATTGTGTTTTATCACCTAGTTGCCATTCCAGTTGTGAGGACCAATAGATCCAACCACTGAGACCTATGGGTGTGCCTTGCATACTTGAAAAGATTTTCCTTAAAATCCAAAATAAAATCAGCAATACTCACTTCTCTTGAGACTAATTCACATCTAGAACCTTCACCTCCACTCTTCAAAGTATATTTCACTATCTCATTTTTTTTTTCTCAACATAATTCTTTCCAAACTCGTGTTCGCTACCCTCATGAAAACATGAAACAAACTTTGACAACCCACCACATTCTGAGCACTTCTCATTCGAACAATTATTTCTATAGAAATAGCAACCATCATCTCTAGGGCATAAAATTAGATCTTGCAAGTCTCTTGATGATCTTAGAAATAGCATTGCACCACACTCCTGCAACATCTCATTAGTATGCATTGTAGAACAAATATGACATAAAATTTCATGGTACTTGCAACAACAAGTATTGTGAATCTTAAGAGGAACACAATAAAATGGTTTCAAAGATTCAAAGGCCCTTTGTGATATTTGCAAAGTTGGATGTACTTCATAAAAAAATTTGTACAACATTGTTTGGCTTGATTCCAAGAAATATTTGGGATGTGATGTGCAGTCTCAGTTGTCGATTCTTAATTTCAAAACATCCTTTACATTGGGTGACACTCTAGAATTAGAGTGCCAAAATTGTTGAATCTCCTCCTTCACATTGTCAGACAACTTTGTATCAACACATGGAAGCCTCCCACCAAAAGCCCATGTATCTTGTTGAAGTGGATAGTCAAGTCTTTGTCTTCGTGCAAGCGCTCTATCCAAATTTTTACGGTTTATGTTAAAATCAACACAAGTTTGTCTCATTTGATGAGCCTTCCTCAATTGATGGCTTACTAAGGAGGTTGTAATCACTCTTCAGCAGCTCTCTTATCTCTTTCTTTGGTATTCTTTCCAATAGAATTGAGAGCATCAAATAGATTTTTGGCAATAATAGAATTTCTCTCCATCTTCTTGTTCATACGAATGTTCAATTTGTTTAGCAATGGTTTCATCTTTATCATCTTTAGTAATTTAACAAAGAGTTGGCATTGCTCGGTCAATGTCTTATTGCTAAAATTTTGGTCAAAAAGTTGTGTAGCCCACAACCGAACGGTTCTTATTGACCTCTTGCCTTCAAGATTCACAATAATGTTCTCATCGATTTCAAATAACCATTTTGGGGTTCTTGATAGTCTTGGATTTGGAATTTGTCTTTCATCAATGAGAGGGTCTTCATTTCTAAAGTAATTAGTTGTTACATATGGTTCACTTGGTTGAGCAATTCCACCTTCAATGTCAAATTTTTCCACATTTTCACCTCCTATGTCAAAATTTTCCACATGTTGAGCATTTTCATTATCACTTTCAACATTTTCAACATTTTCAAAATTTTCACTTTCAAAATCTACATTTTCATTTTCAATAACTTGTGACACATTTTCAAATTCAATTTCCTCTTCACTTGAAGTAACATTAGCAATTTTAACATACCTTGTCTTCTCCTCCTATGACCTTCTCTATCTCTTTCTCTATACACTTCAATTTGGTCATTTGAAAGTTTTCTTTTGCATTTAGACTTCCGACAACTAATACTCCCCATTTACCTCCACAAAGATGCTCCTAAATGATTGACAATGTAAGATTTGACTTTAAGAATCTCCCAAAAGCATAAATTTGTCTCAACCTGTTTGAAAACCTGTGATCGTCGATAGAAAATAGAATATGTAGACTATGGGCCATTGGAATTCACAAAATGGCCCACAAGGCTCTTTTTTATTTACAAACATTGGATATTCGATTTTAATGTATAAATTTGTTGTCCCAAAAAAAATTTCATTGCAGCCTTTTTTTTTACTATTGCCACATTAATGGCAATGATAGAAATCAGATATCCGATTTTATGACTCATATTTTAGAGAGAGAGAGAGAGATTGGGGAGAGAGAGGGAGAGAGAGAGAGAGAGAGAGAGATTAAGGGAGATAGAGAGAGAATATGTTGTCCTTAGGGGACATATGGTGTCATTAGGGGTCATACAACAACATACGACCCTTATGGACACCATAGGACCCCTATGGACACCATAGGACCCCTTATGACACCATATGGTGTCGTTAGGGGTCATACGGTATCCTAAGGGGTCATAAGGGGTCATGGGACACCATATGACCCCTAAAGACAACATATGACCCCTTATGATACCATATGGTGTTGTTAGGGGTCATATGGTGTCCTAAGGGGTCATATTGTGTCCTAGGACCCCTTAGGACACCATATGACCCCTTAAGACACCAAATTGTGTCGTTATGGGTCATATGGTGTCCTAAAGGATCATATTTTGTCCTACGACCCTTAGGACACCATATGACCCCTAAGGACAACATACGACCCGTTATGACACCATATGGTGTCGTTAGGGGTCATATGGTGTCCTAAGGGGTCATATTATGTCCTAGGACCCCTTAGGACACCATATGACCCCTTAAGACACCAGATTGTGTCGTTATGGGTCATATGGTGTCCTAAAGGATCATATTTTGTCCTACGACCCTTAGGACACCACATGACCCCTAAGGACAACATACGACCCGTTATGACACCATATGGTGTCGTTAGGGGTCATATGGTGTCCTAAGGGGTCATATTGTGTCCTAGGACCCCTTAGGACACCATACGACCTGTTATGACACCATATTAGGTTGTTATGGGTCCTATGGTGTCTTAAGGGGTCATATTATGTCCTACAACCCCTTAGGACACCATATGACCCCTAACGACACAATTTGGTGTCTTAATGGGTCATATGGTGTCCTAAAGGGTCATATTGTGTCCTACGACCCCTTAGGACACCATATCACCCCTAACGACACAATTTGGTGTCTTAAGGGGTCATATGGTGTCCTCAGGGGTCATATTGTGTCCTACGACCCCTTAGGACACCATATGACTCCTAACAACACAATTTGGTGTCTTAAGGGGTTATATTGTGTCTTAAGGGGTCATATGATGTCTTAAAGGGGTCATATGACACAATATAACCCATAACGACACAATTTGATGTCTTAAGGGGTCATATGGTGTCTTAAGGGGTCCCAGGACACAATATGACCCCTTATGACACCATATGAACGACATCATATAGTGTCCTAAGGGGTCATATTGCGTTCATATGGTGTCATAAGGGGTCATATTGTGTCCTGGGACCCCTTAGGACACCATATGACCCCTTAAGACACCAAATTGTGTTGTTATGGGTCATATTGTGCAATATGACCCCTTTAAGACACCATATGACCCCTTAGGACACCATATGACCCCTTAAGACACCAAATTATGTCGTTATGGGTCATATTGTGTCCTAATGGGTCATATTGTGTTATATGACCCTTTTAAGACATCATATTGGGTTGCTATGGGTCCTATGGTGTCCTAAGGGGTCATATTGTGTCCTACTACCCCTTACGACACTATATGACTCATAACGACACAATTTGGTGTCTTAAGGGGTCATATGGTGTCCTATGTCCCCTATGGACACCATATGACCCCTAACGACACTATATGGTGTTATAAGGGGTCATATGTTATCCTAAGGGGTCATATGGTATCCTATGACCCCTTATGACCCCTTAGGACACCATACAACCCATTATGACACCATATTGGGTCGTTATGGGTCCTATGGTGTCCTAAGGGATCATATTATGTCCTACGACCCCTTAGGACACCATATGACCCCTAACGACAAAATTTGGTGTCTTAAGGGGTCATATGGTGTCCTAAGGGGTCATATTGTGTCCTACGACCCCTTAGGACACCATATGATCCCTAACGACACAATTTGGTGTCTTAAGGGGTCATATGGTGTTTTAAGGGGTCATATTGTGTCCTCCAACCCCTTAGGACACCATATGACTCCTAACAACACAATTTGGTGTCTTAAGGGGTTATATTGTGGCTTAAGGGGTCATATGATGTCTTAATATGACCCATAACGACATAATTTGATGTCTTAAGGGGTCATATGGTGTCCTAAGGGGTCCCAGGACACAATATGACCCCATAGGACACTATATGATGTCGTTCATATGGTGTCATAAGGGGTCATATTATGTTCTGGGACCCCTTAGGACACCATATGACCCCTTGAGACACCAAATTATGTTGTTATGGTTCATATTGTGTCATATGGCCCCTTTAAGACATCATATGACCCCTTAGGACACCATATGACCCCTTAAGACACCAAATTGTGTCGTTATGGGTCATATTGTGTCCTAATGTGTCATATTGTGTCATATGACCCCTTTAAGACATCATATGACCCCTTAGGACACAATATGACCCCTTTGGACACCATACTGGGTCGCTATGGATCTTATGGTGTCCTAAGGGGTCATATTGTGTCCTACGACCCCTTAGGACACCATATGACATAACGACACAATTTGGTGTCTTAAGGGATCATATGGTGTCCTATGTCCCCTATGGACACCATATGACCCCTCACAACACCATATGGTGTCATAAGGGGTCATATGTTGTCCTTAGGGTCATATGGTGTCCCATGACCCCTTATGACCCCTTAGGACAACATACGACCCGTTATGACACCATATTGGGTCGTTATGGGTCCTATGGTGTCCTAAGGGGTCATATTATGTCCTACGACCCCTTAGGACACCATATGACCCCTAATGACACAATTTGGTGTCTTAAGGGGTCATATGGTGTCCTAAGGGGTCATATTGTGTCCTACGACCCCTTAGGACACCATATGACCCCTAACGACACAATTTGGTGTCTTAAGGGGTCATATGGTGTCCTAAGGGGTCATATTGTGTCCTACGACCCCTTAGGATACCATATGACCCCTAGCAATACAATTTGGTGTCTTAAGGGGTCATATGGTGTCCCAAGGGGTCGTAGGACACCTTATGACCCCTATGGACACCATAGGACCCCTTATGACACCATATGGTGTTGTTAGGGGTCATAAGGGGTCATGGGACACCATATGACCCCTTAAGACACCAAATTGTGTTATTATGGGTCATATTATGTCCTAAGGGGTCATGGGACAACATATGACCCCTAAGGACAACATACAACCCCTTATGACACCATATTGGGTTGTTATGGGTCCTATGGTGTCCTAAGGGGTCATATTATGTCCTACCACCCCTTAGGACACCATATGACCCCTTAAGACACCATATTGGGTTGTTATGGGTCCTATGGTGTCCTAAGGGGTCATATTGTGTCCTATGACCCCTTAGGACACCATATTGTTAGGTCTCGGAGACAACTGAGAGTGGGGGTGAATCAATTGTCTAATAAATTCAAACCAAAAACCATTTAACCAGCTTAATGCTTAATATCGATAAACTAGTTAAGTGTACCGGTAGACAGTGTTAACAATAAATTTCTATACCGTTAAAGATTAATGCATGAAACATAAACATAAAGTCATCCACAACACATAACACCAATATTTGTACGTGGAAACCCTGTAAGGGGAAAAACCATGGTGGGAAACCTTACCCACAATCAGATGATACTACTGCAGATAGTAAGTGAACATAAATGGGGTCTGCACATGCAGAAAGGCCAACAGCCTAGAGCTCACTGCTCAATCACAAAATGGGAGTCACACTGACTACAATTGGATGGTTAAATCCAATAAGAATGTACTACACAAAATAGCATCTTCATATGTTGGATTCAGTACCGGTGTAATGTTGATATGCTTCTACAAAAACCTAGCTTCATCTTCAAATGATATCTTCATGTATACCTCTGCTTAATCTCGCATATACCTTCTCACAAACCTTTTTCCGCATTCTACATTTGATCTTACAAATAAGATCTTACATTTATACCATAACCTAAGACCAATTTTAGTAGGTCAGCTCTACAAGATATTACAAAAAAACATTTACAAACAATATAATATCCAATGCAATAACCGATTGAGCATGTCGGCTTACAGTAATAATAAATCATCTCCATAGCGTGCCATGCTGATCTGGAAAAGATAAACCTGCCAGTGTAACCCTAGACCTATTTGCCGGTAAAAACAAATATGCAAATATGAATATACTAGTGATTAATTCTTCAAAACAAAGTGTCCACATGATGTCTTCGACATTACCAAGTGTCTTCCATATCATTCCAAGTGTTGGTGAATCATTATATCCTATCGGTGAACCACATACCAGTAACTATGCAATAGTTGCTTGCCGGTGAATGTTGTTGGATCTCCAAAGTGCTAGTGTTCCAATAGGTGTTGACATTGTAGACACCCAAAAATGGTCAACGCTTGCAAGGTCATACTTTAACATTTGCGCATTACCTCATTTTAGGTTTTTGCGTCGCATTAACATTTCTCCTATGTTACGCACTTGGTTTTTATCATTTGCGAACATCGAGTCATTCTTCTACAGTTCTTCAGTCACCTCGTCCTCAAATTTGGTCTTGTCAACAACATAATCTAGTCATGATTTTGATCGATTTTATCTTATTGCATCAATGTGTGTGCTAATTTCGCATCAATTTGGACATCGTCAATCCTAATTAGGGTTTTGTCCTCTTATCAATCCTATCAATCTTGCGATCGTTGTCCTCCTATCAATCTTATCAATTTTATCATCAATCTTATCATTTTGGACATCGTCAATCCTAATTAGGGTTTTGTCCTATTTTCAATCTTATCATTTGGCGATCGGTTTATCAATCTTGTCGATTTATCATCAATCCTTCAATCTTGTCATCTTGCGATCGATTTTTCATCGATCATGGTCATTTCAATCTTGTCGTTTTGCAATCTATTTTGTCATCAATTCTTGTCCTTTTGTCAATTTTGTCATTTTGCGATCATATCGTTATCGATCATTGTCTGTCTGTTTCAATCATGTCAATTTGGATCAATTTGTCATTGTTCCTTGTCAATTGGCTCATTTTCTTAATCAAATCATTTTGTTGCATTGATCATTTATCAATTCAAAATCATGACATTAATTATCTTCAATCAAGACCTAATTGTCATTTTCGCATTTCTAATTCATCTTCTAGGGTTTTATGGTTTATTCATTTAACCTAATGTGTCATTTCTTCCTTTAGGATTACTAAATTATTTATTAATCCTAAGTTTCCTCATTACAATTAAATATTCATTTAATTGGCTAAATATTCCTCTTTGTGAGTGAATTAATTAATAAATGAAAATTATTGATTAATTCACTAATTTCTAATTTCCTAATTTCTTAATTCTTAAATTCAATTTCCACCTATTTCTCTCCTAAATTTATGGCAATGATATAGAAATTTGTCATAAATTGTCATAAATTCTTGACATAGAAATTTGTCATAGAATTTGTCATAAAATGTCATAAAATGTCATAAATTCTTGACATAGAAATTTGTCATGAATTGTCATAAGCCTTGCATAGCAATTTGTCATAGATATGTCATAATTTTGCTATTATTGATTTGAATTTCTATTCAAAATCTCTTTCATGCTAATTTGCTCATTTCTCCAATTTCTCTATAAATTGGATGATTTTTCAATCAAACCTAGTCCGAATTTCTATCAAACTACCGAACTTTCATTTCTAGTACTCTTGAGCTTTTTTGCTTTCAATTGTGTGAGCACTTGTAGGTGAGATCCACAAACCCATTGAAGAGGAAAGAACAACAATGGAGCCGCATGGAAGAAGCATATGGTTTGCATGACATTTTCTTTTAAATGCTTTGTTTTTGTGCCTCTATTGAATGTGCTTTGGAATTAGGTTCATTTCAATGAGAGTTCTTTTGATTGAGCTAGCATGTCTTGTGTTTTGATTGATTGATCTACTTGTTTTGATGATTCCTAATTTCTACGCTACAGACATCAATGACAAAACCATACCAAAATACCAACAATCTCCCCCTTTGGCATTGATGGCAACACAAGATGGAAAAACCATCAAAGTGCCAAAACAGAAATGCCAAATACCAAAAACAAACAATCTCTCCTAAACAACAATCTCTCCCCATGGGAGCAACATGTGTTTATCCAAAGATTTATTTTCAATACCAATATTTCTATCAATCTTTTCTCAAAGATAATGTGTTTTTCATAGATATCTCTCCCCCTTTAACATCAAATGCCAAAGTTCATATACAGAATACCAATCAATTCAATATACCAACTACTCCCCCTGAGAAGTAGCTTCCTCATCAAAGACCGGAGTAAAAGATTTGTCTTTCAATTCTGTCGGTTGATGACAATCATCAACTATCTAAGTTTCTACTGGTGGTGGTATGACTCCAAGCTGATCTTTGAGATATTCAAAAGTCTCCTTAGGCAAAGGTTTTGTGAAAATATCTGCAAGTTGTTCTTTAGTATTCGCATAAACCAGTTTTATCTCCTTTTCTTCAACTTTTTCTCTTAGAAAATTCAGTTTGATAGAAACATGTTTAGTTTTAGAGTGTAATACCGGATTCTTAGATATATCAGTTGCTGCAATGTTATCACAATATATAGTAATAGGTTCCTTGCATTTTACCTTTATGTCTTTCAACATTTGCTTAAGCCATAGTACATGTGTACAGTTAGTTGTTGCTGCAACATATTCTAATTCTGTTGTTGATAAAGATGTACAACTCTGTTTCTTACTCAACCAAGAAACAAATCTCTTTCCAAGAAAGAATGCTCCTCCAGTGGTGCTTTTTCTATCATCCACATCTCCTTCCCAATTTGCATCTGTGTATGCACATAGATCAAAATTTTCATCTCTAGGATACCATAATCCAAGATTTGTTGTGCCTTGTAAGTACCGGAAAGTCATTTTTACTGATGATTCATTATTTTCCCTAGGATTACTTTGAAATCTAGAAACAATACATATTGCATTCATAATATCAGGCCTGGTTTGTGTCAAATACAGTAAACCTCCTATCATAGATTTGTATCTAGTTGGATTAACAGGTGTAGATTCATCCCTTTGAGATAATTTGTCATTTGTAGTCATAGGTGTGCTTACCGGTTTAGAGTTCTCCATCCCAAATTTCTTTAGTAATTCTTTCAAGTACTTGGATTGACTCAAAAATATACCTTTATTAGTCTGTGAAATCTGCAAACCTAAAAAGAATTTTATTTCTCCAATCATAGACATTTCAAATTCTTGCTGCATTTTAATAGAAAATTCCTTACATAATCCATCTTCTCTCGAAAGATTATATCATCAATGAATACTTCTATAATCAAGATGTCATCATTAGTTATTTTGTAATATAAATTGTTGTCTGCATTTCCTTTAGTAAAACCAATCTTTAAAAGATACTTATCCAACCTTGCATACCAAGCTCTTGGGGCTTGTTTCAATCCATACAGAGCTTTTCTTAACCTCCAAACCATATCATTGTCATTTGTTAAAGAAAATCCATCAGGTTGTTCAATATAGACTTCCTCTTCAAGATCTTCATTCAAGAATGCACATTTAATATCCATTTGATAAACTTTGTAGTTCTTGTGAGCTGAAAAAGCCAAGAATATCTGACTGCCTCAATTCTAGCTACCGGTGCAAAGGTTTCATTGTAATCAACTCCTTCTTTTTGAGAATATCCCTTACACACTAATATTGCTTTATTTCTGACAAGCTTACCATCTTCATTAAGTTTGTTTCTAAATACCCATTTGGTTCCTTTATCTTTAGGCCGGGGAACTAATGTCCAAGTATTATTTTTCTCAATTTGTCCTAATTCTTCTTCCATAGCTTTAATCCAAAATTTATCTTCACATGCCTCATTGATAGATGATGGTTCAATTTGAGAAATAAGACATACCTCTTCATTTTCAAATCTTCCTCTTGTCATAACTCCTTTAAATTTGTTTCCAATTATCTGATCTTCAGGATGATTCAATCTTACATACCGGGGTGTCTTAGTTTGTTGTTGTTCTTCAATTACTGTGGAATCCTCTGATGGTACCGGGGTAACTGGATCTTCATTCTGTACCGATGGATTTAGTGTAGGTTCATTTATCACAATTTCTATTGCCGGTTTAGAGTCTATATACCTTGAAGTTCCTCTGAATTGTTCATCAATCTTTACATTTGTACTCTCAACAATTTTCTGCAATCTCTTATTAAAACATCTAT
The DNA here is from genome assembly GCF_030272615.1 of Cryptomeria japonica. Classification (NCBI taxonomy): domain Eukaryota; kingdom Viridiplantae; phylum Streptophyta; class Pinopsida; order Cupressales; family Cupressaceae; genus Cryptomeria; species Cryptomeria japonica. The sequence goes on from NC_081408.1 coordinate 762,064,691, forward strand.
ATGCCTTTCTCTTAGATGAATAACCAAGAAATATTCCTTCATCACTTCTAGGATCAAATTTGCCAATATACTCATCTCTTCTAATATAACATTTACTTCCAAAAATTCTGAAATACTTAAGAGTAGGAGTATTACCAAACCATAGTTCATGAGGGGTCTTACCGGTTTCACCTTTGATGTGAACTTTGTTGAATGTATAGATAGCAGTGCTAACTGCTTCTCTCCAATACACATGTGGTAAATTCACTTCAAATAACATACTTCTTGCTGCATCCAAGATAGTTATGTTTTTCCTTTCAACAACTCCATTCTGTTGTGGTGTCCGAGGTGCTGATAATTGTCTTTTGATTCCATTCACTTCACAGAATGTATTAAAGTCCTTAGATGTTCATTCTCCTCCTTGATTTGATCTTAAACATTTGATTTTCTTACTGGTTTCATTTTCAACCATTGCTTTGAACAGTTTGAACTTTCCAAGTGCTTATGATTTTTCCTTGAGAAAAGTAACCCAACACATTCTAGAATAATCATCAATAATTACCATGAAATATCTATCACCTTGTAAGCTTTTAGTTCTAGTTGGACCATATAAATCAGTGTGAATTAAATCAAGAGCATTATTGGATTTTTCTGGAATACTTTTGAAACTAGCTCTAACTTGTTTTCCAAATTGACATTCCTTACAAATTGTATTATGAGGTTTCACAATTTTAGGTAGATCCCTAACTACCTTGGAAGTATTGATTTTTACCATGCAATCAAAGTTTACATGACATAGTCTCTTATGCCATAACCAACTTTCATCTATATGTGCAATCAAGCATGTCTTTTCACTGTTATTCAAATGAAAGATATTACCTCTAGTTTGATTACCGATTGCAATTTCCAAAGCAGTTCTATTCATGATTTTGCATTTTCCATTTTTAAATTGTAACTGAAATCCCTTCTCAACTAATTGACCAACACTTAAAAGATTATGCTTTAATCCTTCAACATAGTAGACATTGTCAGTGTTATGCTTACCATCAAGAGATATTGAACCCTTACCTTTGATTGAACGGGTTTTGTCATCTCCAAATCTTACTAAACCTCCATTGTATTCTTGAAAGTTCAAGAATTTACCTTTGTCTCCTGTCATATGATGTGAGCATCCTGAGTCAATGATCCATTCATCCTTTACTTCAACTTTAGCTGCTAGGGCTTGTTCTACCAGTTGAGCAGTAGGTGTCGGTTGATCTTCTATTATAGCAACAAAAACCCATCCATTGTCTGCTAGATCCTCATCAAAATCATCAGTCACACCTTCATCAACAATGTAACAAGATTTGTCTTTGTTCTTCTTAAATCTGTATCTCTGATATTCAGGATTAGGCTTGTATGTTCTTCTAGCTTCTTCTCTTGGTCTAGCATGTCTACCAGGACATCTCAAAGCCATATGACCAATCTTATTGCAGTTGAAACATTTAAAGGGTGCTTTACCTTCATACTTACTTCCAACTGGACCTTTTGGCATTTTCCTTACAAATAGTGCTTCAAGTTCTTCAAACTCTTCATTCTCCTTCCTAGTTTCTTCAAGTTCTCTTGCATAAAAGGCTTTCCAGTCTGATTTGTCAAATGATGGAGCAGATGATGTTGATGCTTTAAAGGTCAAATCTGTCTTTATAGTAGCAATAGGACCAAATTCCTCAATTTCAAAGGCTGAGAGTTTTCCAATCAATGTATCCCTAGTTACTGATGTATTAGGCATTGTTCTCAACTCATTTATAGCAATAACCTTCATTTTATATGCCGGTGGAAATCCTCTTAAGATTTTTGAAATAATTTCATCCTCACTTAAGGTTCCTCCACAACATTTAATACCCAAAACAATTTCATTTACTCTTTCTATAAAAGCAGAAATCCTTTCATCTTCTTCCATTTTTAGATGTTCATACCTGACTCGGAAGCTTTCAAGTTTTGCAATCTTGACTATGGAATCTCCTTCATTCAGTGTTTTTAAATGATCCCAAATAGCTTTAGCAGTAGACCTATCTGATAATCCCATGATTTGTTGATCTGATAATGCCCTCAGAAGTGCTTCTCTTGCTTTGCAATCATTCTAGGACTGTCCTTCCTAAAATAATTAGTAGACATTGGATCTCCTCAAGTTGTTAAACTTTTGCAAAAGAGGACTGGGCTTTGATACTAATTGTTAGGTCCCAGAGACAACTGAGAGGGGGGCGGGGTGTGTGAATTAGTTGTCTAATAAATTCAAACCAAAAACCATTTAACCAACTTAATGCTTAATACTGGTAAACCAGTTAAGTATGCCGGTAGACAGTGTTAACAATAAATTGCTATATCGATAAAGATTAATGCATGAAACATAAACATAAAGTCATCCACAACACATAACACCAATATTTGTACATGGAAACCCTGTAAGGGGAAAAACCACGATGGGAAACCTTACCCACAATAAGATGATACTACTACAGATAGTAAGTGTACATAAATGGGGTCTGCACATGCAGAAAGGCCAACAGCCTAGAGCTCACTGCTCAATCACAAAATGGGAGTCACACTGACTACAGTTGGATGGATAAATCCAATAAGAATGTACTGCACAAAATAGCATCTTCATATGTTGGATTCAGTACCGGTGTAATGCTGATATGCTTCTACAAAAACCTAGCTTCATCTTCAAATGATGTCTTCATGTATACCTCTGCTTAATCTCGCATATACCTTCTCACAAACCTTTTTCCGCATTCCACATTTGATCTTACAAATAAGATCTTAAATTTATACCATAACCTAAGACCAATTTTAGTAGGTCGGCTCTACAAGATATTACAAAAAACATTTTACAAACAATATAATATCCGATGCAATAACCGATTGAACATGTCAGCTTACAATAATAATAAATCATCTCCATAGCATGCCATGCTGATCTAGAAAAGATAAACCTGTCGGTGTAACCCTAGACCTATTTGTTGGTAAAAGCAAATATGCAAATATGAATATACCAGTGATTAATTCTTCAAAACAAAGCGTCCACACGATGTCTTCGACATTACCAAGTGTCTTCCATATCATTCCAAGTGTCGGTGAATCATTATATCCTGTCGGTGAGCCATATACCTGTAACTGTGCAATAGTTACTTGCTTGCCGGTGAATGTTGTTGGATCTCCAAAGTGCTAGTGTTCCAGTAGGTGTTGACATCAATGACAAAACCATATACCAACACATATGACCCCTTAAGGCACCAAATTGTGTTGTTATGAGTCATATTGTGTCTTAATGATTCATATTGTGTCATATGACCCCTTTAAGACATCATATAACCCCTTAGGACACAATATGACCCCTTATAATACCATATTGGGTTGCTATGGGTCCTATGGTGTCCTAAGGGATCATATTGTGTCCTACGACCCCTTAAGACACCATATGACCCAAAACAACACAATTTGGTCTCTCTCTCTCTCTCTCTCTCTCTCTCTCTCTCTCTCTCTCTCTCTCTCTCTCTCTCTCTCCCTAATATCATAAACTAATTTATTTATAAATTAATATATTAATATATTAATAAACATTAGATTAATTATGTGCAAATTTAGCTAGTGAATTTACTTATTAAAATCGGATATCCGATTTTTGTTGTAAAAATTTCAAATTTTAAATTTTGGCATGGAAGTGACAAGCCTGGAAAGTCAACTGAAAAAACGTGTTTTTCAGTATTCCTTGATTTTCCAGACTTTACACTAGTGGTTGACAAAATTTTTTGTAGCCAAAATTGATCAAATGAAAAGGGTTTTTTAAAGACGTTCTCAGTTTTCCAACAATATAAGGCTTGTCTTATTTTGACTTTAATGAATAATTATTATTTATTTTCTAATTGAATTTTGACAGTAGTCCAGATTGATAGACTGGTTGAAAAACACTCATAACTTTCAAATGGTATAACATTTTTTGAATCCAAAACATGCATCACACCCTATGCTTCATCTACTATAGGGAAAAAAAAAAATTTAAATCATAAGGTATTGACCAAGTTAAGGTGGTCAGACGTAGGAGTTTCTGAATTTCTAAAAAGTTGTAGTAAAAAATTCATAAATAATTATTTACTTTATAAAAAAATATTACGATTTGATTGTGATTAGTGTGGTCAGACATACATCTACTTCTTATCTTTTTCCTAAAATTTTAGTACCACTGCATTGAAATTTGAAATTTTCATCAAATAGGATTTTTTTTTTTTCCAAAAAACAACTAGTAGCTTAGAAACTAAATTCAATTTTCTATAGATTCTCTTCTTATATATTTTAAAAATAATGTTCACAACTTATTCAAATTTTCATGCCAAGTTGCATAACTCTGATTTTCTGAAATTTTATTGCCACTTAAGGGCATGTTTTGGCACACCATGATCCTGCACATACCCTAATGTCTCCATTTCTTCAAGGCTTGAACTATGGTATAAAACTCTTGATCATATACTGAATATCTCATATGGGAATCATTCAATTTCTCACTGAAATAAGCTGCTGCTCTCCCTTCCTGACTCAAGACTGCTCCTATTTTTGTTCCACTTGCATCACAATCCACTTGTAATACTTTATTGAAATCTGGTAAAGCCAACATAGGCTACTCAGTCACTCTCTATTTCAATAGCTCAAAACTTTTGTTTGCTTTGGTAGTCCACTTGAATTCCTTCCGATCTCCCGTCATGGTCTCGGTCATAGGGTTACAAATCAAACTAAAATTTCTAATGAACTTCTGGTAGAAACTATCCAATCCATGAAATGATCTTACCTCTCCAATGCTTTCCAGTGTAGGTCACTCAACAATTGATTTTACTTTCTCAGGGTCCATCTTCAAACTATCCTCAAATATCACAAATACCAAATAGATTAACTCATCTTTCATGAAAGTACACTTCTTAAGATTTATCGGCAACTTTTCTTCTCTCAACCTCTACAAAAATTGTCTCAAATGCAACAAATGCTCCTCTTTTGTCTTACTGAAAAATCAAAATTTCATCCAAATACACAACAACAAACTTACCCAAGAATTTCTTCAATACCTCATTCATTAGCCTCATGAAAGTACTCGGTGCATTAGTTAACCCAAAAGGCATCACCAACCATTCATACAGTCCTTCATTTGTCTTGAATGTTGTCTTCCACTCATCTCCTTCTTTGATCCTGATCTGATTATATCCACTCTTAAAATCTATCTTTGTAAACTATTTAGCTCCACTCAAACAATCCATTATGTCATCCATCCTAGGCAAAGGAAACCGGTATTTCATTGTGATCTTGTTTATTGCTCTGGAATCGGTACACATTCTTCATTCTCTATTCTTCTTAGGTGCCAATACTATTGGTACAGCACAAGGGCTCAGACTTTCTCTGATCAAACCTTTCTTCAACAACTCCTACACTTGTCTATTCAGTTCTTCATTCTCTGACAGTGTCATCCAATAACTGATACTTCTCACATGTGGTAATCCATCAAGTAAATTATCTTAAATGATGTCTTCATATTTTGTTAGTAAATTTTTTATCTCTTCCAATTGTTCCTCTTTATGCTTTAGATTCTTAGTCTTTTTAGGAATTAAGGCAAAACACACATTCTCATGTCTCAATTCATCCAGGAATTTCCTTCCATCCACCAAACAAATTCTAGCATTCATATAAAATTCATTCTTCAAAGGTTCCTCGAAGGGCAACAAGGTTTGCTTAATCCCATTGGCCACAATGGTGTATTTATTCTTCCTCCCATGTGAACTACCACAATCAATAACAACTTTACAACACTTCTTGAATACCTTACATCTGGTCTTGAACAAATTCTTCCTCTGCAAGGGTTCTTCATCTCTCTCAGTATGACACAAAGCTCTCCTCATCATGAACAGTTCTCCATCTTTCGGTTTATTATCTGGTTCGGTGGGGTTTTATTCCACCATTGTTTCTCTTCTGGTATTCTCTATCTTCTTGCACTCAAAATCACAATTTCCTTCTCCTCCACACTTAAAGCAAGTTCCTCTAAATGTTCTCTTGTCTTGTCTTCCAAAATTCTCATTCTGGTAGCCATTCACTTCTCTCCTCCGGTAGAAATCTCTATAATCTTTCCAAGATGAATTACCTTCTTTGTTTACTTCCTTGTTGTTGTTCTGATCTGTACAGGTTCCTCTACCTCCCATATATCCTCTTCCTCCTTGAAATCTACATCTGGAAAATCTTCCACCTTTCCCTCTTTGCCTCTACTAATGTCTTTTGTTTAGTTTTTCTTCAGTCTTCAGGGCATACTGGTAAGCCTCTTCAACACTATGTAATTTGATCAAACTGAGTTCATCTGGTATAAACACCCATAATCCATTCAAATATCTTGCAACTTGTTCAACTTCATCATCAACATGTCCGGATCTGATATTCAACTTGTAAAATGCTTTGGTGTATTCCTTCGCACTAGATTCCTTCTGTCTCAAATTCTGTAACTTCTGGAACATATTCACTTGATAATCAAATGGCATAAATTTTGACTTCAACTTAGCAACCATCCAATCCCAAGTATTGATATTCTCTTTACCTCTTCTCTGTCGATCAACCTGCAAATGTTCCCACCAAAGAGATGCATGACCTTTCAACCAGGTACAGGTCTATTTCACCTTCTAGCACTAGTACATTCGGAGCTGATTTCCGACGGCTGTTTTTCGGATTTGCGATGAATTTTCATCGGAGTGACGATAAAATCAACCGTCAAAAACTCGGCGTCGGATTGGTCGACAATGCCATACCCATCGGAAATACAACAATCCAATGGACTATGCCGATGTTGTATGTACACCGATTACATCATCAGTCGAAAGCTTGGTAGTCGTCGTAATTCCGACGATGATAATCTTTATCAAAAAATAATAATTATTATCGATGTCGGTGTTTCCTTCCTTTGATGGCTCTTTTATATCAATGAGACATCGGTGGGTCTCATCGATCCGGTGTGCTCCTTTATTTTTCCATCAAAATACTTCTTTCATCGATATCACTATGCCCCGTCGATGAATGAGTCTATTATCTCACCGATAAAGTTACATCGGCAAAACCACGCATATCAAGAACATGCCTTTTAACCTCCTCGAAACCTATATCCTCATCGATATCTTTTATCCATATAGCTTCCTTTTGTCAGATCAATATTATTCTTTCGATGAAAATGATCCTTTCGGTGGGTCCTTTTTATGTTGCACCGATAGTATTATTTCCTCGAGAACTTTTCCCGTCGATGAAGACCCTCTCTGATTTCTTCGATATCTTTTGTCGATGAAGTTATTATCTTTAGTGAGTCCTTTTTGGAATTCATCGATGTTTCCTTCCTTCAATGGCTCTTTTATATCAATGAGACATCGATGGGTCTCATCGATACCTTTTGAATTCGGATTGATATTATTCTTTCAATGAAAACGCTCCTTTTGGTGGGTCCTTTTTATGTTGCACCGATAGTATTATTTCCTCGAGAACTTTTCCCATCGATGAAGACCCTCTTTGCTTTCTTCGATATCTTTTGTCGATGAATTTATTATCTTTGATGAGTCTTTTCTGGAATTCATTGGCATTTCCTTCCTTCGATGGCTCTTTTATATCGATGAGACATCGCTGGGTCTCATCGATACCTTTTGAATTCGGATCGATATTATTCTTTCGATGAAAACGCTCCTTTCGGAGGGTCCTTTTTATGTTGCACCAATAGTATTATTTCCTCAACTCATTCATCGATGGGGCATAGTGATATCGATGAAAGAAGTATTTCGATGGAAAAATAAAGGAGCACACCAAAGCCCAAGGTTTCTTCGACATAAGACCCGATGGATGTCAGATATGTTTCGATGAGGAGACAACCATACTGACCGAATACAGTATTTCGATGAAGGGAAAAAATACTTGATTGAAGTAATATTTGAAACAAAAGTATTGTCGATAGAAACAAAGAGATCGATGAACTAAAGAAACAAATGATCGAAAGACATATCCTCATCGAAATGATTATTGATTACCGCCAAAATCAGAAACAAATCCCACGGAAGGTCACATCGCCATTAAATTCAAACGTGTGCCTGAGTGATCGTTGTCCAAACTGCCATTACTAACTGATTAAATACGCTATAAGTAGTGGATCAACATCAAAGGACACAACATTAAGGAATTCACAGGTGACGAACTGAAAGCAGGAATTGGGTGAATTCACAAATAAAGCTCAGTAATTCAAAGTAAGTTGTTTGCACACAGACCTCTTTTTTAAAATTCAAATGGAATCATCATCTAAAACTAATAAGACCAGAAAGGGAAAAGAACCTATCGCTGCAGAAGAAAAACCTAAAAGACAGAAAAGGGAAGGGCGTTCTTTGGCCCAGGACCTGATTGACCAGTGGCCATCATCCAATTTGAGGTCAAAGAAGATTAGAGCTGATGAGGAAGGCCTGGAGGACCGGTTTGAGGATCTTGGAGACATATGAACAGAATTGAGAGGGTATGAATTATTCATATATGGGTACAACAGAAGAGTTTCCCCTCAACCTATCAACAATTTATGGTGATTGAACTTAGGAAGGTTAGTTGTGGCTAATGTATTCATGAATGTGGAGCTCATGAAGGCATTGGCAAACAATTATGACCCTAAAACCAGGACCATATATAACTACATGGGTGAGCCAATTCTTGCAATAAAAAAGGAGGTTATTGACACCGTGTTTGAGTTGGATTGGGGATTTGAAGAATTGATTGACCTCAAGAAGTTAACAAGTGAATATTTTAACCTAGAGCACTCCCTATACATAGACCTAGGAATGCAGGGTCCTTAGTGCCACTAGGTCAGGATGACAAAGCTCCCTATGATGTCAACTCTTTCCATCCATATTTCAAGTATACCTATTACTGTGTTGCCCAAGTGCTAGGGATAAAAGCCCATCCTTTGATGGATGTTGCAGCCATGGTCATTTATGCCGATTTGCAGTCTAAGGACCCCCGCTTCTTTGATTTTTCTACTTATTTGGTTGAGGTTTTGAATCATGGGTTAGAAAAGTTAAAGGGGGATGTCATCAATGTTCATTTCAAGCATTATTCCTTACTTATGCATATGCTATTGTATGTGGGCCAAGATGAAGGGTTATGGCCAGAAGAGTTATGTGTCAGGACATATGACAATGCTGGGATGAGAAAACCAGTGCAACTATGGGTTTCTTCATGGGACCAAAGGTATGCAAATAATCAATATTGGCATTTTGAGGAGTTCTTTGTCAAGCCATTATATAGACTGTTGGGATGCCCGTGCGATCATGCCCTTGCACCAAAGGTTCAAAGATTCCTAAGACCAAAATATTTCACTGAAGATCCCTCAATTGAACACAATTGGGGAGATTGGTATTGTTTTTCAGACTGCACACAAGTCAGGGTATACGGGTTCGAAGGGAGACCATACTTCTACCACTTATAGTCCCTAACAAAGTGGCTTGTCTGGAAATTATGAGGCAACTGTCAATAGTGAGTACAGATCATCTGACAAGCCATGGGAAACAATCAATTGTACCTGGGTTGTTAGTATTTTTAGATTTTATTGTGAAAAGTTCAAAGAGTTATGGCCTGTTGCAGACAAAATTGGATTATTATGGCATGGCTATGGGGGATCCAAGGCCCAATTTCGATCCTGAAGGATACATAAGGATAGCTCGGTCATCACAAAAGCTAAAGGCTAGAGAGCATAAATCTTACCTACCAGATGACCTCATTAAGAACATTGGCAGAGAAGAGGCCAGAGTGAAGCGAATAAAGTTTGAGAAAGCAATGCAGGCTTATAAATAGAAGCTTTTTAGAAGTAAAATGGATGAGAATGTCCTACAAAAGATTGAAGACCCCTTGGAGTTGGCCAAAAAACTTGTGGAGCATGAACTGGAAATACTTGAGGGAGTCCCACCTCATGTTTTTAGGGATTACATTGATACTATTAGGAATACAGAGCCTTTGGCTCATATTTCTCTTGCTTCCACATCAGGCATCATTCCATCCACTCCTCAAGAGGATTACCCCCCTGGTTATGAAGAGGATACACCGATAGACTTGGCAACAGGACAACTAAATGTCTGAGAAGTGGCTAACATCATATTCCTGGAGCATGAGGATTTCATTATTGATAGTGACTTCATTGCTTCCAAGGAGTTCATCACATTCCTCTATCAACATAAAGGATCTCAAATTAGGAATAACATGAGAAATAGGGAAGAAGAGCAACAGCTTCAAAAGTTACAAGAGGAGATGGATGTTGTGATGAGAGAAATGACACCTGAGAAGGGAAGACAGTTGCTTAAGGAAGCTGGTGTGCTATTATACTCTGGATGGGACATGAACTTTGCCTTCTTGTTTGATGGATTCCTCAAGAAATAGGACCCAAGTAGGCAAATGATGCCAAAAGAGATTGATAAACTCTTTAGAGGATCAGGATTTGATCCAGATCAGAAGGCTCTTCTACAATGGGTTATCTATCCCAAAGATAAAAGACCTATATTGGTTGATACAAAAGAAGCTTTTGGACATTTGATGGTGCAGCAGGTTGGAAAGACTAACCCTAGAATAACTACCAAACTAAATTTGGATGTCGCTAAACTGAACAAAGATCAGATAGAGTTTCTGGTCCGAGAAAATTCTACATACAAAAGCCTATATGATAAAACGATGAAGAAAAACAGAGGCTGCAAGCAAGATTGCTTCAGATTGATACAAGTACCAGTCAAACAGGGATGACATACGGTGTTGACAGAGATGCCATGGATGCCTTGACAGACGCTATGTATTGGAGGAACAGGGCCGAAAAGACATCTCGGCAAGTAGAAAAGGTATAGCAAAAGATGGATAAGTTGATTCTGGAGATCATTGAACATAGGTTCAGAAGTATGATGCAAGTTGCAAAAATCTATTGGAAAACATACACTGGAACAATCAGAGCTTTGAAAGAGAAGGAAAGGCTCAAGTCTCAGTTGGGAGACATGATGAATGACAACAGTCTGATTAATCCAGGTGAGAAAATTGAAGCCGAGGCTTACTTTAAGTCCCATGATAAATTGGCAAATCAATTAAGGAAAGAGCTTCAGAGGCTGGACGATGGGAATACCCCTAGGGTGCCCTCTTTTTACAGTAATGGTGAGTTAGTATCGTTCGAACAGTGGAAACAAGAGTTCATTGATGAGAATAATCAAGTAGTAGTAGAGTTGGATCGGGACAAAGAATTGTCACTTTGTGTTAACCATATTCTATCCAATCATTTCCAGACACAAAGCGAGATGAGGACACTAAACAATGATGTTCTAATTTATAAAGATGATAAGTACATTAAACACATAGGAATGTTGAACTTGTTTATCTTCCAGTTTGTTAACAAAAGTGCTAATTAATAGTTATGTGCTGAAAAGCCATGATGCTTGGTGACAATGTATACCCTCATATAAATGAGGGAACTTTTGTAACAATAAGGATCATTAGAGAAGAAGTAGAATATAGCCTTAGGCTTACTATTGTACCATTTTGTGAACATACATAATATAATCAGTTGTCTTTCCTTTGTGTATATTTTGTGGATTACTGCATCTTTCTGTAGGCAGTTGCTTGTGATATTATCTAAAGGAGATAAGGTTACTTGTGTTCTTCTAGTAAAACTTTGTGTTTCATATTGTGGATTTAAATAAAATATTTACTTGCGAATATAGTTTTCTATATAGTGTGCTTGCATATTATCTGAACCATGGTGCGCCTACATATGTATATAGTTTTGTTTATAGGTGGAAAGCCTGAGGTTCAATGTCAAACTTGGTTGCTCTGATACCACATGTAATATTCCACATCTGGCATACACTTGAGCCAACTAACTCACTGGTTTACTAACCAACTATCTAGCGAACTGCTTAATGTCTACTAAGAATAACGGTCATAAATGACCATCATAAGATAATTAACATACACTTGAGTCAGTTGATTCATTGGTTACAGAACTTCTAGTTTTAGCTGATCCAATTCGTTACATAATAGTCTCATGTCTACTGACATTAACGGTTTACAAGGACCTTCATAAGATTGTGACATAACCTAACAAGACAACTGCTACAAATCCCCTATCTCTAACAAGCTTCAACTGTCATCATGGAATTAAACCTAATACAACATTGGTTCCCTTATTTAGCTAAATTAACACATCATATTATGACTCAACAAAAAATACGATTCTAAGATATTTTTTTGTCTTTCTATATTCCCAATATGCATCTAATTGATGATAAGAATCCTTCTTCAGGTCTTGCAACCATGGAGACTGGTTATAATCTGATTATAACCGATGTGCATTGATTCCAAGATGAACCATATTCGGTTGAACTATGAGTTAAGAGTGGAAAACAAATAAACATAGAAAACAAATAAACATACAATAGCTACAAATTATAGCAAGGTATTGTGACTATAAGATAGAAACCATCCCAGGAGCCTCCAATATATCAAAAGTTGAGAAAGTAGCAAGCTTACTGTACAAAGACAATGATCACTATAAAGTTGCAGTCAAGTTCAAACCATTGATTTGTGGGAACAAAGGGTTTCATATGGGGATAGAGCAGTCTCATGAAATATCATGACAGTCATAATCATAATCTAAAGAGTAGTCAAATCTTCAAGATAGATTGGTGATAGTGCAGTCATTATGTTGAGCATCAAATCTGAATTAAGTAAAATATCTTGATTTGAGAAATTAAATCATAGAAGCCATCTCTCTTTGGAAGAAACCATCATTTTCATTGATACCTTTATAACCCATAAGTTATTGAACAAGTCTAAAAGCATTCTATCGAAGTATCTAAGATTCAAACAGTATCGATGAGACCCAACGATGTCTCATCGATATAAAAGGGGCATCGAAAGCAAATGCCAATCAACTTTAGAAAGGACTCATCGAAGATAGTAACTCCATCGATAAAAGATTTCGAGGAAAGTGGAGATGGTTCTCATCGACAAGAAAAGGTCTTCGAGGATATAACACTATTGGTGCAAAAAGACTCACCGAAAGAGATGGTCCTATTATCGTTGTTTTAAAAAATGGAAGTTCTCAGTCCATAATTGGCTAATTTTGTTGAAATTTTGAGTTTGGTATTGGCCTTGTTACCTCTATTTTGTTGTAAGCCAATGGGAAGGTTTAAGGGTTTTAAGTTTTAACCTTCAAACTATCTGAGTAAAAACCTGGTTCTAATTCTGCGTTACTTTTTACCACTTAAGTGATGGGTCCGTTTGTCATGAGAAGTGTCCCCCCATTGTTATTTACCTAGGTGGTCCCTTAAATATTTTAAATTTTATATGCCTATTACTTTGCCTTTTTTCTAATGTTTATCGGGCCCTGTAAGTGTCATGCAACTCTTTGTTGATCCAATGGCCCGCGTTGATTTGTAGCCAGGAGATGCTCGTGGTTTACCTATTGCGAAGCAGCGAAAAGATGGTAGGCTCGGGCGAGGTGGTCAATAGAAGGAATAAAAGTAGTGCAAGTCCCTGAGATCTAACGGCCCACATTATTTCATGGGATGAAAATGATCACAAGTTACCTATCGTGAAATGGTGAAAAGGAAAGTTGGTCCACGTGGTAGTAAAGCTAAAGTTAAAGACCGATCATTTCTCTTTTGATTAGACGGATCGCATGGTTTCGTGGGATGAAGATGATCGATTTTTACCCTCCACGAAATAGCAAAAAGTGGCGGGTCCTAGAAGAAGGAAGGTTTTCCAAAGAGTAAAGAGTGGTTGGTTCAGAGAATGATCAACGGCCCACATTGATTCATGGCCAAAAGGTGCTCGAGATTTAGCCTTCGCGAAGTAGCGAAATGACATGGCAGTCCAGTTAGCGGTCCAGGTGGTTTAGGTGGCAAATCAGAAAGTCACACATGGCCTCAAGGTTAAGTAAATCAAAGAATAAACTTGGCGACCAGGTGGTGGGTCCAACAGACAGATTGAATCATACCACCAATGAAGAGGTGACCTGTCAGGCACAGGTGGCAGTTTAGAAGTGGATCCCACGGAAGTTTTTTGAAAGTGGAAAAGTCTTCGAGGATATAACACTATCGGGGCAAAAAGACTCACTGATAGAGATGGTCCCACCAACAAAAGCTATCAAAGAAAGTAGAGGTGGCCCCCATCGATGAGAAAAGGCTTTTGAAGAAACAATATCATCGATGTAAGATAAAGAAGATTCACCGAAAGAAGCATTCTCATCGAAAAAGTGATATCGATAAAATCGAAGAAAACTACATCGATGAATGATATCGATAAGGATATGAGTTTCAATGGGAGGACAAAAGAAGTCACTGAAGTCCAAAGTCTCTTCGACATGAAACCCGACGTACAACAAAAAGATTTCAATGAGAATATGAGTTTCGAGGAGACTAAAAAGTTTTTCGGCAAGTAAGAAGTTGCCACATCAGTTTCTTAGGAGATCGAATGCCAGGGTGGATAGCATTGAATTAGAGGGCCCACATCTATCGGATTAAAGTTGTTAAAGAGTGGGTATCTCAAGGAGGATCCAATGGTGGGCACTATTTCGCAGCCCGAAGGAGTAGGAAAGTTACCATTCGCGAAACAGCGAAGACTGTTAGCCTTAACCGCTTGGTGCGCGGTTAGTGAGGTAAACTGTCAGGTCAGGACATGATAAAGACCGATCAAGTTCTATCTGATCGGACGGCTAGCGCGGTTTCGCTTGGTTAAAGTGCATGATGGTTAACATTCATGAAATAGCAAAAGGAATTTTAGCTCGTTGTCGGATGAGGAAAAGTCAAAAGGTAAAAGCAGTGCAAGTTCTATCTAATCGGACGGTTGGCGTGACTTCACTAGATGAACATGCAAGGGTTTTATGCTATGCGAAATAGCAAAAGAGTGAAAAGAAAAAATAATCAGGATAGTTTTGACCCGTTGGAGCCAAATTTTTGAATTCTTTCATGAATTCAATTCTGAAGGGACTGCCGAAGCATGCAACATTAAGGGATGACCAAAGCATGCGGTGTTAATGTCACAGTTAACAAGCCCAATTGTCGTATATACTCTCACATCAATTGAATGAAGGTATCATTTCAAAGAAGTTGTTGCAGAGAAAGTTGGTGCAGAGCAGAATTCTTCAAGCCGAAATCAGGTTTTCTTGTTCTTTGCTTACCCATTGCTTGAAAATTGTTGAATTGTGGTTTTGTTTTGTTAAAGAACTACTTTGATTGATAATTGGCATAATTGCATACTTTCAAAATGGCACCCAGACGGGAATTGACAGGAAAGGTGAACTATCAAGACAGAAACATCTATGATGACTTCTAGAGCAGTTAACCATGTCAACTAATGTCAGGGCTAGGGCCAAAGAGTTAGTACCAAAAAACCCTCATTTGAAAATTGGGGATGGCCTGTATGACAAAGGAAACTGGTTAAGGGACCCCGAAATAGGGATATCGGGTCTAAGTCTTTTTAAAGTTGGTTTTGGTCAAAGACATGCCCCCACCCCTTTGAATAGAATCTAGGAACCAGATGTGGGGAAGCTTGTGGTCCCTGGTGTGTTCATGGATGTAGATTTGTTGACCCTGATCGCACAAAATTATGACCCTGCTGCCAGATGTATCAGAAATATAAAGGGATCAGCCCTAGTTGAAATCAAAGATGATGAGTTTAGAAATGTTTTCAAGCTTAGTGAAGCTTCAAATTATCTTGAGCCTATTGATTTTGAAGCATTAGCTCAAGTCTACAATGCGCAAAGAGATCATCTTAGGAGTGGCCCATTGAGAGAATTCTTTGTTAAAATAGGAGGGTTAACAGTTGTAGGCCCCAGTACAATGGAACCATTTTCCCTGAATTTGTTTACTTCAAGAGCTAAGGGTATGTATTGGACACTGTGTCAGATCTTTGGAGAAGATGCTGAGAAACATATGCCAACCCATTATATGCTGATGATTGCCCAAATTCTAAACCCTTCCCTGGCAATAACATTTGATTTTGCCACATACCTCACTGATGCTATTCATGCAGGGCTTGTAGGGATTAAAAATGGTAAGGTGGATAGGCCATTTGGATGGTACTCCCTGTTAATGCACATGTTTTTATTCAAAGGTGCTGATTATTTTGCAAAAGATATGGATTTGGTCAAGGTTAAAGATAAAGAGGAGATGCATGTGCAACTTTGGAGCACTGTTCTATCTTGGGATAGAGAGGATGCTAGTTTTCTAAAGTTTGATAGATGCTTTGCATCTAGGATTAGAGTTCTTTTATGTGCAGAAAACCCTAGGATTCCTAAGGCTCTTTTGGAGTTCCTTAAGCCTAAAGAGTTTGCAGAAGATATCAATATTGTTCACAACTAGGGAGACATGTATTTGTACCCTGTTTCTACTATTTTCAGAGTATATGGCTTCAGAGGAACCCCCTATCTACTGCCCTATCAAGTCCCATTGAAGATAGGGATTGCAGATTTTTTGAGATAGATTGGAGGAGTACAAGAGGTCGAGCTAACCAATAGGGGTAAAGAGACCATTTTCCCAACTATTACCATGGCCCATCATTTTGTAATTACCAAAGGTGGCTGGAAATACTTTGAAGAATTATTTAAGCCATATATGTTGTCAACTGCAGTTTCAAGGTGTGCAGACCCTAAGGATTTCTTCAATGGCATGTTCAGAAAGAGGGCAGTATGTAAAAGTAGGCCTCACCAATTTCAATTTCCTGAAGATTTAATTAGAAATGAATTCAGCTTAGATGACCAGGAATTAAGAAAGGAGAAGTGGGTTGCATACAAAAGAGGACTTGATTTTATTCATCAATTTTATTCTAGCTATGACCCTCTTTCTAGTTTTACCCCTTTTGAAGAGAAGGTTAAATTCTTAATTCTTTATTTTGAAGACCTATTGCAAACCCTGAAAGAAAAAAGGGAGGCTATAATGCAAAATGATCCTGATAGGGCTAAATTGGTCTTAGCTAAGCCTGCCTTTGCTAAGGCTATCCCACCTGGTAATTATATGATACATAAAAAATCTAAATATACTGTGACGATGCCAGTGACAAGTGAGTCTTCCACTTCAAGAGGAAAAAGGGCCATTGAAGATGTCATTGTTATTCAAGATTTCTCTAAAAGGCAAAGAGTAGGGAAGGAAGTTGAAACTGATGAGCCTCAATACTCTCCATCTCAATCCCCTATTCACATAGGAGATGAGCAAGCAGTGGCCAAACAATTGCTATAGTTAGAGAGTCTCAGCAAAATTGCATATACCTATGATGAGACCCAAGAGGGAATGCTGGAAGAGCCACCTAGTGCTGAAATGAATATAACTGATGGTGAGCTAAAGGGAAAGGAATTGGACCTCACTGTCAAACAAGCTAGTGAAGAGTTTCTAGATGACAACAATTTTGTCACAACAGGGGCTTTCATGCAATTTGTATGGAAACAAAATATTGAACAATTCAAGGCTAGATGTGAAAAGAGAATGAGTGAGCAGCCTCACAAAGATACAAATTCAATGGAAGAAGAGGTTAAACAAGAAATGACGGCTGAATTCAAAGCTATCACTCCTGAAGCTAGAAAAGAGATGGTGTCAAAGGCTGGTGTTCTAATCCTCCCTGAATGGGATATAGCAGATGTATTGATTCTTGAAGCAGTTAGAAAAGAAACCAAGCTAATGAAGGGAGTGACACATTTAGCAAAGATAATGATTCTCTGGTCATGTGGTCCCTCAAGAGGGATGAAAGTAGAAGAAGGAAAGATACCTCAAGATCTAATCTTGTAGGAGGTATGATAGTAAAAAGAGTCCAAGATACAGGGGTGGTAGAAGCTGCCAATACAGTCTTAGAAATTGCAAAGTTTAATGTGGCAGTAGCAGAGAAAGAAGCAAAGGAAAAATCTGATCTCCAAGTCAAGTTGGAGACAATTTTAAAGGCTTATAATGAAGCCAAAAAGGAGGTAGCCAACAAGGATACTATTATTGCTAGACTTCAAAGTCAGTTGGTAGGACAACACCAACGAGGTGAGTCCTCTACCCTGGTGATCTCTTCTTCTCCAGCAAGACCTCCACCTACCAATCCTATTATAGAATTCCCCCCTTCTCCTATGCCTTCTGGTTTTCAACCAGCTGAGGCTTTTCAACATGAGTTGGAAAAAATGAAACAGGCTCAAGCCTTGTTTGCAAGTAAGTATGAAGAGAAGGTAAAGGCCACCATTTTGAGTTTTGTTGATACAGTAGAGGCCCCCACTATGCACACTAATATGAAAAGAATTTTAGACACTCTGAGTGAGTTAAATGAGGACAAGGCTATTTTAGAGCCTATTTTGAATAAGTGGATGCCAAGAGAAGTGGATTTAGAACTTATGTGTGCATCCTATGATGAAGCAGGATCTGATGTTACTATCAAATCCACATATGAGTTCGCCAAAGGTTTGACCAAGTTAGCAGAAGGAAGAGCCAATGTAGAGAGGAAAGCTAACTTGTACAGGAAAGAATATACTGAGCATAAATTTGAATTATTTCCTGGGGGTTTTGTCAACCAAAATTAGTTGAAGGACAAACAGGTATGGCTTGATGAGCTAGGAGCTAATTTGTCTTTAAGGGTAAATGATATTTTTAACAAAGATGACACCTCTCTGTTTGTTAAAACAATCGAAGAGATAGAAAAGATAAAATCACATTACGGTTTTTGGAATCAGAGGTGAGGAAAATAAGAAACTCTTGGAAAAGGTTACTAAAGTTAGAGAAAAATATTGTTGGCTACTCATGGCCTACTGATGATGTGTTCCAAGAGTGGACCAAAAGGTATGTGGTGCAAGAGGAAGATGCTCCAGAATAGTTGAAAGATGCTCCGAGACAATTAGAAGATGTTGCAGAAAAGTTACCAACCGAAAAGGCCGTTGAGACAGAAAAAGACTTGTAACTGCTTCTTGAAAGAAGCTATGGTTGTAACTAATTTTCCTTAGGGATGTATGAAGCTTGTATGCATCCATAATTTTATAAATGGATACCAGGACAAAGGAAAAATGATCACAAGAATTTGTAAAGAAACTCTGCAGAAATTTATCTACGTTTTTTCTAGTGTTTCACAGAAAACTATCTAAGTTTTGTAAGATTTTCCAAATTGAATATAAATATACAGACCATTAGCTTTGAGCCTAAAATTTGTGTTGTCTTCTGGTATGCTTTCAAATATTTTACTGGTTTCATTTGGGTAATTTAGGGTTATTTCAATTGAACAGCGAAGAAAGGCACTGGTCATCTATAGAATACAATTCATCAGTTCACATTTCATTTTAAAGCAATAGGAGTAGCTGAGTAGGAAATATAGAGTAGACTATAAATAGTGTATATACATAAAATTTCAAGCATAGAAATCGAATAATTTCTACAACAACAATCTTGAACTCATCTGCTATATCTCCATCCTGGCAATTTATGCCATTCTGAGATGCAATAGGTTAGTCTCAGTCACTAGAACACATGCATTAGGATTTCTCCTCCTTACAAATAGTGCAACATTAAAAAGGTATTATCAAAGCTACAACCACAATTCAAAGAGGAAGCTTACAAAGATAGGACAAAGCTAGGTACAGTTATAAGTCAAGGCAAATTCATAGTTGAAACTCAGTCCAAAATAGTGAAGAAGTGCAAAAAATGAAATGAGAAGTCTAAAGAGCAATATTCATGACTTACAAGTAATAAAAAAACTTACAAGGATGATGCATATTCATTACTTAGAAGTAATAAAAAAACTTGCAAGTATGAGGCATATTCATAACTTTTGCAGTCCTACCTTGGATATCAACACTAGAAGCAACTCATATTGTTCATGTACAGACAAGACAATATGGGAGTTCATTATACCCAGCAACTTGTGGTTTTGTTGTTCGTGTTGGCTCTGTTGGACCCTGCAATTAAGATTCAATATACATTATTCAATAAGATTAACTGTGCAACATAACGAAATATTGAAAAGTATGTTACCTTGTTGAGCTTCGCTTGGTTTTGAGAATAGTTTAATATTCTCTACTTAACAGGGCCAACCACGTGAAGGTGGAAGCTCATTTGGCCCCTTCCCCCCCTATCATCACTCTAAATTCCCCATTAACATCTTATAACATTCATTCATTCATTCTTTCTACCATTAATAAAATATAGAATTCATTCATTAATATCACATAACATTCATTAACACATAACATTGATTAACATTAATTAACACGCAACATTCATCAATATTAATTAACACATATCATCCATAAGCATTAATTAGCACATAATTACATTCACTAACACATAAAAATCAATCATTATCAAATTAGTTAGATTACAATCATTTCTTTCTTTGTTTTTTCTTTGAAGCTATGAAAATACTAAGTGGAACATCGGTTTCTTCATCATTTCCCCCCTCTGCAGATGTTCCAGCAACTGCTCGTGATCTTAATGTATGCCTAGTCCTATACTGAGGACGAGGACACTGAAGCGAAGGGGGGTCCTCTACAATAACAAAGAAATGGGTTAAATTCAAAAAAAATTATTATTGTTACAAGTATTTCATTAATTTAGAGAACATAATTGTTGTGCTCTTTACCTGATGGGGCCACATCATTTTGTGTAGCCTCAACCTCAACATGCTAAACACCCTCTAGATCATCTAGAGTTGAAATACTAAAGGTTACATTAATGTTGAACACCAATTGCAATTATATTTGTTTAAAGCAATAACAGTGGTCCTCTTTACCTGAGTGGGGAACATCACGTTCTTGAGGTTGTGTACCCAGATCATGCTCCACTTGCTCACCACCGACTACATGCTCTAAAATATTAACAAAAAATGTTACATTAATTACTACTCTAATTACAAATTAAGATATATATATACTTGTATTAATAGCTAAATAAATAAATTTGAATAGCAAATGAATACCTCCACTACTGGGATGCACATCCAGACCTTCATGTGCAGGTGGTGTTTCATAATTAGCAGGCTGCATTCCAATGACATGCACATTGTTATCATTGCTTGCTTATTTAAAAAAAATATAGTCACTTTATGTTGGAACTCAACATCAATTAGATTATTGGTAAAGTATTCAATTTGAAACAACTTCCATTTACCATATTTACCCATGTGATGGATGCACTCGAATGTTGTGTATGCCCACTCAATTCTCGTAGCTGATCAGCCATGGTTGAATAGCCTTGCTGGTAGGCAATTCTCTTGTCATCTTCTGTGGGCGCTCTATTGAATTGAAAGCCCTATTTTTTTGCTTGGTACCGTGAATTTTGCTTGCATTGTTTGATTTAAAAAAAACGTTTGCAATTTATTAATATTTTGATGCAATATTTCGTTTACATGAGATACTTACAATTCGTGCAGCAAGTTTCATGTAACCACCAGAGCCGAGTTTGTGTTGCCCATGATTTTCTTGCCTTGCCTTGGTTGCCTTTGACGTGTCACTCAGTCTATAAAAAGTTTGAAATATGTTAGATTATATAATTATAAAGAGTAATTAATTAGTACATAATTACATTCTTAATAGTATCACGTACCTTCTTCTGGCGTCTAGTGGTTTATTTTCTTTTTTTCTTTCAATTCTCTCCTTGGCATCCAATATCAGGTCCTTCCACTCCCTCTCCGGAATCATGGGGGGATGCTCGTACTTTAGGTTCCTCTCCAAATGGGTCCTATATTGGTCCCTCACATACTTTAGATATGTGCCAGCTTTTTCAAGGAGCTTGGTTTTGTCAAAGGTGTCATTTCCAAACCACTCAACCATTTGGTTTGTCAATTCATCTTTTAACCTTTTTTCTTGGTCATTCCACCTTTTAAAGCAAAAACAAACCTGTTAGATTGAGAAATGAATTGAAACTACATTTATTACACTTCAAGAAATGGATCAAAGGAAAACTATTCTAGCAATGATATGAAATCAAAAGTGGATAAGAGTTAATTCACATATGATGTACCACCTTTTACGTATGGTGGGCCCAAATATTTGCAATGCAATGTCACTAAGATGTTTATAGAAAATATCATTGCCTGCAAAAAATTCATGGGATCATTAGTCCAAAATGAGTGATCATAAAGTAAATTACAATTAGAGTATATATAATAATAATTTTAAAGTACCTGGAACCTTTTGTATCTTTAAGGGAAGCATTTCTTCGTCGCTCACCACCAATGCGGCCTGCAATGTTCTCGTACTACCTGTAGACACCTAAAATTGTCATGTCTAATTAAATAAATATTTTATTTATTTAATTACTTTAGCCTAATTCTTCTATTAATTAAATAAATCTTTATTTATTTAATTAATTCATTTATCCTCTTTTAACCTTATTTCTCAAATAAATAAATACATTTATTTATTTAAATTATCCTTTTCCTAAATTAAATAAATATTTTTATTTATTTAATTATCCTACTTCTTCTATTAATTAAATAAATTTTTATTTAATTAATTAATTCATTAACCTTTTCTACCCATGACACATGTCATTCATCTCTTAATTCATACACTACCTACCCCTCTCATTATTTTATTATTTCTTTTACCTACCCTCTAATCATAGTCGACCTCCTTTTACACCTCTCAATCTTATCCCTCCATTTCATATAGTGTCTTCCATATAAGGAGATGCTTCCTTCATTATCAAACCCTAATCATTCATGCTAATCATCTTTTATGCAATTGACTACACTACGATCCTACTTGCAACCACATTTCGTTCTTTGTTGAGCTCTTGTGCATATAAAATCTGAGAGCAAATATATCAAGCAAGATCAATGGAGATAGGAAGAATGGAGATCAAAACCCTATTGGACGTGTGATGGTATAATCTTTGTGATTTCATGTGATTTGCATTGTCTTAGGTAATCTTCATATGTTATGGTGGATCTTTGTTGATTGTTAGGTTAGGGTTTTGTGGTTGGAATCTATTTAGCCTTTCAATATTGTTATTATTGTTATCCATTTTCACCATATACATTTTGGCACGCCCGGTGGGACTCTTGTCAATTTTTCATTTAACATCTTGTTGCAGATTTTGTATTTTGAAGTTGCAGATCTGACGTTTTCGACATTTTTCACATCTGCATACTTTCAGATCGCGTTTTTTATTTTCTAGCGCGTCTGCGACATCTGGAATTGCGTCTTTGTTTTTGACAAAATTTTATTTTGCAGGTTTCCGAAAGGCGCGTCTGTGTTACGGAAACGCATCTGTGTGATTTTTATCTGCGTCTCTGTCTGGGAAACGCATCTGTGGTTTTTATCCACGTCTGTGTCTCACAGAACCGCGTCTATGTCACAGAGGCACGTCTGTGTAGAGGGTAACCGCGTCTGTGTTCACCAGTTTTGAATTTTTGCATTTTTCATTGATTCAGTTTTCGGATTTTGCATTTAGGGTTTCAGATCTAGTTTATTTTTGGACTAACATTTTCAGATCTAGCTAATAAAATTGGTGTAGCTTGTTTGGGAAGCAAAATCATTTGGTTGAAGGCCCCTATTTTCACAAAGTCTTTTGGGTTTTTAAAATTTACCTAACTTGTGTGCATGCAGGAAGGGGTGATCATTTGAAACAACCCAAACTACTAACAAATCTTTGGTGCAAGTCCTTGGCAAGGGTTTTGGATTTTTATTGTGTGCCTTGTTTTCCTAGACTAGCAAACACTTCCATTGGTGCACTAAAATTGAATCATTGTCTTTTGTGTCTTGAGCAATAGGCTCTTTTTGTTTAATCTTTAGAGGGCCTGTCTTCCCATGTGGTCATGAGGACTACTAGTGAGAAGAGAATGACCCAAGTGGTAGCGAGGAAAACCCACCTCATCCGAACCACTATAATCAAATGTATTCATGGTGAAAACTATGAATAACGTGTGTTGATTAGTTCATACCGACACTATGTCTCCCCATAAACCCGTTTGATCAAATTTATTTGATCAGTTGTAGGGCGTAACCCCTACCGGCTGGGAGCCTTCTGTATTTACAGAGCTGAAAGTGCCACATGTATGGCCACACGAGCGGATGCCCTTACTAGCACCTTTTTGTTTTAGAAGCCCAAATCCTTCTAGTTGTTGGGGCAGGAGGTCGGACCTCTAGTAGCAGCCCACACACATACGGTTCTTAGTAGAGATACAAAGTTCGCCACAGGGAGTTTTCGTGGGGACTGATGCTTGGCTGACCCGAGAAGTGAGTGCCGAGGGTGGAGCCAGTGAGGTCAAGCATCTAAGTATCCGCTCTGAATAGCGTAGCCTCGGGGGTAAAACCCCATGTGGGATCAACAACTATTGTCTTGGCCAGCCATAAGAATTGTGCTTGACTTATGTTAAACATTCAAAACATTCAAAACCAAACAGCAAAATATTGTGTCTTTTGTGTCTTCAAGTGTATGCAAAACATTTTTTTTTTACATCAAACAACACACTTTCTTGGAGTCATTTTGGAGTCCAGACACTTGCAAACATTGAGTCCTCATCAACACTGTGTCCTCTTGTCACGAAAAACAGTCAAACAGTCAGATTGGGTCACAGCAAAACAACTTCACAGATTGGAAAAATTGTACAAAATTTGCAGAAACGCGTCTGTGTCGAGCATAATAGCGTCTATGTTGTCTAGCCGCGTCTGTGCAGGGCATAATCACGTCTGTGCTCCAACAGCAAACATCGCATTTGATAGAAAATTGCAGAGGCGCGTCTGTGTTAAAAATAGTAGTGTATGTGTCGGGAAGCAGCGTCTGTGAAGTATATAGGCGCGTCTGTGTCCAGAATTGAAAAACTGTTACAGTCCAGCAAACAACACAGTCAGTTTCAGAATTCTTGAGCTTCCTAGGTCATCTCTCCAGGGTTTCATTTAGCGTTCAACTTGTCCTTGGGTCTCACAAAGTCCATCATTGCTTTACATCTCACATTACATTCACATTTGTCTAAACTTGAGTCAAAAGGTCACTTTCTTGTCCTCATCATACTTTGTCAAGACACTACATACAACAACACTTTGCTAAGTGGTCCCTCATCAAGGTTTCTTACCTTTGGGTCTCATTTGGTTTTACTTAGAGTCAAGGTCAACTTACCTCATCAAGAGAAACTATCCTCTCTTTGGAAGTCACACCTACTCTACTACATACATACTTGGTCTTACACTTTGGACATTGCAAGTATACTTCAGACTCATTTACATTCCATTCAACTCTTGGTCTTCCATACTCTTTCCATTTTTCATCTAGTCTCTCACATCTTGGTCAATACCTAGTTCATGGTTGAAACCCGTCTTCAAAAATCTAGGAGAGAAACTAAATAGGTTCAAGAGTCCGCAAACATGAGTTCTTATGAGTATGACAATGATATCTTTTTCAATTCTGATCATACTACATTACCTGACATGGATGTCTATAGAAACATTCCAAATGTTGAGAATATGGACACTATAAACAACAATGCTACACACAATGACAATGTGGACAACGTTTCCATACATTCAGCAGATGTGGAAGAATCCATTATGAATCCCCATTTCAATCGATTGGTTGAGGAAATAATGAGGAGGGATAGACAATACTTCTTACAAATGATGGCACAAAGTGGAGCCAAGATACCTCATGATTTTGAAATGTCTCAAATAATGGAACATAGACCTTTGCAACAACCTCACTCCAATATGGATCAAAGGAGACCTAATAGTGGAGGAAATATAGGACCACACATGGTACCTGAATCACCATCAGCTTTGCTTCAAAAACTAGAGGTCCCACATACACATGGTCAAACATATGATACTCACCTTCATAGACCATTATGGAAGTCTTATGCACACAAATATGCTCAATCACATACCAATGCTAAGGATCAACCACCAAAACAATTGGATGTTCAAAGGCATGCTCAAAATTTGGACATAAGGAAACTTCATGTCAAATTTGGGGGCAACACAATGGAACATGACATGCCTGTAGAATATGGTATACATGCGCAAAATAGATATGGGGTTCCTCAACATGAATCTATACCAAGTGGTCCATATACACAGCATCATTACAGACCTCCTCCATATGAACATGTGTATGATCAATATCATCCATATATGCAACATGCTCCTCCTCCAATTGGTGCCTCAAGCATGGGGTATGGTCCAAGAAGTCGATCTCCACCTAAGCGCAATTTGGAGCAACAAATCAGGGACTTACAAAAGAAAATGGAGGACATAAATACACCAAAGCAACATACATAATGAGAGACATGTTTCCATATCCATTTGACAAGAGCATTCCAAGGCCTCCTTTTCCTACACACTTTGTGACACCTAAGTTTGATAAGTATAGAGGAAAAGGGGATCCTAAGGCACACATAAGACAATTTTTCATAGCTTGCATTGAGGTAGCAGCAGAAGAGACATATCTGATGAGATTATTCCCACAAAGCTTAGGCGATCAAGCTATGGAATGGTTCTCCCAGCTTCCACCTGGAATTAAGTCATGGGGTGACCTAGCAGAGGCATTTATTCAACATTTCTCCTACAATATAGAGACAGACATATCAATCACTAAATTATGCAACACCAAGAAAAAAGAGGGAGAATCTTTTGCATCATTTTTACAAAGATGGAGAAATCTAGCCAGCAGATGCTCTTGTGAAATTCCACAAAAACAAATGGTAGAAATGTTCACCCAAAATGTTAACAAAGAGATTGACTATGATCTAAGGAAAGCTTGTTTGTCTACCTTCAAGGACGTCATAGAAAAAGGCTTAGCGATAGAAAAGGTCCTAATTGAACAAGGAGTCATTAAGATATTCAAGGAAAACAAAGATGACTTTAAAGGAAAAGACAAGCCAAGATTTTGGAATAAAAATAAGAACACAGTTAATGATGGTGTTGTTGATGCCAACACAGTGCGGCCCAAAGTCATCTTTTCAGGATCAAGTTCTACAAACAATCAAGTGAATACTCAAACAACTTCCAGATCATGAAGGAAGTACACCCCATTGGGAGAACCACTTGAGTCGGTCTTCAAGAAGTTAGTGGCAAACAAGGTAATCACAGTTCCAGATTTTCCTCCATATGAACCAAAGGTTAAGCCAAATTGGTGGAACGATGATGAGTATTGTGAATTTCATAAGAGAAAGGGTCATAAGATAGGAAATTGTCATCGACTGAAGAACATCATACAAGATCTCATTGATAGAGGTGATATTGAGATTGAGGGACATTCATCCAATCAAGAACATGAGATGTTTATGGAACCATTCCCAAAACATGACAAGGGAAAAGCTAAAGCCACAGATGACCAAACCAACTATACCAGAGCATCCTATAACTATGATTCAACTATTAATCACATATTGATGGACAATTATGTCTCTACCATTATCATCAAGGACAAAACATCTGAGAATTCTACCCAGAGACCCAAGATTGTCCTAAAAGGTGTTGGATCTTCTTCTGAACCTACCTCTGAATGTCATGTTACAACCCGTCGAGGTAAAATCACTTTACAAGGTGCTCCAGCTAAAAACACCGCTTCCTCATCAACCAAACCTGAGTACGACCTTGTAGAACAATTAGGGAAGACACCCGCGCTCATCTCCATTCTTGAACTATTACGCATATCTCCCGCACATAAAGCCATTCTTGACAAAATCTTGAGAGATACTGCTGTCCCTACTGATCTAAACGTGGACCAGTTTCAAGCCATGGTGGGATACCTTTCCGTTCCACACTCCCTTGCTTTCACAGAAGCCGATGACACATCTATAGGTCAGCCACATAATGCGCCATTACACATTGAAGCCTTCATACACAAACATCGAATAAAATGAGTCCTGATAGATGGAGGAGCAGATCTGAACATTTGCACATTAAGCACTATCACACAATTAGGATATTCTGATAAAGCTGTGAATTCTACAAACAAGATCACCATTAAGGCATATGATGATGAAGAACGTTCATCCAAGGGTATAGTCATCTTACCTCTCAGAGTTGGGCCAGTTACAAAGGATGTGGTCTGTCAAGTCCTGGATTTAAATCTCACTTATAACATATTGTTAGGATGTCCTTGGATCCATGAAATGAGGGTAGTTCCATCCACATATCACCAATGCATTAAATTTCCTCATAATGGAGTGGAGGTAACAGTTAACGGCGATCCTAATCAATTCATATATTGCAATAACCTGAAATCAAAGACTGAGACCATCATTCCTAGTAATCGGGAGGTTGTTCCTTCGTTGGCATACATTGATCCTGAGTCATTAAAACCGTCGACATCCAAACAAGGTGAGCTTAGAGGCAAGTTTCAAGACAAAGGCATGGGGGAATATACTTTCAATCAGACCATGTACTTAAGACAAGTCATGAGTTCCCCAAAAGAATATGGAAGACCACATCCTAACAAGCAAATCTCCATCATAACGCTCAAATGGGACCCTACTATTTTTCAAAGATGGGGTGAACTAGAAGAGGAAGGTTTATACCAAATGCTTTTCAGAGATAATGAAGAGGAAACACAAGATCACGTCAATCTTCCATGTGAGAAATATGGCAAAGGCTTCAAAATTCTACAAAAGTTCGGGTATGATGGAAAAAGCCCTCTGGGGTTACGAAAGGAAGGCATCATTGAACCTTTACAACTTGAATTGACTTTCAAGAAGGAACGCTCGAAAGGACTTGGTTTCTTAACTTCTAAGGTCCACACCAAAAGGACAGGAGAAGCCTTACAAATCAAAGCCGGCAAAATACAACAAGAGAATCGCTATTCCACAGATTCCAACGAATGGGAATGGGGTTCCGACAAGTCTTCCAGTGACTATGAGCTCACTGAGACATTCAGAGAGCTAGGTGAACCCATAGAAGAGGAGGAGTTTTATAACAAATTCAGAGTTGGTCAAGATACAACCCAGGAGGATTCTACGCAGTCCTTGTCTCAAGTTTCTAGGTTGAAATCACATAGGATGAGAACACTTGTCCCAGAATGCGCTACTAGTGATGATAATTTGGATTCGCTCATGATCGAGACTGATGAGGAGAGTGCCATCGATGACCTCGATAATTACCTTGACATACCCGAATATAACCACATCTTCACTCTTGGCCCCGCTAACTTTGAAGACATTAACGGCCTTCCCCTTGTTCACCACCAACTCATTGATTGGGATCATGAAGGACCTGCACAGTTGGATACATTTCAAAACGATGAAGCTTTTATTGACTATCTAGGCATACAAGATGATCTTCCCCCTGGAGACCATAAAGCGGGATACACTATAGAACTCAATACCGTGGCATATTTTGGTGAGGGTGTCGGACCTTCCAGTCGTAAAAATGTGAAAATAAGAACAAATCAAGGGTCTTATGGCGAAAACCACATTGTGGCGCTATCTGACCCCAAAAAAGTAAAAAGAAAGGACGTATCTGAGGGTGAAAACCTCTTTGAGGCACTCGAAGATGGAAGGCTCGACATTCTCCCAGCATCATATGAGGAAAAATCATCTATGTTGGTAGAGGAGACTATCAAAACAAACATCGATATAGAAGGGGTTCCACACAACATATTCCTAGCTCAATCACTGACAGAGTCTGAAAGGTCAAAATTCATAAGTTTCTTCAAAAAGAAACAAATCAACTTCGCCTGGTCATACGCTGATATGCCTGGATTGGATCCGGATTTGGTAATGCATCATCTGATAGTCAAACCAGGGGCAAAACCAGTAAAATAGAAATTAAGAAAAATGCATCCACAAGTGGCATTACTAGTCAAAGTAGAACTTGAGAAATTACTCGATGTCGGATTCATACGCCCAATTTATTATCCTAAATGGATCTCCAACTTGGTACCTTTCAGTAAACCAGATCGCAGCACCAGAATTTGAATAGATTTCAGAGACATCAACAAAGCTTGTCCAAAGGATGACTTCCCATTACCAAATATTGACTTGATTGTTGATCTCACAGCAGGCCATGAAATGTTATCATTGATGGATGGATTCTCTGGTTATAATCAAATAAGGATCGCGCCCGAGGATCAACACAAAACATCATTTACTTGTCCGTGGGGAACTTTCTGCTGGAATGTCATGCCTTTCGGGCTAAAGAATGCAGGTGCTACATATCAAAAAGCCATGACTACTATCTTTCATGATCTCATGCATGCAACTGTGGAAGATTATGTTGATGACCTCTTGGTCAAATCAATAGATAGAAATACACATTTAAACATACTTTCAGTTGCCTTTGATCGGTTGGAAAAATACAAAGTAAGATTAAACCCTAAGAAATGTGTCTTTGGAGTAACCTCTGGGAAGCTCCTAGGATTCATTGTATCTAAAAGAGGAATTGAAGTGGATCCAGCAAAAGTCAAGGCCATCTTGGAAATGCAACCACCAAGAAATATCAGTCAACTTCGATCCTTACAAGGCAGACTCCAGTCCATTCGAAGATTCATAGCACAACTGGCAGATAAGTGTAATCCTTTTCAGCACCTGCTACATAAAAACATCAAATTCAAATGGGATGACAACTGTCAACAAGCTTTCCAGACGCTCAAAGATTATCTTCTAAATCTGCCAGTTCTGATGCCACCAGTTCCAGATCAACCACTGTTATTATACATTTCAGCTACTCCAACAGCATTGGGGGCACTCTTAGCGCAACAAATTGCTGAAGGCAAGGAAAAAGCAGTATATTATATCAGTCGCACATTGGTGGGATATGAGCTAAACTACACACCAACTGAGCGCACATGCCTCGCTGTGGTCTTTGCTTCACAGAAATTACGACATTACATGCTTACTCATAAGACAAAGTTAGTTGCAAGGATAGATCCATTGAAATACCTTCTCAATAAGGTAACACTTACTGGGCTACTGGCCAAATGGGTAATGATACTGAGTGAATTTGACATCGAGTATGTGGAAAAAAAAGAAATAAAAGGACAAGCCATCATAGATCAATTAGCAAATGCTCTCATGATAGATGATGTTCCTCTAAGTTCAGAATTTCCAGATGAATCCATTTTGACAATGTCACATGCAAAGCCATGGCAACTATACTTTGACGGCTCATATACACAGCATGGGGCAGGAGCTGGCATCCTCTTTATAACTCCTCAAGGAGATTCTATACCAAAATCATACCGCTTATCATTTCCTTGCACTAACAATATAGCGGAATATGAGGCATTAACAACAGGATTACGAATTGCAGTTCAATGGAAGATCCAGGAACTTCGTGTTTTTGGGGATTCCCAACTTGTTATCTGTCAAGCAACTGGTAATTACCAAACAAAAGATGAGAAGCTAATGCCTTATAAACAAATGGTGGATGGTCTGAAACAAAATTTTGCAAAGATAGACTTTGAGCAGATACCAAGAGAGCAAAATCACGCCGCAGATGCCATGGCTACAATTGCTTCACTGATCGATCTACCTCCAAATGAGACCCGCTATGAGTTCTTGGTGGATAACTTTTTGGTCCCTTCATACGAGCTCATGCCTACTGAGACGCTATGCGTTGTTGGTCCCGAATCCCAGTTATATGGTCCCATTTTCACATACCTACGTGACAATAATTTACCTCCTGATCTATCAAATAACCAATGTTGCACTTTCATTCGCCAATCCTCTCGATATGTCATTTTAGCTGATATCCTATACCGGAAAGATCTAGATGGCACTCTTCTTAGATGTTTAGAAAGCGACGAAGCTCAGATTGCGTTACGGGAAGTGCATGAAGGGATATGTGGTCCACATGCTAGTGGTCCTACCTTGGCCAAGAAACTCATCAGGACTGGATATTACTAGCCCAATATGGAGAAAGACTCATATCAGTTTGTCAAGAAATGTAAGCAATGTCAAATTCATGGAGACCTCATACATGCGCCAGCACAAGAACTTCAACCACTTGCATCTCCTTGGCCCTTTTGTCAATGGGGACTCGACCTCATAGGAAAGATTCACCCTCCTTCCAATGGTCATAAATTCATTATCACTGCCACAGAGTATTTTACAAAATGGATTGAAGCCATGCCTCTCACACAAGTTACTGGAAAACAGATTGCTACATTCATCCTTAACTATATCATTTGCCGATACGGTATTCCTGTTTCCATTATCACTGATAACGGGCGTCCCTTCAAAAATCAGGATGTTCACGAACTCTGTGACCGCTTCCATATCGCCCATCATTTCTCCACACCATACTACCCCCAAGGTAATGGCCAAGCTGAGGCGTCTAACAAAACAATCCTTAAAATCCTAAAGAAGACAGTCGACGATGTTGGTCGTAATTGGCATATCCAACTTAATCCTGCACTTTGGGCCTACCGCACAAGTGTTCGTACACCTACAGGAGCTACACCCTATTCACTAGTCTATGGTTCTGAATCCATCTTGCCTATTGAGGTCGAGCTACCCTCTTTACGAGTCTCTTTGCAAAACATCATCAGTGATGAAGACTATAGGGTCTCTCGCTTACAAGAGCTGGAACTATTGGATGAACGAAGACAAATTGCTTTTAATCATCTCAAGGCTTACCAACACCGAATGAGTCGCAGCTACAATCACAAGGTCAAGCCTCGCACATTTGAGGTAGGTGACTCAGTTCTCAGAGAAAATCCTAAAAATCAACAAGATAGAGAGAAGAAGGGCAAGTTCGAACCAAATTGGCTTGGTCCTTACATCATTACAGCAGCATATGGATCTGGTGCATATCAGCTCTCAACTACAGAAGGTGAACCTTTGGAGGATCCTATCAACAGTATGCACCTTCGCAGGTTCTACACATAGCTCTTCAGAGTATCCTAATTCAAAAATACAAAAAAATAAAAAAAAATTCAAAAAATACAAAAAAAAAAAAAATTTCAAAAATACAAAAAAAATTACAAAACAAAAAAATCGTTACTTGGTGAAAACCTGGAAAACAGGCGCCTTGTGACACAAAAAAAATCAAAAAATCGAAAAAAGTAAAGAAAAACATTTCATCCAACGGTGAAAACCATTTCGGTGTCGCCCTGGGCAAGTACCATGGTGAAAACTGGGTCACCAGCGCCATGCGTAGAGACATTGCTCCTCCCTCCTTCAGGATTCACTTTCATCCTTTCACTTTGCACACACTCACAACCAATTCATCCATAATAAACTTACCCATTCCCATCATGGCTTGTTATTGATCTACCCAAGATTGGTTAGCCATTCATAATAAACCTCCCTTTTCATCCCTTTCCATCCATAATAAATCAGATCCTATCTGTGGCTAAGGCAAATCCTATGTCTAGTAATGGGTGTGGAACTGAGAACATCACATGTTTCGAGGAGTACAGTTTCTTCCAGCTTTCTTCAATCTATCCGCACACAATCCGCAATAAAGCAACATTTGCATCACAGATCCGCAATAAGTTTCGTCTTCTCCGCAATAAAGTATTAGTTTCATGGATTCAGTCAATTTTAGATGAGACACAACAGCAACAATGGGCTTCAACAAATCAAATCTTTCAATAGACTCAGACAACATTATGGTTCAATGCTATCTATCCTTTCTGTGAAAGTAAACATTGTGACCACAATCAAGTAAGACTTATACAAGTGACAAGAGACACTAAACTTGAGGACTACAGTGGATGTGGGTGTCAAGCCTTGGTTTTCTTTTGATTTCATCTTTTTTTGGTGACATGTCTTTTAGCTTTTTCGGGATGTCTTTGACTAGAGATTCTATCTCTAGGATGTCTTTGACTAGAAAGGCAAGGATGGGGTATCGTCACCTATTTGTATTTACTGTCTGTGGATTGTCTCTTAGTAATGCTATGACTTGTCCAAGGATATGAGGACATTGTGAGTCTAGTGTGAACTGGGGCATTCCTTGTTTGTGACTGTCTTATCTCCATGCAAACAGGTACAATGACTTTCTGGGTTGAACATATGCCTCGATTGTCATAACCTATTTTTCCATAATAAAGCTCAATGATGATAACGCACAAGAAGCTCTTTCACTTTCATATCTTCTACCTTCCATCCCCCTTTCTTGATTGACTTCCATCATCCTTCTCGAGTCCTCGTAGCATGCTATCACATGACTGAGTATAATGACATGCCAAAAACATTTACATTTCATATAGTTGCACCTGCATTACCACATATAAGCATTTCATACATACATATAGATATCACAACTGCATCACATCCTACACACAACACCTGTTAGCACAATAATCATTTGCATTATCATATTCATTTGCATTTCATACATTCACATTTGCATTGGCATAACATTTTAAAACATTAAAGAACACAAATATTGCATTGCATCATATACATATTTGCATCCATATCATAAGCATCACATAAGAACATCTCATCACATAGGTACACATGCATATAGCTGCCACAAAGATGAATCATCTCATATATATATATATATATATAAAGTGTCATGATACAATGATGTCAAAATCATATGGTTACAATCACCCGCAGGTGTCTACAATACAAAAATGGTACAAAACTGATACATAGGGAGCCCTCTAAGGCTATGATGAACTCCCTCCCTCAGAGCCACCTGGCCTCGGTGGAATTTGAGCCCCTGAAGGACCTGCCCCAGGATCATCCCTCCTATCTCCTCTATCTGGTGGTGGTGGAGGACCCATGACCCCACCACTCGATGCCTGTCTCCTCCGGCTCCCTCCCGTAGCTGTCGTTGTACGCGACGGTCTATGGAAGCTCCTCGCCCGCTGATCTACTGGCACTGCACCATAGTAGAGGTCCCTCCAGTAGGCTATCTCCTCTCTTGCTTGCAGGACATAAGCGTATCCTGCCCCTGTATCCTCAGCTGCCTGTCTCCCTGCCCTTAGTGTTGTCTCAGCCTTTGTATAGCGCTGGATAGCCTAATCCCACTCCCGCTCAGTATCTCTGAGCCTCATCCTGAGCTGATCCCTCTCCCTCTCCATCTCTTGGATCTCATCTGCCTGGCCCTGGCAGATCTCCCTCAGATCCAGCAGCTCAGCCTCCACCGGGTCATCCCCCTCTGCCTCTGCCTGTGGCTCCCCCTGTCCAAGTGCCTGGCCCTGTGCCTGTACCTGTACCTGTACTAGTCCCTGTACTGGTACTTGTCTCTATCTCTGTCCCTATGCCTATACCTGTCCAGGACCCTATGCTGCTGGTACTTGTAGCGGCAATCCACCGCGACCCCTCACCACCCGAGTCTGCCTCTCCTCACCACCCTCCCTCTGAGCTACCACCCTCCTCTCTCCAACTACTCCCCTCCTCCTCCGTCAGCCTCAGCCCCCATCACCTCCACCATCCTCATCATCTCCCCCACCATCTCCCTCCAGTGCCTCTCCAGGATCTGTCAACCGTGGGAATGGATGCTCTGCCCAATATGCTGTATACTCAGCATCCATCTCGACGTCCTCGATCTCAGGCCACATGTCCCAAGGTAGAGGCATCATCTCCACTAGCTGAGTAACTACCTAATCATACAACAGTAGCGGCCCAAACTGTGCCTGATCTCTGACGGTGCGGGCATACATGCCTGATCCACGGGGCATCCTCTGAATCCGACCAAACTGTCGGCCAATCCTGTCTACCAGCTGCCTCTCTAGCACATAGGGTGTCTGCCCAATCAGGTACCTACTCCGAAAGGTGTACGATAGCTCAACTGCATCATCCTCCCACTGCTCGCAGCCCAGATAAGGTCGCCATATAACCTCATCAATGTCATCAATCACTCACCGCCAGTACTCTAGCCTGCCAATCCGCAGCTGCGATGTGATCATATCGTACAAATGCACAAAGTTGTGTCCATAACCTCTGCCCCTGAAGTGTATCGGTAGGGTAACCGGTAGATGCTCATAAGCCCCATACCTGCAGCAATGTAACTCCGTAGCCCAATCCCATTGATCCATGATAAACAAACTGATGCAGCTCGTAATACAAGTGTGCCAGCACACATGGTCCCCAGGCATATCTGGTATGCTGTTTCATCAGCATCTCCAGTGCTCCCCCCCAGCCCACAGCCAATCCCCATGTCGCCCTATCCGGACATAGGAACCCACTGATAGCTCCTCCGATCACTGTCGGCAATGCTAACTCGGTGGTTGTCATGGTGTCCCATGCCACGTGTCCTGCCCTCATCTCCAGTCTAGGGGCCTGGAATACTCGTCTCAGGGCCTCTCTATCACTATCTCGATCGTATGGGATCATCTCCCCATCGATCGGTATCCTCAAAATCCTGTATACATCCTCCAGGGTGACTATCATCTCACCCATAGGAAAATGAAATGTGCACGTCTCAGAGTGCCATCTCTTAGCTAGCGCAGTCAGCAAACCCATGTTTGCCCGAAACTCAGGCACATACAGCTCATGTCTCAGACCCATCTCATCGATGGCAGCTCTATCCTCGGCTGTCAACTCAGGTCGCAACCTCTGAGTCGACGGGATTCTCTCTCGTGACTCTAGCATCGGCAAATACTCCTGCAGTCAAACAACTCAATCATGTCAGTTATAGTGGCATTCACTGTTTATCACAAAATGCTACTTGCTATCTAAATGCATATGGTTATCTATCCTAGTGACACTCACTGTTCATCACAAAGTGTTGCTTCTACCGTAGTGACACTCACTGTTCATCACAAAGTGTTGCTATTTATCCTAGTGGTACTCACTGTTCATCACAAAGTACTAGGTGTGTGACACTCCCTGTTCATCACAAAGTGTTACTCACATTTGCACTCCCTGTTCATCACAAAGTGCTGCTCATATTTTAGTACTCCCTGTTCATCACAAAGTACTCTATCTTAGTACTCACTGTTAATCACAAAGTGCCTTGATCTATCCTAGTCTTCCTAGAGGACCTGCTTGAGTGTATCCCCTCAACAGCTTATCCAATCGACAGTATATGCTCATCACAGAACTGCCGATTTGACCTAGAAGATGCAAATTCATACTTTTCAAACGCAAACGCGCTTACATTACATAAACGTGCTCAAAGACTGCATAGACGCGCCTATCTGACACAGACGCGCCTGCCTGACACAAACGTGCCTATGCTCTGCATAGACGCGCCTAGTTGACATAGACGTGCCTTCTTGGCACAAACACGCCTGAATAGCACATATGCGGCCGCATTTGACACAGACATGGGTCCAGACATAGACGCGCCTGGCACAAACACAGACGTGCCTGGCACCAACGCAGACACGCCTAAACATTTTTTGACACTTTTTGGACCCTAGTCTAAGCGCATTTATTACCCTATTCGACATGCATTAATGACAAAATTAAATGCGTCAAAGTACGAGGAGGTTTGGTGGTACTTACCGGCTCTCCTGCCTCTGCTGGCCTCTAAAATCGGCGAACGCGGTCGAATCTGTGAGTGAAAGCCATAGCTGCTGACTACTCCTGCTAAATTTTCGCTCTGCAATATGGTCTCGTGGATGTGTAGATGACAATGAGTATGTATTTTCCCCCGTGGTCTATCTTATACCCTACCCTAGCCCTCACATTCATTTCCTGAGTCAGTCTTCATTATCCCATGACTTTGTCACTTTATCTGGTCAATCCATTCTATCTTGTCTTTCTTATCGAGAGATTGTCTGCAATCTTTCCAGACATTTTCATCCAATCTCTTGAGGGGGCATATCGTTCCCATTTTGGGGCAACTCTGTATCAGTGGCAACTCTGTATCAGTTCATCTTATCTTCTTTGAAACAACGCGACAAGCCGCATTGTCTCAAAGAGGGGCAAAATGTAGACACCTAAAATTGTCATGTCTAATTAAATAAATATTTTATTTATTTAATTACTTTAGCCTAATTCTTCTATTAATTAAATAAATCTTTATTTATTTAATTAATTCATTTATCCTCTTCTAGCCTTATTTCTCAAATAAATAAATACATTTATTTATTTAAATTATCCTTTTCCTAAATTAAATAAATATTTTTATTTATTTAATTATCCTACTTCTTCTATTAATTAAATAAATTTTTATTTATTTAATTAATTCATTAACCTTTTCTACCCATGACACATGTCACTCATCTCTTAATTCATACACTACCTACCCCTCTCATTATTTTATTATTTCTTTTACCTACCCTCTAATCATAGCCGACCTCCTTTTACACCTCTCAATCTTATCCCTCCATTTCATATAGTGTCTTCTATATAAGGAGATGCTTCCTTCATTATCAAACCCTAATCATTCATGCTAATCATCTTTTATGCAATTGACTACACTACGATCCTACTTGCAACCACATTCCGTTCTTTGTTGAGCTCTTGTGCATATAAAATCTGAGAGCAAATATATCAAGCAAGATCAATGAAGATAGGAAGAATGAAGATCAAAACCCTATTGGACGTGTGATGGTATAATCTTTGTGATTTCATTTCATTTGCATTGTCTTAGGTAATCTTCATATGTTATGGTGGATCTTTGTTGATTGTTAGGTTAGGGTTTTGTGGTTGGAATCTATTTAGCCTTTCAATACTGTTATTATTGTTATCCATTTTCACCATATACACTACCAATACGAGAAGATCCAGGAAATGATGGTATCACCTCTGGCACATCCTCATGTGCATCTCCTCCTGCAAAAAATGAATCCACTATGAAATGGCATTAGAATTCAAGGAAGAACACTTGAAGGGAAATAAACACATGATAGAAGATAGAGCAAAAGAGGGATCTACCAACAGTGGGTGGGCCAATATGACGTGCACTAGAGGATGTTTGCATGCTACGTGTTGCCGACATTGCAGTCGGTAATACAGGTGAGGGTGACCTCTAATGAGGCGGTGGTGGCATTTGCACGGTAACATTGATAGCACCTAAAGAATAATACATTAAATATATCAAACATTAAATATATGAAAAGTGCAAGAATTGTAAACAAGGATGAACCTTTATTTTGAAAATTGACAGTATCAAGTATGATGTGTTTTGGGTACTCAGAGTGATAAGCCAAGCAAGTGATAATACAATAAAATCGTAATCACCTGAAGATCCTGCAACACCCTGGTCATGGGAACGACTTTCATGAGGGCGGATAAATTGTTGTAAAAACAATACGTACATATTTTAGTTAATGACATAAAAGAGAATAAAATATAAACCATTATTGAACTTTTGTTATAATTAAAGCTTTCATTACTGCTTACTTGCAATTTTTCAGCTGTCTTAAACAATAATTCCACCCTCTATCATATCTCATCAGTGGTAGGATGCACGGCTGCCAAAGCAACAATCTCTTTTCTAATTTTTATAAGAGGCATTTTAAAGAATTTCACAAGGTATGTGGGATCTTCAAGGTCATCATTGCTTAACCCTAATGATTCCACATCCATAGTAAGGTGTTCAGGTACTGCAACTCCCTTTCCCTTTCCCCGAACATCCGTCTGTGTCAAGAATATCATTAACAATTACAAAATTAGTATAAATCACTAAAAAAAAGAACATAATAATGTAACAGTTTGCTTCTATCTAATTTGTACAATTACAATGAGGTTTACCTACTCGGTAGAAGTGTCGCAAGCTACATCTCTATCTGTGATATGTGATGGATCCATGTCGGCCTATGACAAAGAAAAAGTATAAAAAACGTTAGCAAAATTACATAGTACACAACATGAACAACATGAACTTTGTAGACAAAAAGAGTATTAAATAATAA
The DNA here is from genome assembly GCF_030272615.1 of Cryptomeria japonica. Lineage (NCBI taxonomy): Eukaryota > Viridiplantae > Streptophyta > Pinopsida > Cupressales > Cupressaceae > Cryptomeria > Cryptomeria japonica. Next base: position 762,104,362 of record NC_081408.1, read on the forward strand.
AAAGATGTTGTCATCAAAATCATTGTAAATTCTTTAATTCCTTACATTGACATCAAAATCATTGTAAATTTGTAAGTTGATAAACAATAAATACATACGTATCATAAGCATCAGAAGCATCACATGATGTGTCACCATATATGTAATTGAGCATCATAATTAGCATCACATATCATGTGTCATCATAAACATGCAATCCATCACATATGTATCATAAATCACCATCCATCACATAGGTAATAAACAATCGCCAACATCATCATCATCATCATTATGATCATCATCATCATCATCAACATCTTCACCATCATCATCACCATCATCACCATCACCATCACCATCAACACCATCACCATCACCATCACCATCACCATCACCATCACCATCATCGTCATCATCATCATCATCCTCTTCTTCTTCTTCTTGTTCTTCTTCATCATCATTGAGAAACTGTTGATCGTGATCATCATCCACTTCATCTTCTACTTCTTCGGTATCTTCTTCTTTGGTATCTTCTTCTTCCATCACATTATACTTTATCGGCCTTCCTCTTGGATCATGTCTAACAACAAATGACCAACCCGATTTATGTGGAACCTCTGAGTAAAATACTTGCTCACATTGGCTTGGAAGAACATAGGGCTCATCCCCAACTGGTTCAAATGACCTTGTATTTAGCATTATAAAACCATTATCATGTTCAATAATAGTTCTATTAGGATCATTTTTATTCAATCGTAGCTTGTACCATTTGACGACGAACAAAACTAATTTGAAGGAATTAAAGTCGCACTCAAGTATATCATCCAAAATGTCATAGTATCGATTTTGAGAATGTTGAGGATGAATGTCATTTCTCGATGAAATATTTGTCACCTCAAAGACTGCAGTGATGCCAGAATCACAAGTTTTCTTCATGTCATCCAACTTTTTTATGCGAAATTTATGACCATTGCAGCACATAGTGTTGTGGTGTTTGACCTGCGATATGTCAAACATGTAAAATTTATTGCAATATGATTTGATAAACATATGCATGATTAATAAATTTATATGTACCTATTTATCTCTTAAACCATATGCTAAATCAATTTCCCTTTGCGTAACATTGGAATCTCCATTACGATGTGCTTCTTTAACCAATGAAGCCACACCTTCCCATGTTAACGTGCATCTAGAATGTTGACAACGTTCAATCCATACCGTCATCCAATCAAGATTGTTTGCAATATACAAATGTATTGCATCCCACTCTCGACCAACTGTACAAAAAATAAATAAACGTCTTACAATCGATTTATTTTGAAGATTAAGAATTAATTAAATACAATAACATCTTATAATTACCTCTCACTTTCCTCAATCTACCTTTCCCCGTCAAGTACTCCCATTTGAATTTGTTAATGGTGTTGGGATCCCAAATGCAATCCATGTGGATCTTTGCTGCAAACTTAGGAAGATATTCAGAAATGTACACCATAGTCTGGTATACCATATATCCCTCCACCATAGAACCCTCAGGATGTGCTCTTTGTCGAACCAAAGCCTTCAAAAATTTCAAGTGCCTCTCAACCATCCACATTGACCTAGTGTGTTCAAGTCCACATAATTCAATCTCCTCAACTTGGTGTATGAGGTAGTGTTCTTGTGCATTGAAAAAAGCTAGAGGTAGACACTTTTGCATTTCACACATTAAACGAGGAATTTTTCTCTTCCAATATTTTATATCATCTTTATTGATTTCTTTGCATGACAACCACCTACAAGGTATTCAAGATGCAAAAAAATATATTACATAACAAGTAAAACAAATCGCAAATATAATATCTATACAACAAACTAAACAAATATCACTACTTAACTCATGTATTTTCCAAGATCATATATGACTTGCTTGACATTATTGTCGAAGTCGTCTGGGAGAGATAGAGGTAGAACGTACTGCAACAATTATAAAATTATCTTTTCATTTTTTTGTAACATAATGAAAAGTACACGTACGTGCAGTACTTAAATACATACTAAAAACACAAGAACGTGAATTACCTTAATGAAGGTATGCCAATCATGCGATTTCATCCCTGGCCCAAATTCACTTTTCTTTGATATGAGATTGTTTATGTTTGTAGCAAATCCTGTGGGGAATCGAATTTTTCGTATGACTTCTTTTATAGCATTGCTTTGTTGGCCCATTAATAACCAAGGAAGCTCACTTATATTAATCTGGTCTCTATGGCTATTTGATTGAATGACATTTATCATTGCATGATTGGAATCCTGAATGTCACTATATATTTTGACAATTTTTTCTTTGTCACGCCTTCCATATTTTCCATACTGTCTCTATTATATTCTTTCCAATATGCATACTATCAAACAAATGAACAATTTGTAACTGCTCGTAGTAGGGCAACCTAATAAATTGTCATGGGATAACTTTTTATTCCCTTAGGAAGGTGGTCATTTATGCCTTCATGACCTTCATGATCATCAATCACATCATCAGTAAACAAAACAAAATAGAAAAGATGTTTTATGACAAACCAATAGATGGAATGGCATTACCTTGACGATTAATTCTATTATATTCCAACTTCCACAGGTGAGGTGTCATTATTCGTGGCTTTGATGTATTCTCTTCTTTCCCATTGAAAAGATGTTTTTCAGTATTTTGATACTTATGATTTATGTGGAGAAAGTGCCTATACTCATCAAGCACCTGCTTTCGTAAACTTTTTGAATGACGAGATTTCATCTTTGGACCACAAACAGGACATGCAAATTTTCCCTTTGTTTGAAGACCTACAAGATAATGTATAATTGGATTAAATATGATAATTTTTTGAATTATAATGTTCATGCACAACTTAAACACTATAACATACCACAAAAATGTGTTAGCCCTGGGGCATCGTGTATTGTCCAGAGAAGCATCGCATGGAATTGAAATTGTCTTTGTCCTATTGGTCTAGAGACGTCATACATAGTGACACCATTCCATAACTCTGGCAACTCATCGATAAGAGGCTCGATATATACATTCATATCTTTAACTTGGTACTTACCTAATCGAATGAACAAAAACATTACATTATTATTGTGACCATTTTACTGCAATATTTATAATTAAATTTAGACGACTATATTTAAATGATAAAATACCTAGAATAATCATTGCCAACATTATGTGCTCCCTCTTTATTGACATCCATGGAGGAATGTTATTGTTGATAACAAAAATAGGCCACACTAAGTAAACATATCTCATCTCTCCAAATGGATTGACACCGTCCACTGCCAATGAAAGCTTGAGATTACGAGGTTCTTCTTTAAAGTGTGGCCACTTTTCCTCTATGTCCATAAATGCTGAACCATCCGCAGGCATTCGAATAATGTCATCTCGACTTCTATTGCGTGCATGGTAATCCATAAATTGTGCCAAGCTAGTGCACTTGAATAATCGTTGCATACGTGGAATAATGGGAATATAGCAAAGAACCTTGCGAGGAACCCTTTTTGTTATTTGATCTATTTGATATCTACTGATATGACATTCAGGGCATTCAGTTCAAAATTCATGTTGTTTATGATATATAATATGATCATTGAGACAAGCATCTATTGATTGATACTCCATTCCAATATCTTTCATAACGGCAGATAATTCTCGGTATGAGCGAGGTAGAATATTTGGATGGTGGTAACAAAAACTCACCTATCAATCTACAGTGAAAAAATATAATTTGTTATAATAAAGAATATTAATGGTACAGCATGATTCATAGTTTATTATGGCATATATGACATACCTTAACATACGTGACATTGTTATGTTGGATAAATCATTCATAACCTTCAAGTTCACCAACAATAATACGGCGGAGAGAAGAGTTGCTTGCGAGCCTTTGTAAAGGGCCTCAAATGCCTTCTCAAGTAGAGGGACATCATGAACAACATCAAGGTCATCTTCATCATCATGATCAATTGCACGAGTACTAAATGAGTCATGGATCAATGTATTTGTACCATCATCTTCAATTGTATTTTCTGGCTCATGATCGTCATCTTCCATGGGATCATTATCTTCAGCTTCGATATTCACACCTCCATGTTCGTCCACTTCAAAAACCATATTCTTAGGGTTGTGTTGATCCATACCATGTGCTCCGGGGTGCTCGACCTATATAAAATTGATAGGAAAAAATAAACCGTGATCATGATCTCATCATCACGTGATTTATTATGTATATAAATTGTCACCACGATATAATGAAAAAATTACCAATGGATGATAATCATGTCCACCTTCAATGTGACCATGCAGCCTACAATGTTTCTTCATTGTTTTGATTAGAAGTCTTCTAGTCTTTAACCCCTTACAAATTTTGCATGGACAATAACATTTTCCATCACCTTTTCTTTTCAAGTTAGACCACAATCTAGCAATTGTCTCCTTATTTTGTTGTTCATTGATATTGTCTGGCATGGTCTTTCTTCACAGGCAAGAAAATAGAAATTATCATCATTGAACAAAGCATCTTATTGAATTTAGATTTCTAGTTTGCTTATTTTGCATATAAGCTCGCCCAAATATTTTACAATTATTTTTCATCAAGATTCCCTCAGGAGATGGCAGATCCTGCTTCCATACTTTAATTCTGTTTTCTCAAAGGACAATCCTAAAAATCCATACATTGCAAACAACTTTTTACACCTTTGTTGGTTGTGGTGGTGTCACAGAGAGTTTACATCAATAAAAGAAGAACATGCCAATGCTTTTAATGCAGCAATAGAAGTCTATCTCTTATTCAATATCTCTAGTGAAACCCCCATGATCTTTTGTTGGAGTAGAATTTGTTATATTCTAGAAAGGGTCTTGTCATTTGTTGATGTGATATTCATCTACCTCAAGAAATAACTATTCTTTTCTCTAACAAGAAGTTGAACCAAATGAAGATCTAGCACCATGAAATGAATCCTCAAAAGGATTACTATAGTTAGTTTTGGTAGATAATGATCTAGGTAAAATACTAATGTGGCTTTAGGAAACATTATGTACTAGCTTAGCATACTCTAACAACTTTGGTGCGACATGCTACATCCAATTAAGTCTCCATCGGTATCTCTATTGTGTTTATGGATTGGGATTCAATGTACTCTTTTTATACACATATTTTACTTTCAACTAAGGAGATTTGTATGTACTTACTTGTCTTTCAATTGTATTCATATTTCAAGAATTTCTTCTATCAACAAATCATTTGTTGTAAGTTGTACAAGTGGAAGCTTGAACATGCCTTCCATGCTAGCCTTGTTGATACGTTCAACACCATCTTGTGCAACAAATCTTTAGAACTCCACTATTTCATTGAAGAGTGAGTAGTAGGGACAATCTAGGACACTTACAGAGGTTTTGCAAGAGAGATAAATAGACCTAAATATTATGACTTAATAATTATCAATAGGTAAACATATAAGAAACTCTCAATATCAAAATGACTTTCTCAATTGTCTTTACTAGAAATGGATAGATATGCTAATAATGGCTTTATGACTGTATGTCAACTTTAGACTCAATCCAAGAAGAGCTAGAACTAATATGCGATATCTAGATTTATGATCTCTATAATATAACAATCCCATAATTATGTTTCCACGCATCTATACCAAAACACAAACATCATGCTAGTGTTCAGCCATAGCAATTGATATCCTAATTATTGAATGTGAAATATGCACATAACTATGAATAAAGATTAAGAAAAACAAAGAAAGATGCTTATTGCAAACATAAATGACTAATGGACAAGAATTAAATTCATTGTAGATAGTTTTGAATATCAAATTCACTTATTTGTGTCCATTTACTAACTCATGTACTTGTGGCCAACCATTTATCTCTTTCATAAATTAAACACTTATTAATAGCATTAAATGGCTGAGTAATTATGTTTTAGTTGAAATTGAAAATAAAATATTTTATTTCAGGATAGCTCACACTATTCCCTATCATATTTTAGACTCTCGGTTTTGTTAGTAGTGGTTTGATGTCTTTGGAGTTGATCATTGCATTTCTTTAGTTACGTTTGCCAGCGTACTCCTAGCCTGTGCCAAAATGGGAGCTTTGGAATAGGGTATGGACATCCATCAAAGCATAAAAGATAGAGGAATTTTGTCAGATGTAGTTGCAACTGCACAAAATGGATTTGTTGAGAAGGCTTTAGAAACTTTCAAGCAAATGCAATCTGTAGGTGTAAAGCCAAATTCCACAACCATTGCTACTATCCTCCCTGCCTGTGCCAAAATGGGAGATTTGGAACAGGGTATGGACATTCATCGAAGCATAAAGGATAGAGAAATTTTGTCAGATATTGTAGTTTTAACAACCCTGGTAGACATGTATGCAAAATGTGGAAGCATAGACAAGGCACGTGAACTGTTTGATAGAATGCTTGAAAGAAATGTTGTCTCGTGGACTGCAACGATTGCTGGAAATGCACAAAATGGATTTGTCGAAAAGGCTTTAGACACTTTCAAGCAAATGAAATCGGAATGCATAAAGCCAAATTCCACAACCTTTTCCAGCATCCTCTCTGCCTGTGCAAAAATGGGAGCTTTGGAACAGGGTATGGACATCCATCAAAGCATAACGGATAGAGGAATTTTGTTAGGTGTTGTACTTGCAAATCCCCTACTTGACATGAATGCAAAATGTGGAAACATGGACAAGGCTCGTGAATTGTTTGATACGATGCTGCAAAGAGATGTGATCTCATGTGAACAATCAACACGCGCGTATACGGGAGGAAGGGATTGCTGCTACAAAATTGAATGCTCACTCCTCAATCACAGTTCTATGGTTTTATGAGATTAAACTAGGACAATTAACCACCACATGTATATTTTTTGCAACATGAAATTAAAAACTAGGGCAATTTGAATCTACCTCCTACATGGGATTACCTTTGACGTGGGTTTGATGTTCTTGGGGGTTGAATTCACCACGGATGCCTACGCGAGATTGCAATTCACAAATGAATTCCCTGCCTCTTTTTTTATTTTATAATGGCCGCTATCGTCAGAATTACGACGAACTCGAGCACTTTTTTGAAAAAAAAGAAAATTCTCATTGCTAATGCCTTCGTCGAAACTAAATGGGAAATTTCTGTCATAATTACAACGAATGCAGACATTTTTTCAAAAAAAATCAAATTTGGCCACAATATACCTTCTCCGTCGGAAACCTTAGTCAAAAATCTAGTCCAAATGTATTAGTGTAGGTACAGGTCTATTTCACCTTCCTTTCTTCTGCAATGTTTTCAAAATTAAAATATTTCTCCATCTCGGAGATGCAATCCATCAATTAATCTAAATCCAACTTTCCATCATATTCTGGTGGCGTAAAATGAGGTTTAGTATTCTCCCTACTCAAAACCCTCAAAAACCTTTGCTCATTCATATCGACCACTGGTGGGTTTACTTGTTTTGTCGAGGCTTCTTCTCCTTCATCTTCACTTACATCTTCAATATGTCAGCCTCTTCTTTGGGCTCTCTCCATCGATTCCAACCGAGCTTCTATTCCTCACAATATTTCCATCACAATAGGGTGTGCATTCCCACATGCTCCACCATTCCTAGTTCCTCTTTGTGCCATCTTTACGTCAGTCCTCTACAGCTACAGGTCGGATCCACAGTCCACCACCCTACAATAAAATTCTCAGGACAACACAACCTCTGGAATGAAAACTCACTCGGATACCACTTGAAGTAGTCACCGGTTAGGAGGGACCTCAAAGAGATCAATCCAAACCGGTCAATAAGAGTAAACACAATGGAAACACAAGGACATGATGGAGGAAATACAAAACATATTGAATTATAACATGAAAATTGATTACAACCAATCGGTAACAACCAGGTTACAGATACCGGCTCACAGGCCTGCTAGAACATGCTCAAAGTACAAAATAGGTCACAACCGAGACCTCAAATCACAAGATCTATCTTCTATGCTAGGTCTCACTTCTTAATTATATTCTACTACTCTATTACAATAATTTATATGATCCAAAGGGATCTGGTCAGCCCAAAAAAGGATCAAAACCTGAAGAACAAGACCTAATGTGCAAAATTAACAAGGTCGGCCTCCGCCAAAGAAATTCCTCCGAAAAATCCACAGGATGAAGTGTAGATCACTGGAAAAGGTCAGCCACACACCAAGGAACATCAGAATCAATTCTTAGGGTTTCGCAAGCTATGGAAGGGATCTGGTAGGTCACCAATGTAAATAGGTCCAGGCAACTGGTAACAGGAATCTATCAACCGGTAATAGGAAATTATCTCGGAAACTGGTAGTGATATCTTGCCGAAAAATGATCCAAATGCTCCAAGGTTTGGGAATAAGGAAGATGATCAAGTCTTCAAGTAAAATCCAACTCCACAGGTTCCGGTGAGCCAAATCCGGGACACACATAAAGATATGTTGAAACTACAAACAAAAAGCAAAACAGAAATGAAATATTTTTGGTTGATGCAAGATTGCTATGAACCGAGGATGCTCTTGCATCAGATTTCCAAAATATTCTAATGTTATTTATCGAACAAAAAGTGGTGGTTATGTGATTGAGAATGATGGTGAAGTAAACATACATTCTTCAAGCCCGATTCTAAAAATCAATCATTTGTAACACACATCCCGACAAGGAAGTGTATGGTAGAAATTTGATAGTGTGTTGCACATCTGAATTTCATTACTTCATAAGCCCAACTCCATTAATAGATTGTAAGGAGATAGGTGTACTAAAATATTTCCTTAATAGTATAACAATAGAGAAGGATTTAACTTGAGGTCCTATGATTACAACACAATAAATGCCATATGTTTTCTTCTTTATGTCTTAGAGCTTGGCTATAAATGTCGTAATCAAAGATATGACATTCCACTTCAACTTGCATTCTATATATCATAAAAAATGATGAAGTGGACTTAAGCTCTTTATACCTTACTTTGTAGTTGACAAATATGAAATTTATGTAAATTCAACTATGGTTATTCAAATCATGAGCAGTTGCAGTGGGCTTTTAACTCAATAAATAGATTATAGCCACATTCCTCCACTCCAAGAGCAAATAATAGTTAAATCTATAAATCGATTCTAGCCATGCTCCTCAACTTCAGGAGAAAATCATAGTTAATTTCATCTTGCCATCAACTATAACTATTAAAAGTGCTCCTGCTGATAGTTATTGCTCTTTTTAAAAAGTTGACAGTGACTAGAAATGACCCATGTAAGCCATAAAATTTGTTTGTTATGGAGTAGATATAAAAGTGATTCTCAACCAAGAAGTTCTTAGAGTGGTCATACAAATGCATGTCGCTGATAGAGAAGATACCTAAATCATATTTAGAAAAGGGGTAAAATTGAATGTTATTGAGTGAAGCATATGAAGTTTACAAGTTTGCCTTGTGGCGCATGTAGAAGCATTTACAAATTTCCATGGAGCTTTTGTATATATAAATTTTATAAATGTCGAGCGAAGATTACATTTGTTTTGTATTTTGAAATAAACATGCATTTACATCAGTGTCTTTGTGGACATTATGGTTCTATTTACATATAGAACTTTACATGTGATCATCAAAATACCTTGTGCAATGCACATCTTTTCATCCTACCAAATATAAACCGAGGTAACGCATGCGAATTTCAACAATATTTTAGTTGTTTTCTAACATGAGATTTTAGGTTCTATCACAAACATTGAGAGATAGGTCATTGATCATTAATCAGATCATCAATTGGGCGAATGTATTTTTTTTTTCAACAAATCTATTTTTCCCATTTCTACTTGATCTCTTATATGGAATAGAAATTACATCTTCCCTCCAAACAATGTGCCTAATTGAAAGGAAGACAAGGAGCATGAATTATTCCTATAGTAATCTAATAACAATAGAGATGAAAAAAATGATCTAAAATACTTTTCAAGAAATAAACAAGACAATAAATCATTCACCATAACATAGTAATTTATCATGAGAAATGTATTATGTGAAAACACTAGCCTCAAAACTCCAAACCAATATATTAATTGACAACAATATCAATTATAATAAAATGCAAGATATAAGTCCTCACAATAGACAATGCTAATCCAACTCATATCTAGAGTAATTCCAACAATGTAACAATACCTATAAAGAACACAATGTAAGTTATTCCATCTTAAACACATAATCAATAGTTTTTAATTTTAGTCAGGGGTTTTCCATTCTCTACAAAGTGTTGGTTGTAGAAATGGCAGAGAAACAGTCTAGAATGGTGAAGTGGTTTAAAATGCAGAATGGTTATAGATTCATAGCACCTAATGGTGGCAACGAGGATTTGTTTGTGCACCATTCATCTCTTCATGTGAATGGTTTTCGCAGCTTGGTTGAAGGTGAATCGGTGGAATTTTTTGTGGAGAAAAGAAATGATGGTTGTACCAAGGTCGTAGATGTTACTGGACCTAATGGAGCATATGTTCAGGGTAGTAGTGATGGTGGCAGCAGCAGTGGTGGCGTCTTTGGTGGTAGCGGTGGCTATGGAGGTGGTGGTCATGGTGGCATTAGATGAGGTGGTGGGGGTTCCAATGGTGGTAATGGTGAGGGTTATGGTGGTGATGTCTATGGACGTGGGGGTTATGGTAGTGATGGTAGTGGCTATGGAGGCAGGGGTTATGGCGATGGATGTTGCAGTGGTCGTGGTGACTATGGAGGCGGTGCTTGTGATAACTATGGTGACATTGGTCTTATGATGAGGGAGTTCCCTCAGCAACGTGGCAGTGGCGGAGGTGGTGGGGCTTGTTACAAGTGCGGTGAGCATGGTCACATGGCACATGAGTGCACCAGCGGCTGAATGAAAAGTGCATGATCACATGGAGGATATGTTTTTGGTGTTTGTGGGCTTTAGTTGTACTCCTCCAATTTCCTCACAAGCACTCTTGTTTTGAAAAGTTTTCGTTCGCTTCCTTCATTACTGTAAACCAATATATGTTTTGATTAATTAAAAATGGGTTTTTGAAAGGAACCCGAAACCTTGTTACATAGTAGGAGAAAGATAAATCATTAAAGAGGCATGAAATAACAATGCCTGGTAACCCATACAAAGAACAAGTCCCAGTTAAAACAAAAAGGGAGCACAAGACAAAGAGAACAGCACTAGACAGCCAAAGGACAGCACAAAGACAGCACCAAGATAGCACAAGGACAAGGACAGCTAAATGTTTCTTATGAGTTCTTTCGCATGAACCACCATTTGCTTCATATTGACCGCAAAGTTTTTCATATCATCCAGCTCTTTTTCCTTGATATCAACCTGTTTCCGAGTGTTGGCCCTTGTTCTTTTTTCATGACCCTTCTTCTAAGTTTGATCCTTATCATGCTCCTTGCCTTTAATCTGTTCAAATTTATTAATCAGCGTGTTAACATGGTCAACAATGGCCTTAAGGATCTAGAAGTTTTACTCAGCAATCCTCTTCACAGTAAGCTCCATCATATCCACTCTATTGACCAGATTGTTCAGGTTAGTTTCTAGACCCTTATCATCTCTGATCCCTTCCAACTCCTTCACCTTCTTTTCCATTTCCATAATTTTACTAACCATTGCCTCAATTGCCTCATCCTTGTTAATAGCAACCATTAATTCTTTAACATTCTTAGAGAGAGGCTTCTCACCCATAGTAGCTTTTTTTATCATATTGAGGTCAGTCTTCAAGTCACCAATCTCTTTCGCCATTTTGTGAATGACCTCACAAAAACCCTTGATGATGTCATTACCAATGCCACCATTCTAGACATTTTGATTGCCCATGTTGTTCTCCTGACCCTCATTCTGCATTCTTTGTGTGTTCACATTCTCCCCATGATCACCATCCAGCATTTCATCTTCCTCCTTACCCTTATTATTGTCAGTTTTTTCAGCCTCGGAATCCTCATCAGAAGAAATAATAATCTTCCTTTTCACCTTGTTTATCCCCTTACTATTCTTCTTGGTCCTTTGGGTTTGCTTACCCATTCCCTTTCTCTTCTTGCTTTTTATGAATTTATCATCAAAAGACTCATCCTCGGAGTCTGAAAGGTCAAAATCCACAGCAGTCCCCTTGCTCTTTCCCTTGGTCTTCCCCTTATTGCTAAAATCCTCATACTCACCCTCAGTTTCAGAATAGAGATTGAATCCACTATTCTCACTTTCAGTATCATCACCCCTAATTTGTTTGCCTATAATAATGGGTTTCTCAATAATTTTCCCCTTCAACATCTTATAAACAAAAACCATTAAACCCTGGTGGAGGGCGTGATCTTTTTGAGAATCTTTTTGCACTTCACAAATAGTATGATCCATAGAGCAAGCAAGATAGTAAGGAAGACTAACCTTGTCACCATGGTGAAAGTGGTTGAGTAGCACAAAGTGATGCCCATAAGCCCTTGTGAATCTATCGTCTAGAGTAATGTAGTTGATGGTGGCAAACAAAACAAACCTCCACGGCCTGCAAATACGCTTAGGGGAATAGTAGGGATTATCCGCCTTCACCAATTTCCTTTTTTCTCCATCAGTGACAGGAAACCTATCTGCGGCCTTGTCAGACACACTTCGGTCTCTATAAAATTTCATACCTTCTTTAACCATACTTGTAGCTTCAGCAATGACATCCTCGTCCACTTGCATCATCAAGGTACCAACAAGAACCTTACCATTCTTCCAGTTTTTTATGAAATGCTCAGTGACAGTAGGGTCTTTGCCGCAAAGCCTTTGCATAAAAACATTCAAACCTCCCTCTTGAAGAATCTCCCAGACTCCGTTGTTTTTCTTCCAGTCTGAGCAAGAAGTCAGTTCAAACCTCTTTTTATTACCTCCCATTTTATCCTTAAATTCCCAATTCTTCCTTATTGCAGCTCTGTTATTTTCTCTGTGATCTCTGTGAAAAAACCTAACAATTTTATTGTTGTTATGAAGAGCCACCCAGAATCTGTGCCAAGTAAATATGATATGACAAATAAAACAAGCCTCATCATCGTATTGATCAATCATAGAAAAATGAGGAAAATGCATTAGAAATTGTGATTAGCAAAGACACGTTGCTTCATCTGGATATTGTCCAGTTCAATCAGAGATTTTTCCTCACACTTGAGATTACTCTCACCATAAAGGGCAATGATTTTGTCAGAGCGGCAAGCTAGGTTGGCAGCCCAATCAGCACACATGTTGGCTTATCTATATGCATGTGTGAAAATACACATTTCAAAGGTTTAACTAATTTCCTTTGCAGTTTTGATGGCATTGCGTATAGACCAAGAGGGAGGGAAAACATTATTCAAGCAATTAATAATGTTCAAAGAATCACCTTCAACCCAAACTTTAGTGCAATTTGAATCTTTAGCAAGAAACAACCCATGATAAGCAACAATGGCCTCAGCAACATGATTGGTTTGGTGACCTATAGGAATACATTTGATAGCTTTGCATATTCCCCCTTCATCTCTTAACACCACACCACACCCTGTATTGCCAGGATTACCCTTGGAAGCACCATCAAAATTTATTTTCATCCATCCATGAGGGGGGCATTCTCATCTCGCCTCATGGATGGATGAAAATAAATTTCTCTTCCCTTTATTCTCCAATTCTTGAAAATGATGTTATCACCTTGATATTTGGGGTTCATTATTCTACCAGTGATGTAGAGGTTCTCCACCATATGTCTTTTGATTTTCTCAAAAATAATTTGAGCTTTTGATGCCTCATCTCTGAACACTATCATTCTCTCTTCCCAGATTCCCCAACAAATATGGGGTAAAGCAATTTTCCATAACATATTAACTGAATTGTTCTTCGAAGAGTGGAACCAGGAATTGAAAACATCTTGGACAGCTTCAGGGAAGACCCATCTGACATTGAAGTTGTCCAGACATCTAGCCCAAATATCTACAGAGTAAGGACAATGGATATACATGTGATTAATGGTTTCCTCATTCTGCATACAAAGATGACAAATACTAGGCAAACAAAAACCTCTAGTTTTGAGATTGTTAGTGGTTGGAATCTTATTTTGAAGAACAGTCCAGAAAAAAATATTAATTCTGGGAATAAGTCCATTCACCCAAGCCTTAGCCCAACAAGGACTCTCCTGACTACAATATTGCTGAAAATAAAGAGAGGAGATAGAAAAATTACCATCAGCAGTAAGTTTCTAGATAAGTTGGTCCTCGTCATCAACCACCACCATAGAATTCATAATTTTATTCAGATGCTCAAGGGAAGGATCAACAGAGGATAAGTCCTTCCATTGACCTAAATTCCAGTAGTCAGCCACAGTAGTACCAATTTTTCCTTACATTGATCCTGCAACTTGCCCCAATCAGGATTGTCACTAATGGGAGAGTCTAACAACCAAGTATCTTCCCAAAATTTAATGAAATTACCCTTCCCCACCTTCCATTTCACTCCTTTGACTATTATGTCTCTAGTTCTAGTGACATTTTTCTAGATGTTGGAACCAATCGGAATATCTTCAGCTTTGAGGAAACTATGAAGGGTAGGAAGCTGTCTTTTATACTTATTATCCCATATCAATTTCCATTCTCCCTTAGTTTTATAACCTCTCCATGTCTTCTTAGCCATGAGAAACTCATTCATATCTCTGATTCTTCTAAGACCAATTCCTCCTTTTCTTATAGGTTTGCACACCTTGTCCCATGCAATCAAATTCATTCTCTTCTTTTCCTCAACCCCATTCCAAAGAAAGGTTCTTTGAATTTTTTCAATAGCCTCCGCAAACTTAACAGGGATTCTAAAAAGACTGATGGCATATAGAGGGATACTCTAGAGAGTAGATTTCAGAAGTTGGACCTTTCCCGCTTGACTGAGCAAAGAGCCTTTCCATCCAGCTAACTTCTTATGAACTTTATCCACTAGAGCACCCCAGAAGGTATCAAGAGGCACCTGACATAAAGGGAGCCCAAGATAGGAAGCAGGGAGATTCCCAATTTGGCTACGCAAAATATTACTGCTCTTTGTTTGTCTTCTCTCTAGAGTGTTTATGAAATAAACAAAACTTTTAGACCAATTAATCAGTTGACCTGTAGCACTCCCATATCTATCCAAATCTTTCTTTAAGCTTCTAGAATATTTCATAGAAGAATTCTCCATAATAATTGAATCATCCACAAATTGTTGATGAGAACGCACTTGGTCAACTGATGAAGGTTTAAGCCCTCTAAACTCTCCCTTCTCAACAAGTTTTCCAATAAATATGCCCAAAAATTCCGCCATGATTATGAAAAGAACAAGGGATAGAGGATCCCCCTATCTGAGACCCCTGGAGGAATTGAAAAAGGGGGAGGGAGACCCATTGACTAGCACAGAAAAAGAAGTAGAGGAAATGAGTTGCATGATAAGACTGATGCTTCTTGAACAAAATCCAAAGGTAGAAAGAACAGTTTGCATAAAGCCCCAGTCAACTCTATCATAGGCTTTAGATAAGTCAAGCTTCAGAAGGAAACCTTTTTTTTAATCCCTAGAAAGAGAATGAACGTTCTCATAGACAGTGATTATCGAGTCCAAAATTTGCCTCCCAGGGATAAACCCACTTTGCTAGGGAGATATGATCAAGGGAAGCAAAGTCAGAATTCTAGAGGTCAAGACTTTAAAGATAATCTTATACAGAGAATTGCAGAGGCTGATAGGTCTAAAAAGATCCATGGAGTCAGCTCCCATCTTCTTGGGAATAAGAGCAATAAAAGTACCATTCAATTCTTTCAAAATTCTCCTAGCACCAAAGAATTCTTTCACAGCACTGGAAACATCCCTTCCAACAATATGCCAATACATTTGGAAAAAGAACATAGGGAAGCAATCTGGGCCGGGGGCCTTATTACCTTCAAAAGAATTGATAGCTTTCAAAATCTCATCATTAGTTGGGATAGCAGTAATATAAGAGTTTTGGTTAGCATCCAGGATAGAAGGGATGCAGTCCAAAAGATCCCTTTGAGCTTGAAGGTCCAGGTTCTAATCCTTAGTCAAAAGATTGGAAAAGAACTCTAGAGCAACTTTCCTCATAGAATCTTCATCATCAATAATTATGCTATTGACTTTAAGCTGAGAAATCTTGTTGATAGCCTTGTGTTTCAAAGTGGACATATGAAAGTATTTGGTGTTTCTATCCCCCTCCTTCACCCATATATTTCTCAATCTCTGTCTCCAGAAAGTTTCTTCTTTGGCTATGATATCATGATATTTCATAAAAATCTCATCTTCAGCCTCTCTAGAGACATTGTTGTAGCCATTATTCTGAATCTCATCTTGGATATCTTTCAGATCAAAGAGAATGGCAGCTTTGGAGACAAAATTCTTCCCAAAGGAGTCCTTATTCCATCTTTTAACTTTGTCTTTCACAAACTTCAGCTTTTTGACCACCTTATACATAGCATTTCCTTCAACTCTAACCTGCCACCAGTCCTTGATTCTGCTTTCAAGGTCCCAGTGTTTGGTCCACATTCTTTCAAATCTATAAGGGAAATGTGTCCTTCCCTGCTTGGGATCGGCATTAAAAGATATAGGATAATGATCCGACCCGGTCCTGATATGAGTAGATAAAGAACAAAAGTAGGAATTAAACCAGTCATGAGAGATTAAAGCTCTATCAAGCCTAACCTAAATTAAGTCTTCACCACTCCTTCTATTGGTCCAAGTGCATTTGACCCCTTGCAAGTCCAGATCATGGAGAGCATGGTTAATAATGAACTCCATCAAGTCCAATATGTTGTCCAGATTGGTTTGGCTCCCTCCCTTCTTCTCATATTCTCTCAGAGGGGTATTGAAATCCCCCATGATAATCCAACTATCTTCAGCAAACTTACTTCTAATTGAGGATAGGTTTCTCCAGAAAACACTTCTACCAGCTTTGGTGTTAGGGGCATACACATTAGTTAAGATCCAAGAATTACCATATTTCAAATGCTAAAATCTAATACAAGTCATATCGTTATTTTGAATCAACACCCCTCCCTTAACATTATTATTATTCCAAAAAGTAGCTATACCCTAGATGCCCCTTCAGAACTACCACCACTAACTCCCCCATTACTAAAAATTTTCAGATATTCGACCTTCTCCCTTGACATTTTAGTTTCCTAAATCATAATAACATCTGGGTTTTTGTCTCTACTCATACTTTTTATTAAATCTTGTTTATGAGGATTATTCAATCCTCGAATATTCCAGGATATAATCTTCATGATTTTTTGGAAATACATGTTTCAAAGATGGTTCTTTGAGTACCATCTGCTAGATTCTTGTTGGTTTCCATGGTCCTCTTCTTTGCATTTGAATATCTTCCAGGTGATGTGTGTTGAGCCCCCACATCCCCTAGTCTACTTCTAGTGTTTCTGGTAGTCAAATGGTTGTTGTTATTATTTATTTATTTTTGTTCTTTCCCTTTCTATTATCCTCCAATATTTCTTCCTCAACCTTTTTTGTTCCACTCTTTCCTAGAGCCTTTTTTATGTCTTCTTCATTTCCCCATATTGGAGCATTTTCCTCTGAAAAAGTCCGCTTGACTTGGGCCGGAGAAACAAGAGATATCTCTAATAGCCCTTGCTCTAGGATATTATCATGTTGAGCATCTTGAAACCAACTTACTCCATTTTCTGACCCAAAAGAAATTTCTTCTGAGTTAGGAACATCTCCCTCCTCCTTATTGTCCTTGGTTTGACTGTCTCCCTTATCCATCTGACTACTTTCCCTCTTTTCACTCTCATCTATATTCAGATTTGTTGTGTCCTTTTGGTC
Organism: Cryptomeria japonica; assembly: GCF_030272615.1. NCBI lineage: Eukaryota > Viridiplantae > Streptophyta > Pinopsida > Cupressales > Cupressaceae > Cryptomeria > Cryptomeria japonica. The sequence goes on from NC_081408.1 coordinate 762,122,190, forward strand.
ATTTAGGTAGTTGCATTATGAGTTCTTCTCTCCATCATTATAATCCTTTCCACTTTTCTCCTACTCGTTTTCCTGCTGGGAAATCTTATCTTCCACTCCATCCACTATCTCATTTCTTGATTCCCTGGCTATTTCCTCCTCATTTCTTCCAATCTGGCACTATTTCTCCTGATCTGAACCTTCAGAAGGAAGAGCCTTCAAAGGTTTTGGAAACTTTATTTGGGCATTTTTTAGCCCAATGCCCAACTCTCTTATAGTGAAAACAGGCAAAGGGAATAGCTTCATAAACTATTTTTTGCATCCATTTACCAAGTTTTCAATCTATCTCTATCTCCTCTTGCATATATGTATCAGGCCCTACCCCTATGCAGATTCTAGCATAAATGAGTCTTCTTCTGGACATTGTCACCAGGTCAATGGAGAGAAGCTCCCGAAAGCATTAGCTATCCCAACAAACACATCTTCCTCCCAGTATTCCATTGGAAGACCTGGAAGCTTTATCCAAATAGGCACTTGGACCACAAACTCATCATCCTAACCTGAGTTGGGGTACCATTTCTAGATATACATTATATATTTACCTATCATCTAGGTTCCACTGCAGAGGATTTGTCTGCGGTCTTCCTCACATGAGAAGGAAAAGGAGATACATCCTTTATTCATAGCTACCACATCCACCTGGCCTTTTAGATTCCATTTTCTCTTCACGAATCCATGAACAAACTTAATGTTATGTCTCACCCAAAAGAATTTGCTATCAGGGTGCTTTCCATCCGAGCAATATTATGATCTATAATTTGATCAGGAATAGATATGGCATACTTTCCCTAAGAAATATTCGAAATATTTTCAACAGAAGGAAAAGTTGACTTACCTTTAGGTTTGATTCCAAACAGAGAAGACTATTTACCGATCTTATCAAGCCTGGGTCTACATGATTTGGGACCCCCACTTGGGTCCCCCGAATCCAAAGGGGCATCGAGTTCCAAACCATCTGATCCCTTCCCCTCCAAAGGTTCAGAGAGTCCACCTGCTACCTGTTGTCCTGATGCTGCTCCAGGTCTCCTGCCCAAAACATTTGAATTTTGGGCCTGACCATTCCCCTTGTCCCCACCGCTCTACTCTACTCCTCTCCTCTCCATGGCATTGGTGAGTTTTATAAACCAGTATATGTTACTTCTGACGTGGAAGGAAGCTTTGCGATGTTTGTTGTTTCCTAGTTTATTTTGGTAAAGTATGGGGTGACTGAGTTGTACATGTGGCCACAATTTTGAGTACCCTTGGGTTTTTTCCTTTGAGAAATGGGACACGTCGGCTCCAAGTCAAGGTCGTGGGTTATTCTTATTTGTTTACACTTGTTTTATATATTTAGTTGTATCTTGAGATATTTTAATCATTTTCTATTGTTTGCTAGCATTTGACGTTGTAAAGTCAACCACTACAAGAAGTTGATCTATGATATCCAATTCAAAAATACTTTCATTTAAATTTTAAGGCATGTTGTTTATTTGATTGAATATCATTTTTGAAGTAAGTTGATTTGTATTTATGAAAATTTCAAACAAGTTATATTTTGGATGTCAATAGACCTGCATATGATTAGGAGATGACTAAATTTAACAGAATTTAGAGGGATATATATATGTAATACAAATTCATAGTAAAAAATACAATGTGCAATTTCCCATGATGTCTTCTAAATAGATATTTAGCCGATAGGCTATTCTTCTTCAAAATGTCACTACATTCATCATGTCTCATGCTATTTTTTAACATCTCAGCCAATTTTTCAATTACCGATCCGTTGGATGTTAGGAATTGCATGCAAAAAAAATATCAATTATATGCAGATAAATATTAAACACAAAAATAATAACAGCGAAGAGAAAATATTTAATGTGGTTCACCCAATCTCGGGCTACATCCACCAAACATAGAGTCCAATATTATTATCCAGTAAATCAAACTAATTACAACTAGCAATCCCCTTGCAACTCAATATTGTTGCAAAAATTGCTACAAAATACCCTAACCCTTAGCCTTTTATCAAGACTTATGTCAATTACAAAATTAGGGTTACAACATGTCAGCCAATAGAAAAATAACACCCAACACCTTTATAAAATAATAAATCATTTTTGGCCTTGTGGGGTGTTGACCCTCAACCTCGCAAGGGGCACTGCCCCTTGACCCCATCTTGGGGGCGTTGCCCCAAACCCCCATCGAAAAATAGTGTGAAACTACGCCAATAGAAGTAGGGAAAATTTAACCTCCAAGTCTGATAAGGCTCCATATAGCAACATTGGAGACAAATGCAATTGAACAAAGTTTAATTTAATGAGTGGAATTTGAATGTGCTTTCGACAAAAAAAATATTTGAAGGGCTATTTGTTGTCAAATAATAGAAAGTTGCATTGTTGTATAATACATGAAAAGACTGAGCCAATTTTAAAAATGACTACATTTATCATCTCTTTTGTGATAGTATGACTGTGTCAGGCAAGTACTCAAACAGGCTACCACTAATTTAATAGTTTGATTATATCATATCAACTTTAACACATTTACTGCAAAGAAATTTAAATGCATATGACGTGAATGAGAAGGGTAAATATTGATCAAATATTTTTGAACCCATATGTCACCTACCTTCTAACAAATGGATTTGATGTAGCAACCATCAACTCACCTCCTTTAAGCCCTATGAAAAACCTAGAGGCCAAAGAAAAACCACATTTTCCAAGAGGTTTGAAGTGTAGTTATAGTCGGATATGATCTTGGTTGCGAATGTCTTATGTTCGCCCAAATAGCTTCAACAAAATTTAGAATTTGTTCATTTTAAATGAAATTATTTTATCTTCGTTTGAGCTATTTAAATATTATCATTATTGCAAATGTATTCCCAATTAAAATTATTTCATAAGAAAGAAAAAAATGGTTATGTTGTTGTTATCTGCATCTACCATAATTTTCCTCACAAAAGGGTTGGTATGGAAAATTTTATGTCTAAAAATCAATTTCCAGACCTTTATGATAAAACAGTATTGTTAGATTAAATGCTAGGCCATTGAATTGTGACAGTTGTATAATATGTAGAGCATATCTTTCTATTGGCGTAAACATTGCTCCTCATTATAGTGCAAGTGCTAGTATATGATTGGTATATATATTTTATAATATTAATATTTAAATTATCTTATTATTAGTACTTGTCGTGAGGCAATGTACTATTGCAATGAATTTGTTTATTTGCAACTAAATAGTTATTTAAAAAAATGATTTTGACCAATCATAATCAATTTATTTTTTATTTTTTAAATTTATTTTATCCTCATACAATCTAGATGCATATTTTTTAAGTTGATAAATTATTGAATATATTTTTCTTCACACTCATTAGCTAATTTATTTTTCCTCTTTAACATAGAATTTTCAGAATGCAACACTTCTCACAGTTTATCTCTGCTATTTTTTTTGGAGACTTGCATATTTGTCGGCAACACTCCTCACCACTCCTAATCACTAGGCTTTGTTGTCTCACATGCATAGCGTCTACCCTCATAACCAGATTTCTATTTTTCTATTTACACTATCTTCGTTATTCAAATGGTATTTCATTCACAAAGCCAATCTTTGCAGGTAATGCAAAATGTCAGGGTTACGCTTTGGTTATTTGTTTCTTGTAATAATATATGGATAATTATTTGCTAATTTATGTTTGTGTTATAGACTATTTTGCCTCATTTGTAGATTCTTCCCTCACTTTCTACTGGTTCTGTGTTTCTTATTTCTCCTTTTTTTAGGGTTTACGATTGGATTTTGTTTCACAGAGAATTATTCAAAAACGATATCATGGTTTATGTTTCTTGTTTCTTAATTTTTTCAAGGTTTAAGATTAATTTTGATTCTCCAAGTTTGATGTACTTGTTTGCAGTCCCTTCAGATAGCACGCCCAATTTCATAAAATAGACTCAATTATCTGACTCTCTCTACTTGAAATTGACAATAGTGTAAAACAAATCTTCGTCGAGGTTACTTTCAATGACATTTTACTCTAAAATTGTTATCGCGTTTTCTTTCCGTTTTAATAATTTAATAGTAATTTTTTGTTAAAGAAATATTTTATCATTCAACACAACAAACCCCAACTTTTGTCATGCCTAAAAAATAAGTTTTGTAACTACCTAGTCACGTTGTGGCCAGTATAGATTTCCTTACATCTGGGCCATTGCTTGCATGCAAAGATCTCTTCTCACTAGGTTTTAAACAACAATAAAATTAATTTAAAACTTCAAAATTTCAGACTCAATTTGATCCACAATGACTTTACTGTACTTAGTTATGACATGAATTTATTTTATATTCCTCCTAATGAGTTTATTTTTTAGCTCAAAAAACACCAAAAGATGAAAAACCAAATGTCAAAGTGAAGATCAAATAACAAAATATTACAAATTTCTACAGGCCGGTGAAAATAAAAAAGGAACTAGCTTCTACTAGGATCACCAAGGCTAGAACCAGAAATGAAACTAAGAAACCTTTTGTGTGTACAATGGTAGTTGATTTGGATTCCTCTCTTGACATGGAAAACACTTCAACCCATCCAGACTCAGAGGTGTAGAATGTTGGCAATGCAAGCGATAATCAACAGGTTGGTGATGTGACAAATACTACTACCACATTGGTAGTAAGGAATGAAAAGGAAGTCGAATTTGGCTCTGATAAAAATCTTGTGCACACTAGACCCCTGTGGTTAGAGAACACTTTGAGTAGCAAGAAAAGGAATATAATTCCTATCTCGGTTCCGCAAGAAGACATAGTGAACAAGTGCCTGGGAAAAACTCCCAAGGTGAAGAAGCTAAAAACTATTTCAAAAATTGATTTTGATGCTAATAGTGGGAATTGGACTATGGAGATAGCATGTCCATTGATAGATGAGAAAGCATAGAATCATACAGCCCAGGATTTTACCATTGAAAAAGTGAATAGTGGAACTGCTTCTCAAGCCATAAATGTTTTTCATCTTGAAGCTTCAATGAAAAATATCATAAATATCAATGAAAAAGACAAAAGGGAACTAAAAGAAGCCTTGAAACAAATGGCAGAATACATTGATGCAATCCATGGATTGGATCCCCAACTAGTGTCTGAACAGCTAACACGCTTTGATCGCAAATCCCCTGGTAATTAGAAGTTGCTTGCACAAATGCAGAGGAATAAAATGGTGCATGGGGTGTTCCTTGAGTGGTTAGATACGATCAGGAAAGAGGGAACTAAATACATTTGGAATCTGGGCAAGGTATATGATGATGTTGTTAGAGTCATCCGAGAATTGGGAAAAGAAATCACGACCTAGAAAAACAAAGAAGCCAAATGGGATCGAACGATAGCCCAAATGGAGGAAATTCAAGAGCATGGTGTAATGAAGTTCCTTGCAAAGAATCCTTTATAGGGATTTGATGACAATGTTTTGTACATCTGCAAAAAGAACATTGAATGGAGAAATTTGGTGATAAAACAGGGGTATGAGGAGTTTGTAAAGCTTAGTCGAGAATTGTCTGAACTAGTGCAAAACATGCTTAATGACCTGAAATGCATAGGGGTGAAATACATGAAGGAGGATGGACAAACTGTTGACATTGCTGACGCCATCAGTAGATCCTTTGAAACTCAAATTGATATGGTTAAGAGTGCAATGGTGATCACCAAGAATGATTTCTCGACCATTGCCAAAATTGAATCCTTTTTATTCTTATGCATCGATCATTTGAACAATCATGCAGATATAGTAATATAGGTGTGTCATGATAAGGAAGTTTGGCAACAATAGTTATTACACATAGGCATTCTAAATGAACCTATCATCTAGCAATTCATGGAGGCATTCATAGACTGGAAGAAAGATCAAGCCGGTCATCTGCTGTCATGAAACTGACAGCTGTTTTTAAAATTGTTTCCATGTTTTCTTTGTTCTCGGCTATGTTTAGTTAAGGAACGGTTTTATAAATTAGTTTTTAAAAATTATTTACTCACCCTCAGGCAGGGCGGTGTAACTCTATGATTACCGAGTGGTTGAGGTAGGAATATTTGACTATATATTTCTGGTGAAAAGACTTGGTAAAGGTCCGAGAAATTTTTGGGTAGAATTAGCAGATTTTGTTTTGTTTTGGATATCATGGATTTTCAATAAAGACATTTTATCATTGAATGAAATGATACATTTTCAGCAGCTTTCAAATATGTGTTTTTGAATGTGAAAAGAAAATCTTTGTTGGGATATATGTGTATGTGCAGAATCTGTTGCTTCATTGATTATCCGCTTTTCATGAGTCTGTGAATGAATCTGATAAATAAATCTATTGTTAACTTTGTGTGGATTTTCTAATCCCCCTTGTCCTGTGAGGCACGAGAGAGACTCAATCAGAGTCCATGATATTGTGGTTTCTTTAATAAGGTAGTTCTGAGAAATGAAGTCATTTTGATTGCAAATCTATGGGTTTTGCATATGAAGTATTTATCTTTGTAGCATTCATGTGGTGTTGACTTATGAATGTGAAATGCCTTTTCTCACTTTCTGGTTAAAAGTGAAGTTAATATTTGTGTATGTTTAAAAATTCATTGCATATCATATGAGGAGCTGCACTCTTATGCAGATGGCAAGCCAGTAATCGGTTCACCCAACTATTGGTTCCATTTGCCTTTCAAAAACTAAGGGCATACATGAGTGATTCATCATAAAATCAAGAAAGGATAAATCTGTTAACCAACACATATAAAAGTTGGAAAGGTGACATGCCAATTGCTCTCTTAGGAGTTATACGATCCACCCATAGCACATCATAGAGAGCCTTATGCCAAGTCTGTTGTCCTCATCAACAAGCTTCCTGATAATTGTAACTAGGTTCTTATTGCTTGGCTCAGCCTGACCATTTCCTTGCGGATAATAGTCGAACAACTGTGAAAGGTTAATACCATAATCAAAACAAAATTCAATGACCTCATAAGATGAATAACAAGGAGCATTATTAGTTACTATCTTATGAGGAACACCAAACCTTGAACGATGTTTTCTTTCAAAAACTGACAAATCACTGTTGAAGTAGCCTGCCTTGTTGGAATTGCCTCAACCCACTTGATGAAGTAATCCATCACAGTGAGAATATACATATGATTCACACTAGATGTTGGATTGACAGGTCCAATGAAATCCAATCCCCATTGTTGGAATGGCTCTTCAATTACTACTAGTTTTAGAGGAAGTGCAACTAGCTTAGGCTTACCAACAAACTGTTGACATTGCTTGCATTTGTGAACCCAACTGTATGCATCCTTAAACAATGTTGGCCAATAGTATCTTGCACACAAATTTTGTGTGCAGTGATAGGGGTAGAAAAATGTCCACAATAAGAAAGATCACAAAAATCTTGAAGTATTACTTGTTGTTGCTTGTCAACACAACGTAGGAAATTTCCATCCAAACCCTTCTTATACAGACCATTGTCCCATAAGACAAATTTCACTGCTTTAAGCTTCAAGTTCCACCTTTCATTACATGACAAGTGAGTGGGGTGTTCACCATATGTTAAAAGATATGCCAAATTAGAATACCACTCATCAGTGGTGCTGACAAACAGAACCTTAGGAAGACCTTCGTTCATGCGTTCATTTTCAAGCACTACCTCATCACTTGATTTGTTATCAGCAATCAACTGACACAAACCTTTTCCATGAACCAACTTAGTAAGCTTAATTTCCATGTCATATTCCTAAATTTTGGCAACCCAGTTGCCCCTTTTAGTTCCAAATTCTTGTTGTGTTAGAATTGATTTGACAACAGCATCAGGAACAAGTGCAATGACATGTGATTTTAGAATATAAAATCTAAATTTTTTTACTGCTTTAACCATGGAAAAGGCATGCTTCTCCATTTCTGAGTATTTCAATTCATGAGCCTTCAATGGGTAACTCATGAATGCAATGGGTGATTCAACACCCTCATTGTTCTTTTGCATTAGTATAGGCGAACAAGTATGATCTGATGCATAACTGTACATGATAAACTCTTTGGTGTAATAAAGACACACCAAAACTTGGGCATTTCCCATGGCTTCCTTAATTTCATGAAAATATTTCTTTCCTTCATGAGTCCACTTGAAAAGATATTTTTCTTTCATCGTGTCAACTATGTGACGAGTCTGTTCGGCAAACTCTGGAATAAACCTTCGCAAGAAGTTTACTTTACCAAAGAAAGAATACACAACAGTCTTACTTGCTGGCAAGGAAAGATCATAGATAGCCTTAACCCTTTCAGTATCAATCTTGATACCATATTTTGAGATAATATGCCTAAGAAACTTTCCTTTAGTAACCCCAAAAACAAATTTCTTGGGATTAAGAGAAATTCCATGTTGACAACATTTCTCCAACACTTGATGCAAATGATAGAAATGATCTGGATGCTTTTTAGAATAAACTGTCAGATCGTCCAAATAGAATACAATGAACGTACCATGAAAATATCGGAAAGCCAAGTCCATTGCATGTTGGAAATTCTCTCTTGCATTTATCAACCCAAAAGGCATCCTACAATATGCAAAAGTACCCCAAAGCGTGGTAAATGTGGTCTTGTGTTGATCTTTTTCAAGAACCTCCACTTGATTATAACCTGAAAATCCATCCAACATGGACATCATTTCAGATCCATTAATAGCTTGTAAGACATGATCCATGACCGACAATGGGTAATTATCTTTCAAGGATGCCTCATTCAAATTATAGAAATCAACACATCCGGATCTCACCATTCTTCTTGCGCACGGGCACAATATTAGCTATCTAGGTGGAGTGATGAATAGGGAATATTATCCTTGCCTTTAAAATTTTCTTAATTTCGGTAAAGATGGTATCAGAAATCTTTGGATTGTACTGCCTTGGCTATTGACAAAAAGGAGCAACACCCGGCTTCAATAGAATGTCATGACGAAGCTCTTCAAGATGAAAAGACTTCAAGTCATCATAAAAGTAGGCCCAGACATCAATATATTGTTGCAATAATGCAACAAACTTATGCATTTCTTCATGTGAACAACATTTTCCATTGTTGATCATCTTTGGATTCTCATTCGTTCCAATATTCACTTGCTCATACTCCATTGTATTAGCAGCTAATTTTTGTTGCTTTTTGACATAGCGATCATGCTTGTCAAATAATTTTTCAAGAGAAACAAGACCCTTAGGAATATTATTACCTTTCAATTGTAGAAATCTTTCACCAGTTTTTGCATCAACACTTTCAATGGCATCTTTTGAAGGATGTTGTTTTCCATTGAAATACAAATCATCAAAATTATCAATAGTCTGCAAGAAATTGATTACATGTTGATCATCATTGAACACTTGCCAATTGTCATAATTATCATGAACACTTGGTCGAAAAACCATTTCAATAGTATATATAGGTCCTAAAAAATCCTTGTGTGGAACCAACAAATTTGCAGATACTGCTAAGGAATCCATCCTATCATTGAATTCACGAGAAACAATAGATAAATCAAAGGCATCAAATGCCTCAATTGAGTCCCACACAATATTACAATAATGCCTTAGCTTATCGCTTCTTGCCTGATAGATATTTATGACTTGACAAACAATCAATTCAACGTCTCCCTCAGCATGCAAATTCTTAATTCCTTTCTTTTGTGCAACCTTCATCCCCAAAAGAAGAGATTCATACTCAGCAGTATTATTAGTATTCTCAAACTATAACATGAAGGAAAATGGAAACAATTTACCATCAGGAGACACTAATACGATACCGGCTCCTAATCTAGTGGAAGAGCTACTGTCGTCAAACTCTAATATCCAAACATCATTTGGACCGCCAACACTAACAGTATCAAAATTGAGAGGTTGCTCTTGTCGAGTTGAGGATCCCAAAGATTCAGAAACAATACTTTCACAATCACTTGAACTTTCATCAAATGAAATGACATCCTCAATTTCAAGAACAACTTCAAACTCGTCATCAACATATAAGAAATAGTTACCCATACCTGATGACTCAAAAATAATTTGAGCCCGCTGATCATCAGATTTCACAATGGTGTATTGTGATTCCTTTTCTAGATACAACTTTTTGATCTCCCCCTTGACAGGAATACGTGCTTCAGTCATATCCATGTTTAATTCTCCTCCAACATCTCTACAAAATTCCTTCCCAATAGTATGCCATAGGAAGTCAGCACATTGGCTACCAATACTGTCATTTTGATCTTTTTATCTGGGAATGCGGCAAAAGAAAATTGTGCATCCTTAATCTGACCTATTAAGGGGACTTGTTTATTATCCTTGGAAAAGTATCTACCAAATGTCTTAGTCAAGGTTAAACCAAGAGTGTTGGCAACTTTCTCTGGCATAACATTGTCAGATGCTCCAGAATCAATTACACAATTACTTAGCTTATGACCATTAATCAACAAAGAGATATAAAATGGTTCTATATTCTTCATAGGAGAAGGTGAACTTACTAAGTTATTTTTAAATGTGTTAGATCTGGGAGGATTACTTGGGGAAGTATCTTTTTCTTTTACAAATTTGACCAAATGATCAAATTGATCCGGATTGGAACTCAAATATTCTACCTCAGACATTTATACTTTAGTTTTCCTAGCAAGATCTATAATATCAAATGACTGAAAATAATTAATCAAAGATGGGTTAAGGTTCTCATTTTTAGAACATGAAACATTAGGTGCACTGGTCTTTGATGCAGGTGCAGAAGAATTAACATGTGCAAAAAAAATTATAGCAGTCGAAGGAGCAGTTACATTTTTATCCTTCATATTGTCTTTCGAAATGGAGTTGTCTTTTGGAGGATTTGGTAAAGGAGTTCCACGCTTAGCAATAGTAACTGGAAAGTGTTGAGAATCCTTGACTTGTGTAGAATCATCACTCTTCACATTGATAGGCGATTGTGCTGCTTGTGCTTGCGAATGGGTGAAAACCACAAAGATATCTCCATCATGTGCATCTATTACATCATCTTCTTCAAACTACATATATCTAATGTTAGAGTCGCTAGCCAATTCTACATCATCTCCTTTAAACAAACTAGCATCTTCATCACTAAATGGAGGAAGATCGTTATGTTTAGCCTCATAATAGCCTGTAGCTAAATTTTGAGGAAGTGCTTCCAATGCAAGTCTCCTTGGAGCAGGAGGTAACTTGTTTTGATTATGCGTAGCATAATTGGAAGTGTTATTTGGATAAGTCCTTCTTGGAACATCATGGTAAGAAGTATTTCCTTGTGAACAAATTTTCTTCTTAAGTGCTAGCAACTCATTTGCTAGCTTTTGAATCATAAGATCAATAGAATTTGTTGAAGAAGGTGATGAGTCAACAATTTGATTATTCCTAACATTGTTAGGATCCTTACTTGTCTTACTAGCAAGGATAAGATCATCTTCAACTAATATGGCCATCTGTTGTGCAATAGCCAAATCTGTATGATTATTCCTACGCAAGAGAAAACTTACTTCTGGCAATTGAGGATTAATAAAGAAACACTTTAAGTTTCCAGCAGTAGGTTGAGAAGCGACTGGAATGCAATTGGCCGACTTATGAACTTTGCCACAAATTCTCATATAGGCTCTTGTGATTCTTTTTTCATTTGAGTCAATTGCGCTAAAAGTGCATGATCATCTTCAGCAGGCTTGAACCTTGCCTCAAACCTTGTTTTGAGGCTGGCCTAATTTGTAATACAATTATTTGGAAGATGATTGAACCAATCAGCAGCTGCACCATACAAAGTTTCAATAAACAATCTCATAGAAACATCTTCATGTTCAACAACGAGAAGACCAAATTCAATATAAAAAGCAGTGATGTGCTCATCAGGATGTTGAGCACCATCTCCCAAAAACTTAGGCAAATTCTTTCTTGTGCCTTTTGGAAGTTCATGTAAAGGTGTCGTTAGGCTCAAAGGACCAAAAGCGGTACCTCAAGGGCCTGGAGAAGTCATCCTTAACGGATTATATGGTGGTATTACAAAATTATTTGCAAGTAGAACAACCGAAACTTGCAAACTTGATGCCTCATGCCTCACTTGGTACAAGAGACCGTTGTGAAGTAGGAGAAAAACTTCATGTCCGCTGCATAGGAGATTGCACCCATGGAGGAGTCACAAAAGGAAAATTATTTTGCTGCAAAAAATCAAAGGTAGGATCAACAATTCCTATTGCTCATTGTCCATGAGTGTAGCTTCGATCAGCCAGATTAGAACTTTGATAAAATCAGCATGATAGATATTACAATGAAAGCGCACTGTAACCCAAAAAAGAAATTACTGGTTGCACGTTGCTCCCCAACAGAGTCACCAAAAATTTGTTGGGTGAATATTTTGTCACTAGGATACCAACGATGAAATATATAATTCACACACAGCTATGTTGAGAAATTAATCTCTCATTTCAGAAAGGGGAGGTTCCCTTTGAAATTTGTTCTCTAATTAAAAAGAAACTAAAATTTGTGGGTAAGTTTGGGGCATATAACTCTCTTTTTTCAGAGTTTCTATTATAATTCTCTATCACTTATGATACTTAAAAATATGAACAAACTAATTCCAACAATTACACCAAAACTTACAATCAAGAAGCACAAAGTCTTTGTTAAATGTAATTCTAACTAAACTAATGATTAGGAATGCTAAGAAATTAAACTTGCAGCTCAAAGTCTTCAAGTGTAATTTCTCAATCCTTAAAACCACAAGTAATAGCAACAATACAAAGCCTACCACTACTCACTTAACATTAGAAAATTTCCCAAATATATTGTTAGCTCAAAGTCTACTCAACACACATGGAAATCTCTTTCAATAACATAGGCAAATTTGCCAACAAAATTCTAATATATATAAGAACAATTGTGAGAAATAAACATAGGAGTAATTCCAATCACAACCACAATCTTCTACTCACTCAAAGTTGAGGTCTAATGGATTGCTTTCTTATATTACTTTGAATCCAATTTTACGTCCAAACAAAAAGCTCAAAGTCTTAGTTGGCACAAAATTTTGGCAGAGTTTTGCTAAGCATATAAAAGATAAATATGTACAAATGAGGGTCCTTCTTATATAGGAAAAGAAGTTGAGAAAAAGGTGGGCTCAGTTGACTAATTCAACTGCATAGTTCCACTTTATTACAACTTATGCATAAAGAGAATGTGCAACTATGAGAAAACTTGCAGCATCTAAAAATGCAACTACATGAAAACTTAGTGTCGATGTGACACTTTATTCTTCTTTCCCTTCCTCATTACTTTTCTTGAATTCTTTGAACTGGGACAAGACAGCTTCTATTTCGGCTTTGTCCGGCATGATGGTGGAACTGGAAATATCTTGAACTCAAGAGACTACATCTCCTACTTTCACATACCTTTTCCTCCCATCCTTCAACATTGAGGCAAGAACTTCAAAACTAACTTGAATTTCAAGTAGTTTATCAAATGTGCTCAATAAAAAATCTTGTTCTATTAGATGAGTGATCAAGGTAAGAAACTCTTGTATGATGCTTTCATTGGACACCAACTTCTGATCATCATCATACAAATAACAAGGAAGCTCTACCACCCTTGTTGAAATGAGATCAATTTCATCATCACATTCCTTCTTTTCTTGGTCCAACTGAGAAATCATTGACATGATCACTTCCTTTTTATGTGATAATACCGAGAGATTTTGAATGTATTTTTCTCTTGTCTATATCACCTTATTCTCTATGAGGACATCAATTCTGAAATCTTCCATCTTTGTCCACCATGTCATATCTTTTCCAATGTCTTCCATTTCATGAGACAAAGTGGTTTTGATGCCCTACATTTGACTTTGAATAACTCCAAATTCCATTAACAACTTGACCATTGAATCCAAAAGATGAGACCCTTTTGAATTCAACTGATCAATCCATTCATCCATCACACGACCCTTTACCCCTACCTGTTCCACTTTCTTCAGTGCCTCAGTGTCGATTGAAGAGACGATGGGTTCAACATCTTGAGAAGATTGTGTGACCTTGAGCAGTACACTTATCAATTGGTCACACTTATGTTTCAATTCATTTTTCTCATCTCTTTCTTGATCAAACCTACGCACCAGAGAACTGAAAGTAGTTAGAGAATCATGTTTGATACTCTCATGTGTTTCAACCCCTAGTTCCATTGTCTGTATAGTATAATCTCCAGGTTGAATATTATCTTTATTCTTATTTGAAGATGGAACCATAACCTCAACATATTTCCTTTGGGTAGTAGGATCCACCAGCGCCCAGGAAACAATCTTTGGCTTTTTAGTACATTTGGATTTGGGAGGAGCCAGTTGTTCAAAATTAAATTCATCTAGTGAAATCACCTGCTTCTTTCTTTTAGGTGCAACTATATCCATCCATGGCGGTAAGTTTGATTGGGTGGATGGAGTAGTGAACTCTACTTGTGTAGGAGCAGGTACCTGTGCCACATTCTGACTTGAAGATGTTGCCACAGAAGATGAGGTTGCTTGTACTAAAGCCATGGTAGCAGGAACAGTTGAGACTATAGGTGGTTCTATGAATGTACTAGCAACAACTACTACTGGTGTTTCCTTTGACCAGAGTGCAGTTGTATATGTTGTTACTTCTATGGTAGTAACTTTGGTGCTTACTAGAGGTGGAACTTTAGCCATGCTAGTCACAACAAGTAAAGTAACTGATCGTTGTTCTTGAGCAACTTGCTCCATTGCCTCTATAAAATCTAAAATTGATGATTCAATCATAGATACAGGAATATCATCAGAACTAGGTAAACTTGATAATGTACATTCATGTTCACCTTCTTCTTGTGATATTTCTATATTCAATCCCTCATCGTCATGTTCTTTTTCTTCTTGTTCTGAACCAGATTCAATGGAATGAATGATGACTTGAGTGGGGGTTGATGCTTGTGAAACAACAGAAGTATCACTTTCATCTCGTGGGGTTGACCCACCAACATCTTGCATTTCTTCCTCCTGAGAAAGCTCTCCTTCTTCTAGTCCTTTTTTCTTTCTCAGTCTTTTCAATATCTTGTTGCTCGGGCTCCTCTATTTGTGTCACTTGTATTGCTAAGGAAGATTCACATTTCTTTGACCCTTTGATAGTGAATTTAGTTTTAGGTCCTTTTCCCTTGGATTGTGTCGAAGGGATCAATGGAGATGCTTACACATCTGCTTTGCTTTTGGTCCTCAATTCAATTGTTTTACTAACTGGACCATCACTATTATCATCATCACCAGAACTAGCAGGAAGTTGCTTCATTCTGATATTCTTCTTCAATAACCATGCATTAGTATTGGCCAAAATAGGGGCAATTCTTTAAGTAATGGACTTACTCTCCTTTTTTTACCATTAGATGGGTGATAATGGAGAATCAACAATCTTCCGTTCAAAATAGATCAGATCCACTATATCATTAGTATCTTCTATTGTCATTGGGGTTTTAGCCAAATCCATATTTTCAATTTGTTCCAAAGTAAGACAATTGAAATCCATCCTTCTCACATCTTCATCATCCCGACAATCTGCCCAAACATCTTCGAGTCGATATACATGGGTATAGCTCCTCTTAATTTTGTTCTTCATTTCACGAAAATCAAAATTATCACAAGCCTTGAATCTCCTCATAGTATTCCATTGCATTTCCTCTTCCATATTTTTAGCCTTTGGGTTGGTCATTACTGAAAATCGGTCGATGGCTTCTGGAAACTTTAAGCGAGTCTTATGAGCCCGTGACTGCTTGTCATGCACATAGATCAATTACCGACATAACTCCATGAGTACAATTTTATCAGATGGATATCTTGGCAAAATGAAAGGTTCACCTGTAAAACATCATATGCGGATGTAAGTGAATGTAGGAAATTGGAGAAAGACAACCAAAATGAGAAACCCTATTGTATGCTGCTTTTGAAAGTCTCTTCTTTTGTAAGTCCTTATCAAACATACATTTCCATACATCAAAGAAGGCATCATTGACCCTTCTAAAATGACTTCCATGATTTTTTATTGTGGGCTTATCATAATAATTCCAAACAGGAACCAACCTCTTGTCACCTTTTGTAGACAAACTTGAATATTGCCTCATAGAGGCAGCTGCGTACACAAGGTATGAGGTCATATGGAACTTCAGAGTTGTTTTGACCTCTTTCAATTGTGCACAAATTGCATCACTAATCTACTCACCCTAATCTATCTTGGTAGTTCCCTTTCTGATTATGTTCATATAATAACACGTCCAATTTTGAAAATAATCAGAATCTTTTAAACCTTTTACTCGTGCCAACATGGTAACCATATCATTATATTCCTCATCGAAATCACTTCTATGAAAGTATTTTGGCCATCTTGTAGTGGTGGAACCTCTTGCGGAAGATAATAAAACTATATTGATCATCTTCTTACACTTTACCTCATTTTTCTCATAATATTCCTGAGCACTATCTTGAGTTATATCAACCACTTCTTCTATTGGAGAGCCCTTGAATACACTATTAAAGAAAACACTATCTAATGTCATAATGACATTCTGATCAGCATCCTTCACTTATCTTGTATTTGGATCAAAATGGTCTGCCACTGCAAGCACAAAATCTGGATCATGAGCTGCGATTGGGAAGGAAGCATATTTGTGCAACTCTGATTTGATCAAATGCAAAGGATCTTTCTTGATTTAGTCAATGAACTCTTGCATGTCCACATGACCGATCTTTGTATCCCTTATCTCCTTAACATTAGAGTCAACCAAGCTTTCTGGGAACATGTTCAAGTATTTATCATACTTGTACTTTATCTTTTTCACAGATGGCTTGCCTCGTGAGGATTCTAACTAACTTGAGGAAGGCTCTAATTTCCTTGAGCAGGCTTTGACATTTGAAAAGTACTACATTCAACACCAAGGATTAGTGTTTTGAAAATCATCACCACTAGAAGAGAAAATTTTATCAATTGGAACAAGAATCCAGAGCTAAACTGGACTTAGGGAAAAAATGAACAAAAACTTGCAGGTCGGACTTTAAAGTCCAATCTGCAAGTTAGAAACCAAGATTCGTACATCGGACTTTAAAGTCCGGTGTGCAAGGAAAAAACAGCAAAGATTACATATCGAACTTAAAGTCTGATGTGCAAGTGAGAAGAACAACTTTCACAGGTCGTACTTTGAAGTCTGACCTGCACTTTATCAAAGTGTAAAGGTAATATGCACATCAGTCTTTAAAGTCCGATGTGCAAACCAAAAGGAAATGCAATAGATGACATGTCAAGTTTTAAAACTCAACCCGTCAGCTTGAAAAGACCCATAAGTTGACAAGTTGGGTTTCAAAACCTGACATGTCATCAAGGAAAAACAATTTGTTAACATGTCGGACTTTAAAGTCCAATATGTTAACAGGGGAAATACAACAATGCTAACATGTTGGACTTTTAAGTCCGACATGTTAACAAAAAAACCTCAAAGCAACTACCATGTTGGGCTTTAAAACCCGATATGTTAGTTTCTTTGAGGTTAACGTAAACAACTAACATGTCAGGCTTTAAAGCCTGATATGTTAGCTAAAAAAAACATATCTTGCATGTCGGATTTTAAAATCCAACATGCAAGCAGGGGAAAAATAACATTCCCCTCTCATGTCATGGTTGAAACCTGACATGCGAGGGTAAAAGGAAAGACCAAGGGGATTAGGGCAACAGGATTTTAAAATCCGACATGCCCTAGTCCACAACAAATCACAAAAAAAACCCAATGCACACACACAAACCCTACCCTAAGGCACACAAAAAATAAAAATATGAAAGGAAAAGAAGAGGGGAAAAAGAAAATATCCGGAGAAAAAGATTCGACTTTTTGGATGAAGGATTCACAAAAACAATCACCAATCACGAGCCAAAGATGAAAAACATGGAGAGAAGACAAGAGGGGATCCAAGATGCGAAGAAAATGACTAAATAAAACTCTAAAACTTAATTAAAAACTACTTAAAACCCTAATTAATAAAACAAGAACTACAATAAATGCAGTTCATCTTGATAGGTCGGACTTTAAAGTCTGACCTGTCAGTCACAACATAACTCGACTACAGGTCAGACTTTAAAGTCTGACCTGTCAATCATAGACATTAGGGAAACTAGCACATAACATGACTCATTGCAGGTTGGACTTTAAAGTCCAACCTGTTAGTCAAAACATAAAATCTCTCTAACTGGCATGACTAAACATAAAACCGCAAAACGAAAAGCAACTAATTGACAAGGTCAATTAGCCTATCCCAAAGCCCGTGAGGTACGAAATGGACAAGTTTCATAGGGTTGCCTCACAATTTTGGTCGTGCCAAAATCGAGGACAACTCAAATCAACCAACTTGCTCCTTGGAGTCTCAATGTCCCTGGATCAATTAATCAATCAATCAATCAATCATTGGATCACCTTATCTTGAACTCACATCAATCTTAATCAACATCAATTAGCTTAATCATCTAAATCAACTTAATTAGCTCAATCAGCTTAATCAACTTATCAACCTAGCTATACTGTTCATTTATATCAATTCTTCAGTTATGCCTCATCAACTGTGCATTTTCATCAATTATACATCTCAACTTAATCATTGGCACAATATCAATCACCCAACTCTCCTTTTCATAATCTATCAAGAGATTAATCTCCATCAATCTATTTGATTAATCTCTCAAAGGGGCACAACTAATTAATCACCATCCTTGCCATGGTATCTCTGGGGCATGTATCAGTTGATCATTTTCTTTGAAACAACGCGACAGTCTGCATTGTCTCAAAGAGGGGCAAAATGTAGACACATAAAATTTGTCATCTTAATCCCAAGTGAATCCACTTAATTTTTCATGCATTATTCCATTTATTATCATTTATTCATCATTTATCTATTATTAATATTATCATTTATCATTTATCCATTATTTGTTCACTAATGTTATCATATATAATTATTCATTTACCTATTAATATTATTATTAATTCATTAACACCGTTATAAATCATTATCATTTATTCATTATTAATATTATTATTATCTCATATTTTATTTATCACTTAATAATATTATAATTTATCCATTTTTATAAATATAGGCATAATCATTTGCATCATTCATTTATGCTTTATCCACTACCCACTTACACTCACCTCACACGTGGGATCAAACTCTAAAATCCTATTCTTTATCCCACATTCAACCCATAACCTGGATTCACCCGAAAAATGATTATAAAAGCAAAACCCCTCTCTAATTTCAAGCTATTCATTGTTTAGTTCATTTTTGGCATTTTGCATTCTTTCTATCTCCCATTTTGCTTTCTCTTTCAATAATCTTACATTCATCATTTTGAATCTTCATTCACCATATCTTCTTATGCATGTGCTTCCGAGAGAAATATTATTGAACACAAGATCTGGGTTGATAGAGGTGCAATGGAGTGGATTTATGTTGCATGCATATGTGTGTTTTAGTTTAAATTTTTTATTTGCATGTGTGTTTTTTATTGCAGGTACTTCATTGTTGTATGTTGGAAGATTGAATCTTATATTCAATCTATTTCCTTCGTCTACAATAACAATAGGCTCATCATAAATAACTCGGATATCTTTCAACATCTATTTCATCCACACTACCTAAGTGCATTTATTAGCAACGGCAATGTATTCTTCCTCTACAGTAGATAGAGATATAGCATTCTGCTTTTTTCTCATCCCAGAAACCAATTTTTTGCCCAAAAAAATGCACGACCACTTGTACTCTTCCAGTCGCCAACATCACCTGCCCAATGAACATTAGTATAAGCACTTAAGATAAAGTCATCATCTTTAGGATACCATAAGCCATAATCCATTGTTCCTTTTAAGTATCTAAAAATTCTCTCCATAGCAGTAACATGAGTCTCTTTAGGATCAGCTTGAAATCTAGCAACATGACACACAACATTCATAATATCAGGTCTAGTCTGAGTCAAGTACAATAATCGACCAATCATTGATTTGTATCTGGTTTGATTTTCTTTTGGAGAGTCATCATCCTTAGTCATCTTGCATCCAGTTACCATAGGGGTTCCAACTGGCTTTGATTCATCTAACCCAAACTTCTTCAACAATTCCTTCACATATTTGGATTGAGCTATGAAGATCCATGTATCCAACTGAGTGATCTACAAACCTAGAAAAAATTTCATCTCTCCTGTTGGCATTTTGATGATGTTGTGATTGTCATTAATGGACACACGCTTGTTTTATGATCACTGCCTTATGTATGAGTTATGCTCAACTGGTAATTGTTCCAACCAGTATTATGTATTATAGTCTTTTAGACTATCATTGTTTTGCAGAAGGTGTTTACCAGTCACAAACTGACTGAAGACCTCAAGCGGTTCAAGGATCCCAAAGTGGTTCGAAGGAACAAAGCGGTAGTTAACATTTTTCCATTCTTCATTGTGACAACTGGTAATTGGTAAAATGTATGAACCGGTAATCAGTAATGAACTGATATTACTCTGTGATGAGTTACCAACCGGTATTTCTGTGATGAGTTATCATCCACCGACACTTTGGCAATGATTTTGTGTTGTGTTACCAAATGTGTCTAGATGCACTGAACCTAGGAACTTGTAATGTAATCCTATTGGACCAACATGAAATCAGACTCCTTATAAGGACATCATGTCTAGGGTTTTAGAAGCGGATGAAGTTTTTTTTGTATGCGCGATTATAGAAGAGAAGATTAGGTATGTGTGAAGAAACAGAGTGTGGAGATATTGAAGACTGAAGTAATGCTAAATATGCATTAACAATGATCTATCAAGGATCTAACCAAGCATACTATGCTAGTATCTAGATCATCTACTTGTTGATTACTCATATCTTCGACAAGTGTGAAACCCTTAACCGGGTAGGGCCAGCAAAACCTTTGTAAATCCTCTAACAAGGTGGTTCACAACTGTGAATCTGAAATCCTCTCACAAGGTAGTCTTTAACAAGACTTATCTCCTAACAGAGATCTAGATTCCTAATAGGATCTGTTCTAGTGAAGAACATTGTATGACCTTAACCGGTCTGGTTTCTATTCTGCAGATAGTTACTTGTGAGTTTCTGCTCACCGTGGTTTTTCCCATTTGGGTTTCCACGTCAAAACTTCTTGTGTTATGGTGATTGTGCTCTTGTGGGTGAATGCTTTATTTGTTGTTTGGTTTGCATTTGTCTTAACCGGTTTGTTAGTAAATCTGTTATACCGGTTAACTGCTAAACTATTTAAGAGTTTAAGTTCAGTATTTTTTGGTATACTAATTCACCCCCCTCCCCCTCTCTTAGTATTCATCAATTGGTATCAAAGCCAACCTTTGTATAAGTTTAACCACTTGGAAGGAGATATGGGGGAATACACTATGAGGGAACTTACTCATCATCTCACTTAGACTGAGAAAGCCTTTGATGAACTCAAAGTCAAATATAAGGCCTCTCTGGCAAAAAGAAGAGAGCATGCTGAGAAGTTGATGGAGCTTACTGAAAATAGTTCTTCTGATGAAGCAGACATGGAAGCCCTAGTTGAAGAAGTTGAAAAACTAAATGAATCTAATGCCAACCTGAGAAGGGAACTGGAAGGACTGACTATCAGAATGTGTCAAGACCTTGAGAACCAGAGGAAAGCTGAAAACCTGGTAAAAGACAAAGATCATGAGATCTCCAAGTTGAAGCAAGAAATCAGTGCCCTTACTGCTCATCTCCAAGAGAGTAAAGTGGAAAAAGAAGAAATGCAAGGTGAACTAAACATGGTTATTTCTGAGAATGCAACCTTGAAGGAATCCAATGCTTCTATTTCCAAGGAACTCACTGAGTCAAAGGAAATACTTGCCAAATTCAATAAGAGTACTGCTAAGCTAGAACAAAATCTTGAATCAGCAAAACTGGTAAAGAATACCACTGGACTTGGTTTTTTCGGTTATGAGGAAGGTGAGACCTCTGGAATAAAAGATGGAGCATCAAAGAAGCAACCGACATCAAAGGATAAAGGTAAACAAAAGTTTAAACCTGTTTGCTTTAATTGTCTCAAGGAAGGACATACTGCTAATGTGTGTAGAAATAAGGCCTACAATAATTTTCCTTATTTTCTAAACAATAAGCCTAGATCCAATAGATTCAATGGAAACTGCTATGCATGCAACAAGTTTGGGCATACAGAATTTGAATGCAGGTCTGTTATGCACAACACTGGGAGATATCCTCAAAGGACTCAAGGAGTTTTTCTTAAATCATCTATGAACCGGAATCCAAACTGGTATAATGCCTATGACCATTAGTCAGGTGGTGGTGGCTATCAAGCGGCAACCAGTTGGAGAG
Organism: Cryptomeria japonica; assembly: GCF_030272615.1. NCBI lineage: Eukaryota > Viridiplantae > Streptophyta > Pinopsida > Cupressales > Cupressaceae > Cryptomeria > Cryptomeria japonica. The sequence continues at coordinate 762,144,603 of NC_081408.1, forward strand.
CAACTTGTTTGATCTGCCATGGTAGCGGTCACACTGTTGCAACATGCAGGAGGAAGAATGGTAGAATGAACAATGGACCATGGAGAACACTTGGAATGGTATGCTATCACTGCAACAAATCGGGACACCCTGCCAGAACCTGTAGAATGAGAAAGAACCTATCAGATGATATACCGGTCACTCCAAAAGGGAAGATTGATGTTGAAACCATTCAAGTAGGAATGAATAAAACATGGAAAAAGAGACATGAAGAAGTATCACAAGATGAACCGGTTTCCGCACCTAGTGTGGAAGTCTCTGAACCGGCAAACTGAGCTTCAGAAAAGCTTAGGGGGAACAAATCGATGAAATGTTTCGAACCCCCAGTTTATACCAGTAAAATACCTTAACCGATATACGTTACCTATCAATCGGCAGAAGATTGTGAAGTGGTAAAAGGAAAAATTAGGGTTTATGCCCTAGCAGTGGAGCATTTATTATGGTAGGTGAGGAATTCGTTTAAGAAGGAATTTTTAAAGTCATTTTCACTTATCAGTTTTTGAGTGAAGAATTTTTCAAGTGCAGAGCAACAAAAGGCAATTCGACTTGCGATTCAGAGAGATTTCAAATCTTTCAAAAGTATCCAGAGATATTTACAATCAATCAAGTGAAGAACACCAAGCGGTAATCAAGCAATTGAAGTGGTGTGGTGTGAGTTACATTTGTCAAACCCTAAATTTTGAAATTGTGAAGGTATTTCTCAAAAAATTTGTTTATCAGTTAAATCATGGCTTCTGCATTGCACTCCCATTCTAGTGCACCTATGGACTTCGTTGAATTCATTCAAAGAAAAATGAAATACAATGCCCTATCCCAAATACCTGTCGGAGTCATTGTCGAAGGAGATATTTCAGGGTACATCGACTGCAAATTAGAAGACCTAGGATCCTTAGCGATTCATTCCCAGCTAAGTCTATTTTGTGGGGATGACAAGAAGATCAAACTAGAATATAGCATTCTAGAGAGGAAGAAACTTCACAATGTGGTTTACTTTCTTGAAGAGTTCACAGAAGACCACATCCGCATCATCCTGAGCAGAGTGCATGGCGACAAGATGTATCTCAAGAGGATGCATGACATTACGCCTGAAGAAATTCATGTCGTCACTGGTTTCTACAACATTGGTGAGGTACCAGCCCTAAGGAAGGTCATCAAGACAGAAATGACTAAGCTCACTGGTTCTTTGAGCGATCAACGGGGAATGACCATCAACACCATCAAAGATGAGTTGGTCAAGTATGCTTGCATGGTGATTGGATACTAGACATTTTATGCCAATAGATAAAACTCTGTCTCTATTGTTGCGGTTAATGTCGCCTACAGAATGATCATGGAGGATGCTTCATTTGATCTATGCACCTATTTGCAGAAGCAACTTCTATTAAACTTAAAGTCCATCAAACAAGACAGTGCCCTAAGATTCAAATTTGGACAACTTTTGGTGGGTCTGTTTTTCTACTTTCAAGGCTATTTTTTGGGAGTCGGTGATATTCAATGGTTTGTTGACCAACCGGTCACCAAACAAATTAGGGAAAGTCTCCAAGCGGTGGGAATCGGATATCTTGAAGTCTTGAATAAATACTTTGATGAATTCAAGTGGAAGATGAGTCAAAGGATGAGGATATCTGGAGACATTGTTAAGAAATATGAAGATGACATATGCTTTACCATTAGAGTAGATGAGTGTGTAATGGAAGTGGTAGAGCCCAGACAGGAAGAAGTAGAACCTATGGGTTATGAAGTAATGTACGACATGTTAGATGGGTATGCCTCTACCCTGATTGCCTCTCCTTTAAATGCAAAGAAAAAGCAAACTGGCACCTACTTGGACAGGGTGACACCGGTTGAAGAACCTCCTATGAAAAAGGGAAAGGCAGTGCCAACGGCATCAGCACCGGTTACCTCAGCCAGCCCAAAAGTGACCAAGCGGTCACCTGCCAAGAAGAAACCGGAAGTTGCACCTGCTAAAGTATTTGAAAGGAAGAGGAAGACCAAGAGCAACTCACTAGAGTCTGAAGATATAGAATCAGATGTGAAGCCTAAAAAGACCAGGCAAACAAGGAAGAAGACAAAAACTATCAGCAATACGCCTGCATCATCAGCACCGGTAAATATTGGCATCTCTTCTTATAAGCCAATGACACATTGTCAAAGGACTATCAAGAATATAAGAAGAAAATTAATTAGTGATCTGAAGGAGTGTTTTGATGATTTTACCGATAGTGAGAAAGAGGAAACAAAGCGGGAAGTCATTAATTATTTGTGTATGAATGACCGGTCGCCATCAGAAATTAGATCTGAGGCACCTGATTCTTTATATAATTCTTTGGACAACAAATGGTGCATTGCCATAGAAACATAACAGGAAATAAGGGAGAAAGTATTTGCTCAGTACTTTCCTGAAGCCTCCAATTCCAAATTATTTGAGATTATGGACATGCACAAAGGTCTCTTCTTCATGAGAAGAAGAAGATTCAGGGTGCTAGAAGGCAAAACCTCTGAAGTAGAGAAGGACACTCATCTGCATGCCAAAGTTGTTGTCCAGTTTCATCAAGTGTTTGAGGCCAACAAGAAGGCCGAACAAGACCCTGACCTATCTTCAGCCCAACCGGATGAGGTATTTGATGGTGAAGGAGAACCAGTTACAAAACATGTGGACACTATTGATATTGATGCCTTGGATGTTGAAGATGTCACTCCAGACACAGAAAAGGAAAAGGCTGAGAAGGAAAAAGCAGACAAGGCGAAACAAGACAAAGAAAAAGCAGACAAGGAGAATCTGGACAAGGCAAAGGCTGACAAAGAGAAAGCGGAGAAAGAGGAAGAGAAAAGGAAAGAGGAGGAGAAGAAGAAACAAGAGGAAGAGAAGAGGAAACAAGAAGAAGAGAAGAGAAAAGAAGAGGAGAAGAGGAAACAAGAAGAAGAGAAGAGAAAAGAAGAGGAGAAGAGGAAAGAAGAGGAGAAGAGGAAAGTAGAGGAGGAAAAGAAAGAAGAGGAGAAGCGGAAAGAGGAGGAGAAGAAACAAGAAGAGGAGAAGCGAAAAGAAGAAGAAAGAAAGAAGGAGGAAGAGAAGAAAAAGCATGAAGCTGAACAAAGGGAGAAAGAAGAGGAAAAGAAAAGAGCAGAAGAGAAGAAGGAAGCAGAAAAGAGCAAACAACCGGAAACTCCAAAGGCAACCGGTGGTCAAGCCAAACCGGCTGACATCACCAGTCCTCTTGACCTCCAATCTACAGATGAATCAGAGCTGCTGCAAGGCATAAAGCTAGCACAAGAAAGACTGGAACTATTGAGAAGGAAAAAGGAGCAGGATGTCATTCACACTGCGATTGACACCCTTACCAGTTTGATTCCAGGTACCAACCTTCCTAATACCGATTCCTCTCTGGCCAAACTGAAACTTTTATGTACAATTGTAGAGGACCAAGTACAATGCCTGGAGGAAGTTGCTGAAGCTAATGCACAGAAGAAGCATCAAAAGGCACTTAACACTACCTTAGTAAAGAAACTAAATGAGCTCTAGTCTCAACTTCAAAAAGAGCAGAGGGATATAAGAGATGTTATGGATGAGGGAAAACTACTACTAGGCAATATAAGCCAACCCCATCTATTTTGTGATGATGTGCTTGCACAAAAGGATAAACTGCAATCTGATTTGCAGGCATACATAAGCAACTTTAATACCCTATATGATTCTTTCACTACATATCGGCAAACTATTCACCGATATCAGCTTCAGTCTGCTAGGATAGAGTTGGAGATTAGCAATCGGACAAGAGATTTGCAGGAGATTCAACTGGTTTTATTACCTAGACTACAAATTCTTCAAAAGTGCTTTCTCAATCTAGAATCTTTAACGGTAACTCAAGAGATGAGTACAATTGATGCCATGGAAGAATAGGTATCACAGATGCAAATGGAAAGTGAGGTGGCTACCTCATTACTTGAGTCATGGTCATTATCCATGAAGACTTTTATGCAGGATTTTCAATCAGTTTTTGATAAGTTTCACTCATTATTGTCATAAACACTTATTTATTTTAATGATAATGAGAAACAGGGGTTATTCTGCAGTACTTTGTCATTGTTTTTTATTAAGGAAAAAGAAGGTTTTGAAAGGGCCCCGAAACCCTTTACAAACAGAACTAAAACAACATAAACAACAAAAGTGACGAGAAACAGAAAATATTAGAACCACAAAAAACCAATGGATAACCAGAGAAAACCCAAAAAAGCCCCATTAAGCCAGCAGGCCTTCTAGAATTCAGATTTTTTCAAGGGCTTTTGCCAGGGTGTTGCTAATTTCGTGCAACTCCTTGATGTTGTCTTTGAGGTTAGGGGGATCCTTAGCGGAAGCTACCACAACTTTCTTAATGTTGGCCCTGGTTCTCTTCGCAGTACCGCCCACCTGAGTAGCATCACCACTTCTAGTCTGGATGGTCTCATCATCCAGGTCAAGATCCACAACCAGATTCGGAGTGCAAGTATGATCAAAAACCTTGACGATGTCCTCCAGGTTTTTAGTGACGGTAGAGAGGATGCGTGGGATAATGCCCATTAGATTTTTCATCGCTTCTTTTCCCTCTTCCAGTGATTTTACCTTATTCTCCATTTCCTGCTTCCATTTAATCTGCTCTTTGTTTTCATCCTCCCTCTTCTCATCCAAGTTTATTCCCTTTTTTTCCAAGTTTTTTAGGCTCTCATAGGTCCATCTATCATAATCCATTCTCGCCTTAGAGAGTTTCTTGAGGTTATCCAGGATAAGCCCTTTACCAGCACATTCCTTATCCTCGCTATCCCTGTCCTTAGTCAGGTCCTTCTCAGAATCTTTGTTCGTTTCCTTCTCGGAATTCACTTTGGTTTCCTTGGTATCCTTGAGTTCCACTTCTTCCATCAGATGGCTATTGTCCTTACTAGGGCATTCGCTAAGGATAGGGCTTTCGTGATCAGGCTCATTATCCCCACTTTCTTCCTCATTACCCAGCTCCTCGTCTTTCCAGCTGTCTTCACCGTTGGAGTCATCCGTCTCCATTCCGCTGCTTTCCTTAACCATTTCCTCTATTTCCAGCCCAGGAACACTTTTCCTTTTTTTGCTGGAGGACACCTTCTCCTTACTGGTTTCTCCCTCTTCCATCTTTCTCTTGCCCAGAGAGGCGGAAATCCTCTTATTTTCCAGCAGGGGGAGTAGTATCTAAATTTTGGTGAATGTTATGTATACTTTCATGTTATTTCTTTAAGGGAGTAGTATATATTGTATTTTCTGCTAAAATGGATAGTGTATATGCTTAGGGGGAGTAATTTTGATTATGGCATATTTTTGTTGTAAAACACTTAGATGTCAAAATTTTCCTAAGTGTTGCCATCAATGTCAAAGAGGGAGATTGTTGGCATTTTGATGATGTTGTGATTGTCATTGATGGACACACACTTGTTTGATGATCACTTCCTTATGTATGAGTTATGCTCAACCGGTAATTGTTCCAATCGGTATTATGTATTATAGGCTTTTAGACTATCGGTGTTTTGCAGAAGGTGTTTACCGCTCACAAACTGACTGAAGACCCAAAGCAGTATGAAGACCTCAAGCGGTTCGACGATCCCAAAGCAGTTCGAAGGAACAAAGCGGTAGTTAACATTTTTCCAGTCTTCATTGTGACAACCGGTAATTGGTAAAATGTATGAACCGGTAAACGGTAATGAACCGATATTACTCTGTGATGAGTTACCAACCGGTATTTATGTGATGAGTTATCATCCACCGACACTTTGGCGGTGATTTTGTGTCGTGTTACCAAATGTGTCTAGATGCACTGAACCTAGGAACTTGTAATATAATCCTATTGGACCGACATGAAATCAAACTCCTTATAAGGACATCATGTCTAGGGTTTTAGAAGTGGATGAAGTTTTTTTTGTATGTGCGATTATAGAAGAGAAGATTAGGTCTATGTGAAGAAAAAAAGTGTGGAGATATTGAAGACTGAAGTAATGTTAAATATGCATTAACAATGAGCTATCAAGGATCTAACCAAGCATATTGTGCTAGTATCTAGATCATCTACTTGTTGATTACTCATATCTTTGACAAGTGTGAAACCCATAACCGAGTAGGGCCAGCAAAGCCTTTGTAAATCCTCTAACAAGGTGGTTCACAACTGTGAATCTAAAATCATCTCACAAGGTAGTCTTTAACAGGACTTATCTCCTAACAGAGATCTAGATTCCTAACAGGATCTGTTCTGGTGAAGAACATTGTATGACCTTAACCAGTCTGGTTTCTATTCTACAGATAGTTACTTGTGAGTTTTTGCTCACCGTGGTTTTTCCCATTTGGGTTTCCATGTCAAAACTTCGTGTGTTATGGTGAGTGTGCTCTTGTGGGTGAATGTTTTATTTGTTGTTTAGTTTGTATTTGTCTTAACCAGTTTGTTAGTAAATCTATTATATTGATTAACTGCTAAACTATTTAAGAGTTTAAGTTCAGTATTTTTTGGTATACTAATTCACCCCCCCCCCCTCTTAATATTCATCATCTCCAATCATAGACATTTCAAACTCACTCTGCATATCATCAGCAAACTTAAACTATCATCTCCTCCAAAAATAATGTCATCAACAAATACCTCAACAATAAATATGTTATCATGATCAATTTTGAAATATAAATTACTATAAGCAGTACCTAACATGAAACCAAGCTTCATCAAATACTTATCCAATCTAGCATACCAAGCTCTTGGGGCTTGCTTCAACCCATATAAAGCCTCCTTCAATCTGCATATCATATCACCTTGTTCTAATAACTGAAATCCATCTTGTTGTTCTATGTAGATTTCTTCTTCTAACTCACCATTAAGAAAGGTTGACTTAACATCCATTTGATATAACTTGAAATTCTTGTAAGTAGCATAAGCAAGAAATAATCTAACAACTTCAATTCTAGCCACAGGAGCAAAAGTCTCCTCAAAATCAATTCCTTCCATCTGAGAATATCCTTTACAAACAAGTCTAGCTTTATTCCTCACAACTTCACCATCTTCATTCAATTTGTTTCTAAAAACCCATGTAGTTCCAAATAAATTATTATCTTTAGGTCTAGGAACCAATTCCTATGTATTATTTTTCTCAATTTGATTCAGTTTCTTCTTCCATTGTTTTCATCTAATTCTCATTTTTACAAGATTCATGAACATCTTTAGGTTCAACTTTTAAAATCAAACAATATTCTTTTGTAATTCTTCTTCTAGTTTGAACACCTTTACTCTTATCTCCTATAATCTGGTCTTCAGAATGATTTAGCTTTACATACCTTGGATTTTTAGGATTGTCTTGACTTCCAGATCCATGTGATCTTTCTTCTGCACTAGTCTTCTCTTCTTCTCCATCTTCCAGTAAAGGATTCACCGCTCTAGTCTGCAATTGATTTGAGGTCTACGGTTGCTTCACATAGCTTGTCATGATATTCTGATCATCTGAATCCTACCCACGGGTTCTGGAATGGTTTTCAATATGTTCATCTACCTTCATATTTGCACTCTTAATAATCATACTCAATCTCTTGTTATAACACCGGTAGGCCTTGCTCTTAGTAGAATAACTAAGAAATACTCCTTCATCACTTATAACATCAAACTTCCCTAAATCTTCATCTCTTTTGTTATAGAATTTACTTCCAAAAACTCTAAAATATCTAACTGTAGGAATATGACCAAACCATAGCTCATAAGGAGTCTTACCGGTATCACCTTTAAATTGCACTTGCAGTACTCATAGCTTCTCTCTAGTAGATCTACAAAACATTTCCTTCAACAGTCATGGTTCAAGCAGCTACTTCAACTATCTTGTTCTTCCTTTCCACAACTCCATTCTGTTGAGGGGTCTGCAAAGCAGATAACTATCTCTTCACCCCAGGTTGTTCACAAAAAGTATTGAACTCATCGAAAGTGAATTCACTACCTCTGTCAGATCTCATACACTTCAGCTTCATTCCAGTCTCAGTCTCAACCATAGATTTGAAAAAATTGAACTTATTCAATGCTTCTGATTTATCCCTTAAGAAAGTAACCCACATCATTTTTGAATAATCATTAATCAATAGCATTAAATACCTGTTACCCTGCAAGCTTCTAATTCTAAATGGACCACACAAGTCAGTATGCACAAGATCTAATATTCCATTAGAACAATGTTGTTTGATTTTAAAAGTTCCTTGCATACCAGATTAGAAGGTTTCACCAACTTAGGAAGATCTCTCACTGCCTGAGTAGAACTTATCTTAACCATGCATTCAAAATTCACATGACACAACCTTTTATGCCATAACCAACTTTCATCAATCTGAGTAATCAAACAAATTTTCTCACCAACATTCAAATGAAAGATATTACCTTTAGTTTTTGTCCCTGATGTAATCTCAATTCTAGAATCACTCAAGATCTTGACTTTTCCATTCTTCAATTGTAAATCATAACCCTTGTCAACCATTTGTCCAACACTCAAAAGATTATGCTTTAGACCTTTAACATACAAAACATCATCAATGTTATTATTATCATCAAGAGAAATAGAACCTCTGCCACAGATTATACCAGTTGTGTTATCTCCAAATCTCACTACAACACCATCATAATTTTCCATACTCACAAAGTTCCTCTTATCACCAGTCATGTGATGAGAGTAGCCACTATCACTAATCCACTCTTTTTTTTCTTCAATTTTAGCAACCAAGGCTTTCTCTTTATTAGTACAACTAGCAGAATCTGTAGACACCGAATCATCTTCCTTGATAGCAATAAACACTCATTCATCTCCTGAATTCCCTTTAACAGATTTAGCATCAGAAACACCTTCATCAACAACATAATAACATTTCTTCTGAAAAATAGGCTTTTGACCTGATTTGCACTTAGGAACTCTTTCTGGACACCTAGAAGCAAAATGTCCAATCTTATTACATGAAAAACATTTAAGAGGAAACTTTCCTTCATACTTAGTGGTACCCTTAGGTAGTCTTTTAGCAATAAGTGCTTCAAGTTCTTCAATCTCTCGCTTTTCTTCTTTAATTTGTCTCATCTCCTTCTCATAGCTTGATACTCTTGTAGAACCCTCTCCCAAATCATATCTTTGCTTCCTGGATATAGTAGCTTTAAATGCAGTCTCAACCTTAGGAATTGGTTCACCAAATTCACTTCGTTTAAAGGATGAAAGCTTACCAACCAATATGTCCCTAGTCACATTTGTCACCGTTTGGATCTCCTCAATAGCAACAACTTTATGCTTGTAAGCAGGAGGTAAGGATCTCAACACTTTAGCCACAATATTTGATTCTTGAATGGTTCCACCGACACATCTGATGTTCAACACAAGCTCATTCACTTTCTGCATATAGGAGGTAATATTCTCATCTTCACTCATCTTCAACATCTCATATTTTCCTTTTAGGCTCTACAACTTAGCAACTTTCACAAAAGAATCTCCTTTGTACAAAGTCTCTAGCTTCTTCCAGATCTCATGTGCAGTCTTCAGCTCTATAACATTTGTCATCTCAAAATCAGCTAGGGCACTCACAAAATATTCCTTAGCTCTAATGTTATATTCAACATCCTTGATCTCATCCGAAGTAGTAGGACCATTCTGAGGAACAATATATGCATTTGTAGTAATCTTCCAGTAGTCTTTACCAATGCATCTTAAATGACATTCCATCCAGTTCTTCCATAGAGAGTAGTTGGTTCTGTTAAATCTTAGACTGTCCTTCTTGTAAGAAAAGGTTGCCATCCCGGATCACCTCAAGCGATCAAGCTTCTTTCAGAGGATCTATCTCTGATACCAATTGATAGAAACAATCCTGACAACTGAGAGGGGGGGTGAATCAGTTGTTACAAACTTTAACAAGCATTCCAATAGTTGAAAGACTACTTAATGATGCCACCATTGTTGACACCACCAAGTTCAGATAGGTCATTATTGCTATACATATCGGCTACGTCCACAACATTAGGAGTACTACTGGCACAAAATAATGTAGAAGGAAAATAATGTGCAGTATACTACATCTCACGGACACTGGTGGGATATGAACTCAATTATATGCCTATTGATTGAGATTGTCTCACAGTGATATTGGTAGTAACCAAGCATATCAACACACGCCATGAGAAATATATGGTTGTATAGCCATAATTAAAATGGCAACCACCCAAACGCGTGTACCATTTGCGGTGTACTAAAATCTTGGGAGCGATGATAAATGGTTCACATTTGAAATTTTTAGAATATGGAGTGATTATCAAGAAATTATATAGTATAATTAATTTTTTAATATATTCAAATTATTATGTCAAGTAAGATTAGGATTAGTTATATGGAGGTAGGGTCTAATTATATGGTTAAAGTTAATTTTAAGATTAGGTTATGTTTTCGTTTCAATTATGGTAAGATTAGATTTAGGGTTAAAGTTAGCCAACAATTAGGATTATTATTGTGGGATAATGTTTTGGGTAAGAGTTAATGTTCAATTAGAATCGGTGTTATGGTAAGGGGTAAGGTTTAATTAGGATTAGGATTAGTATTACAATTAAATTAGTGTTTAATTAGGGATAGAGTTAGTGTTAGGATTCAAAGAGGGTTAGGGTTGTGTGATAAAGTTTGTTTTTAAGGTTGGGGCTAAGGTTTTATTAGGGTTATGGGTTACATTACCATGAAGACTCAATTAGGATTGAGGTTCAATTAGGTTTAGTATAGGAATAGGGCTAAGGTTAGGTTGGGTTTAGGGTTAAGGTTACTTTAAACATATGGTTTAGGTTCAAGACAAGCTTTGATCATGGTTAGGGTTGATTTTAGGGATAGGTTGTCATAAGCATACAATTACAGTTAGGGTTACAGTTCAAATGAGATTATATTTAGGTTTATAGTTCAATTACATTATGGTTAGGATTATATTAGGATTAGAGTCCAATTAGGATTATGGTTTGGGGTAGATTAGTGCTAGGGTTAGAGTTCAGTAATAAATAGAGTTTAATTAGGGTTAGGGTTTAATTAGGATTATAGTTCAATTATAGTTAGAGTTATGATTAGGGGTAGGGTCGAATCATGGTTGGATTAGGGTTCAAGTTTTAGTTAAGGTTTAATTCTAGGGTTATAGTTAATTTTAGGGTTAGTTTATGGTTAGATTTCAATTATGGTAAGATTAGGTTTAGGGTTAAGTTTGTGCTAATATTAGGGTTGGTATTATAGAACAATGCTCGAGGTAAGGAGTGGGATTCAATTAGAATTAGTGTTAGAGTTAGGGCTAGCCTAGTTGCGAATGTGATTAGCTTTACAATTAATTTAGGGTTTAATTAGGGTTAGAGTTACCATTATGGTTAGGGTTCAATTAGGTCTATGTTAGGGATATTGTCAAGGTTGGGGTTTGATTAGATATGGTAAGGGTTTAATAATAGTTGGGGTTAGTGTTAGAGTTCAATTAGGGTTGGGGTTCAATTTAGGGTATGGGTTAAATTAGGGTCAAATTAGGGTTGCAATTGTAGGTAGGGTTTGATTCTAAGATTAGATTTAAGTTTAGGTTTAGTTTATGGTTAGGTTTTAATTATTGTAAGATTAGGTTAGGGTTAGGGTTCAATTAGGTCTAGATTAGAGATACTCTCAAGGTTAGGGTCTGATTATGCCAAGGGTTTAATTATAGTTAAAATTAGTGCTAGAGTTAAATTAGGGTTATGATTCAATAACATGAGGATTAGAGATAAATTAGGATTAGAGTTCAATGAGGATTAAAATTTAATTAAGATTAGGGTTCAATTGTGTTTAGGATTAAATTTATAATTAAAATTAAATTATAATTAGATTAGGGTTCAAGATAAACTTTAATCATGGTTAGGGTTGATTTTAGGGTTAGGTTACTATAAGGGTACAATTACAGTTAGGGTTACAGTTCAATTGAGATTATAATTAGGGTTATAATTCAATTACATCATGTCTAGGGTTAAATTAGGATTAGTGTCCAATTAGGATTATGGTTTGGATTAGATTAGGGTTAGATTTCAGTTAGAAATATAGTTTAATTAGGACTAGGTTAAAGTTCAGAGTTAAATTCAATTATATTTAAGGTTATGATTAGGGGTAGGGTTGAATCATGGTTGGATTAGGGTTCAACTTGTAGTTAAGGTTTAATTCTAGGGTTATAGTTAATTTTAGGGTTAGGTTATGGTTAGATTTAAATAATGGTAAGGTTAGCTTTAGGGTTAAGTTTATGCTAATATTAGGGTTAGTATTCTAGGATGATGTTGGAGGTAAGGATTGGGATTCAATTAGAATTAATGTTAGGGTTAGGGTTAGGGATATGATCTAATCACGAATGCAGTTAGTATTATAATTAATTTAGGGTTTAATTAGGGTTAGAGTTACCATTATGGTTAGGGTTCAATTAGATCTAGATTAGGGATATTGTCAAGGTTGCGGTTTGATTACATATGGTGAGGGTTTATTTATTTATTTATTTTGTTGGTAACAAAAATATATATATATATATATATATATATATATATTTATTTTTATTTTTTTTTAATTTCTTTTTGCCAAACTGTGCATACACATTGACTGTGTTATACACAGTTCACGGTTGTGAACATAACCGTGGCTGTGTATAACATAGTCCACAGACTGTGAGTAGCCCGTGGCTGTGTTCAACACAAGCCACAGACTGTGAGCAGCTCGTGGCTGTGTTTCACACAGTCCACGAATGGTGGGCAGTTTGTGGCTGTGTTTAACACAATCTACAGACCGTAACACAGTCTCGTGGGCCCCCATTTTAATTGTTTTTCTTTAATTTTTTTATTAATAAATTTTAGTTTGTAAAATTTAATTTTATATTTTAAAATTTAATTAGTAAATTTTAATTTATAAAATGTAATTTTATATTATAAAATTTCATTAATAAATTTTAACTTATAAAATATAATTTATATGTTGAAATTTTATTAATAAATTTGATTTTATCAAATATGATGTTTTATATTTTAAAATTTTGGTTTATAAAAAAAACTTGATTTTATAAATTATAAAATTTTATTGATAAAATTTTGATTTATAAAGTTAGGATTTTTATAAAGTGGCAAAAGGGGTTGATTTTGGGCATTGTTTTTTAATTTGCTTTTTCATGTATGCCTTCTAAATCTATTTTTTCTTGTTTGTGCTTGCAGGACATCAAGGACCGTTTTTCCTAACATATTGCTCAGAGGTTTTGGAAGATTTTTCACATTTGCAAATCTTGTTTTTTTTTTTCTCATTTTAATGGTGAAAATTGACCAATCCTAGGATAGACAATTTTTATTTTTTGGCAACAAATGGTTTAAAACAAACAATCACTTTGCTATGGTGGCTTAAAATGAACAATCACATTGTCACTTTGCTACAATATTGGTCTAAAATGAACAAACATTTTGCGATATTGGTTAAAATGAACATTTAAATTATCTTATTTGGCACAACAATTTGGTTTAAAATGAACAATCACTTTGCGGTCTTGTTTTAAAAAGAACAATCAACTTGTCATTTTCGTTCTTCATTTCAAGCAAATAACATTGTTGATTTTATGCTTTCCTACAAGCGGTAAAAAGAATAACTCATTTTGCAATATTTGCATAACAAGAATCCTCATGTGTGATTGACAACTACAAACTCACATTTTGCAATTTGGTTTTAAAACAAACTCACATTTTGTGATGAGGGATTAAAAAGAACATTGTCTACTGTGTTTTAAAAGTGATGGGTATATGCTCTCCCCTTGATTGTGTGATCAAAAAGCCAAACTCACTATTTCAATTTTTTTCATTAGGATAAAACCTTTAGCAGGCCTGCCCTCCCGAGGATCCTTAACATGGACGGGTGAGAGGGGAACGACTTAAGTGGAATGAGGCTAAGGATAAGCCCATTTAAACTACTATAAATAAATGTGTTTGTGAGGAAACTTACAAACAAGGGGTGTCGATGTGTCATATCAATGTTTGTCTCCACTAGCATCCTTGTGATGCACTAAACCAGAAAGAGTTGGGAGGCCTCATTAATTTGAGAGAAATACCGCATGCATGGCCACCCGAATAGATGTTTACTATGAACTTTAGAACTAGAGGCCGGTCGAGTCAGTGACCAGACATTATAATATCAAAGTGCAAGGGTGGGGAAGAATTCGCCTCCAAGATACTAACCATACGACTCCCAAGATAACGATCCAATTGAGAAGCAATTCTCTTTGGGTTAAGTTCTGGCAAATGGAAAAAACACGAGCACACTCTAGGGTGTGACATGGCTATGTGAGCTGAAGGAGTTCCAGGAAGTTGGATTTGATATTATAATGACCTTTTGACCTTAAAAGTGAGTTTGATTGTTGTATTTTGTTACGCAAACCAGTGAAAACAAAAGAGGATTTGAAAAGATCCTTGAACATACACATTCTATTGGTTTCAAGAAAGAGAAGTATTCACATGTGCTTGTGTTCTTGATGTGTCTTATTGTTAAAGGAATCAAACATTTGAAACAAGTTACACCCCAACAACAATTTGAACAAACAAAATCAAGAACATTCTTGCACAAGCAATCAATGCTTCCCATTTGGAAATCTCTCAAATACATCAAGAAATCCATCGGTCATCATCTTAAGAAGAATAAGAATCCAATTGAAAAGAAAAATCAAATGAGAAGAAGCTTCTTATACAAAAACCGTAAACTTTTGTTGAAACATCGCACCTTCATCCATCACTATCACGATTTTAGTCACAGTTTTACCAACGACTTTGAACTAGAACCCCTCGCTTCACAAGCTTTCTTTCAAAGAAGGGATCTTTCATATCACCACAATAACGGTCAATGCATTCCTCCATCATACATTCCACAACCCGCAATCACCTATTAGAAACTCTAAGGTTTGACTTTCCATATTCTTCATTGTAAACATACATCTTCCACATTTTCTCCACTCAAATCATTCCAAAATCCAATCATTCAACTCATAGTCACCTAGTATAAATTCAAAGGCTTTACACTCATTTCCAATCAAAACAATCAAAATTCATTCAACTCTCAAACACAAAGAGGTTTTGTCCTTAGTTCTTTTAGATATTACTTAATCACACCAACAAAAACACTCTCTAGTGTGTCTCTACGTCTAGGATCAATCATCCTAAGAGGCATTACTAAGCATCATAGATAGGTTAAAACTAGTTCATGAGTGCATCCTCTCATACCCAGGTAGCTTGTGATATTTAACAACACAAACCTTGCTACACCTCATCTCAACAATTATTGAACACCAAGCAAGCAATCTCAAGAGGGACTTTGTCAACATCCAACCTTTAGTGTAAGAGAAATCACTCATGAAAACACTTCAACTCATCATCA
The DNA here is from genome assembly GCF_030272615.1 of Cryptomeria japonica. Taxonomy (NCBI): domain Eukaryota; kingdom Viridiplantae; phylum Streptophyta; class Pinopsida; order Cupressales; family Cupressaceae; genus Cryptomeria; species Cryptomeria japonica. Next base: position 762,160,029 of record NC_081408.1, read on the forward strand.
CCATCATAGAATATTGGAACTATAAGAGGGAATCAATTCGTCCACCTTTTCATTCATTTCATTTCCAAAATGCAATCTTCAACTTGGCGGGAACTAGATCTCAGAGGCAGAGGTGTGAACAAACTAAAATATATCATGAATCGGAACAGGAAGAGGAACTCAACCCCTTCCATTGTAGAGGATTTGTAGGGGAGGAAGACCCAAATACTCCCACACAAGAGGAAATTAAGGAAGCAACTCACGACCCCAAGTTTAACAAGCTCTTTGATGAGATTCTCAAGGGGAATGCAAATGCTCATTTCCTAAGACTTGCTCAAGAGGGTACAAAACTCCCTTTAGATTTTGATGTGTCACAACTTAGGGAAACACCCGAGCAAGCTTAGCATAGTCAACGACAAGAAAGAAATCAATATGAAATAAGGCCAAGGGATGCCCACTATGATGACAATCAATATCAACAAGGAGGTCATGGGTATGTCCCACCTCCTCCAATGAAAATGGATATGTTGAGACAACAACTACAAGCCCTCGCCCAACAATTGAACACTAGGAATTCAAAAAAGAGATACGCTCTCGAGGAAATTTGTCCATATCAATTTGATAGGAGAATTACCATGCCTCCCTTCCCATGAAATTTTGAGACACCAAAATTTGACAAGTACAAAGGGAAGGGGGATCCAAGAGACCATGTGAGAAAATTCTACTTCGCATGCTTAGAGGTTTCATATGACAATACCTAATCAATGCTCCTCTTTCCTCAAAGTTTAGGAGGATCAGCTATGCAATGGTTCTCACGGTTACCAAGAGGAATCAAAACATTTGAGGACCTAGTGCAAAAATTTGTTACTCATCATGTGCACAACATAGAATAAGACGTCTCCATGACCGATCTATGCAACATAAAACAAAAGAGTGGAGAGTCATTCTCAACATTCTTACAAATATGGAGACACTTGTCTAGTAGATGATCCTTCCACATCCCTAAGGATCAATTAGTGGAAATCTTCATTTCGAACTTGAATGAAGAAATGGAATTCACTTAGAAGTCAAATGTTCAGACTCCTTTGAGGAGGTGATGGGCTTAAAATCGAGAGAGGCCTTAGATCAAGAAGGGACTTGTCAAAATATACAAGGATAACAAGGATGGTCCTTGACCAACCTACAACAATGATAAACCCAAATTTTGGTCCAAAAACAAAAACATCGTTAATGATGGTATTGTGGATGCATGGACTGTTAAGATTTCCCAACCCATAGTCAAAATAGTTGGGCCAACTAATAATCACAACAACAACAACAATTTCAACAATGACAATTCCAATAATAATACCAATCAAGCTAATCCCCCAAACAACGAGGGGAATCAAGCTTCCAACGCACAACAAGAGGCACATAAGAATAGATACTCCAATTACAAACCAAATAAAATGTACACACCCTTGGGAGAGCCTCTGGAAATGGTATTACAGCAACTTGTATCATCCAATCTTATCACATTCCCCAAAACATCAAATTACGAGCCTCAAGTCAAACCTCCATGGTGGAGAGATAATGACTATTGTGAGTTCCACAAAGGAAGGGGCCACAAGACAAACAATTGCCATCGGTTGAAGGACATTGTTCAAGACCTCGTTGATCGAGGTGACATACAAATAGATGGCCACATTGTAAACACTTCAAATGTGGATCATACCATATTCAAAACTCCACTCCCATTATATGAGAAAGGAGGTACCTCCCATCAAGGTAAAAACAAAGATAGCTCGGTGAACTACACATGCACATCATATGACTATATAGTCAACAACATTTATGATGCTAATGAACAAGTTGCAACCATCACGATCAAAGGAAAAAATCCTGAATGCAACGTTGTTACCCGTCACAACAAGATTATCTTAAGAGGAGCGCCACCAAGAGAGGCATGCGTGCCCAAGCAATATAATTGTGTGGATCAATTAAACAAGATGCCCACACTCATCTCCATTCTAGAGATTTTTCACCTATCACCTTCACATAAAACCATCTTGGACTAAGCTCTCCAAGAAGCATTAGTTCCATCCAACCTCAACATAGATCAATTTCAAGCCATGGTTGGAAGTCTCAAATCATCACCATGTCTCACTTTCACTGAGAGTGATGATGCATCCATGCAACAACTACATAACGCCCCTCTCCACATTGAGGGATTTATCCATAATCATATAATCAAGTGATTCTTGGTTGACAATGGAGCTAGCCTTAACATCTGCACTTTGCAACTAATAACAACATTGGGATATTCAGAAGGAGCAGTGGATGCCAGGAAGAAGATCACCATAAAGGCCTATGATGATACAAAATGCTCCTCTAAAGGGTGTGTTACTCTACCATTAAGGGTAGGGACTTTAATGAAGGATGTGGTTTGCCAATTCCTAGACCTCCCACTTCAATACAATCTCCTATTAGGCAGACCATGGATTCACTCCATGCAAGCAGTACTGATAGCGAGATTGATAGAAAAGTGCTCAACAAGGTTAATTAGGTCTAATGGTTCAATGGGTTACCAAAAGACTTGTTTGTGATTGTTATATGTGTTTGCAAAATCAAATTGAGGTTATAATGTTCAGCTTCTCTTGCATAACTTTCCAAACAAGCTCCCTTTTTGAGTGAGCTCATACCCTTACTCTAAACACCATTCATTATGTTCAACCACTACACTCTTTCTCACACTTTCCTCTGACCTTTGAGCATTACTCTGAATTTTCTCTGATATATAAACTCCTCCAAAAAGGTTTAGGAAGCTAGGTAAAGGTTTGTTCAAGAACTTGCTTTATATTGTCATTTTGGTTTCCTTGTTTCACCTACTCAAACCCAACTTACTAGGTCTCAAGACCCAAGATCTTCACAAGGATGTCATAGAGGCTTCATAAGGTTTCTGCATTGTTTTGAGTTGTCCTTCAAAGATCTCTCCAAACCAAACGAGCTCAAGGTAATCGGGTTCCTTATTTTGTGTGTGTGAGGGCTAAAAAGGGCTACTAGCCCGTGGAGGGCTAATTGGAAGAAAATTGTTTGTAGGAGGCAACGATGCTTTAACCCACCATGGAAGTTGACTTGGGACATCCAAAAAACCTTCAAACTAAATTATTTTCATGGTTTAGACCTCTGTCAATGCAAAATGAGGACTGTCCACCATTTATGGCACTTTTGTAGGGTTTCAAGAGGGTTTTCAAGTTTACAATGTTAGATACACAACTCCTTCACAAACCAAGGCCTTAACCTGATTGATAGACTCTACCACACCTTGGAGAACATTATTTAAACAATTGCCACTTGTCATTTTACCAAACACTTAGCATGCTAGCTGGGGAAAGTGACAAAACAGTCATTTTCATTGTTTTCACTGTCTTTTCTGCATAACAGTGAGTTAGAACTTCCAAATTGCCTGCACCATAGCATAAACAAGCCTTCAAACAACAATTTAACCCTGTACTGAACAAATATGGTAAATTCTTCACACATGGAAGGTTTCAAAGACAGTCTTGATGCCAAAAACCATTATATTTCCCAAAACAGGGAGTTCATTGCCCTTCACAAACAGTGAATCTTTATAATGCAAAATGGATAACGTTTGGTGATCCAATCCCTTCAAAATGATTCTAGGATAGGTATAGACCTCTTTCCATGTTTGTTTCAACACTTGGTGCTTTAGAATCCAAATTTTGAGCATTAAGGAAGAACATTAGCCAAGTTAGACAACTTGCCTAATAAGTGCTCAAATTCACCTTTCCAAGCATATCTCTGGCATAAAATTAGCATATATACACTATTTACATGCATGCCAACTTGACCAAATCCATTTGGTGGGATCCCAAACCTGGATTAGTCAAGTTGCTGCATTTTGAAACCCCAAACCCTTGACAGGGCAGTGAGCACACCAAACTGAAAGAATTTTGCTTAACCAACATGAAAATGGAAAACCAATACAATGATCACTTGAATAGAATTGGGAAACCAATATGAACACTTCCCAAAAGGTACAGTATGGACCAGATGTGCTACAGTACAAACTGCTGCTCTAAAAGAAAAAAAAACACCTTAAAAGCCAGAATTTCATCCTTTTCATATATGGAAAAATTAGTCAATACAATCACCAACCTTTTTCAAGGAGAAGTTAGGCCTTTTTATGGTCCTTCAAGTTAGTTATTAATCCTAGTACGAACATGAGGCTTCCACAACTTCATTATACTAGAAATGTCCAAAAATGACAACATTTGTTGCTCCAAGAGGCATTTTTGACAACCTAACATCATCAACTTATCTAAACACCTGAGACATGCTTAAAAACACTTATCAAACATGTTTCAATGCTTTGGAAAGCATTTCTATACCTTTTAGGCAATTTTACACATTTTTACCCTTTTTGGCCTAAAAAACCAAAATTGTCAACTCACATCCTGAAAGGCAAAACTTGACCTCTTGAGCACAAAATGAGATCAAAACCACTTGAAAAGACACATAAAAACCTAAAACAACATCATAAACCTAACACAAGACATTACAAACATGAAAGCATGAAATACTCAAAAAGGAGAGTTTTTACTCAACTAGGTGCTCCTGCACCAAGTACCATCCACTCACCATAAATGCATCAAATTTCCACATAACGACGTGGAGATTACTATCCTAGGTGACACCAATCCATTTTCCTTTTTTAATAACATTAGTCACCATCCAGATATCACAATGCCTAGTAATAGAGAAGTCATCGCCTCATCGTCATACATACCGCCAGCTTCTCTCACCTGTACATTAATCCCTACACCCAAACAAGACAAGTTAAAAACAAAGGTGACAGATGAGGGTCCTGGAGAATATAGAATTATCCAAATTTTCTATGTTGGACGATTGCTCCTCTCACCTCAAACTCATGGCAAACCACAAACTTCACTCAAGCCACTTGTTGCAACAAATACGCGTACCTTTGACAGATTCACCCCAGAAAGATCACAAGAACAAGAAACCGTTGATGAAGACTTGGTAGGGTGGGTTTACAAGGACCCATTAGATAAAGGTAAACAAATCAATATCCCCGCAGAAAATTACAACAAAGGATTTACAATGATGCAAAAGATGGGCTATGATGGCCATAGTGCATTGGGATCTCACAAGCAAGGGGTACAAGAACCATTACAACCCTTGTTAAAACCAAGAGCTAAAAAATGAGTTATATTTAATCCTATCCCAGGGGGGCCTTCCACGCTCAAGCTTAAAGGAAAACAAAAGAAGCCAACATATAGGCCCATTACTCCCCAAATCGAGCTATTATCCATTGCAGACAAACCTAATACATCAGAGAATCTAGCACCAAGACCCTCAGCAAAATCACCATCAAACTTAAAGAAGCATTCCAAAGAAATCCCTACAAGAAACAATAATCAAGCACCACAAAATGATTCTGAGATAGATTCACATGAATACAAATGGGATTCTTCAGTTTCACATGACTCTGAAGGGGATTCTATTGATACTTTTGAGGATAAAAGAGTTGAAGGAGAAGCATGGATCAAAACCTTTTGGGATGTAGACACTAAGAATACTTCTGGAAGAGATGTGTCACCTCCCGAGCTCGACTACGAGGAGGAGAGTACTGATGATGACCTTAATGCCTCCATCTTAACCATAACCGATGCATCCCATGAACCTAACCTAGTCAGTGACACCATGCCACTTATCCATCCCCAACTCATTGACTGGGACCAACAAGGTCCCCCACACCTAGATATATTCCAAAATAATGATGCAATCATTGAATTCCTCGAATTATGGGATAACATACCAAGCGAAGATCACAAGGTTGGATTCGCTATTGAACTCAACAATGCGGCTTACTTTGGAGAGAATGCCAAACCTTTCAGTTGCAAAAATATAACAATTAAGAATGGATCTTCTAGTGAAATCATACTGCAACACTTCTAGATCCCAAAAAAGTAAAAACAAAGGATGCATCCAAGGGTGAAAACCTCTCCGAGGCACCTAAGGATGGAAGGTTTGACATTCTCCTATACAGTGTAAATCGACAGAGATCATCAATTCTCATAGAGGAGACCAATGAAATAAATCTGAGCATAATAGAAAATCCACACAATCCACTTAGCAGCATCATTGACTTCAAAAGAAGATCCTAATTTTGCAGAATTCTTTCAAAAGAGGCAAATCAACTTTGCATGGTCCTACGCAGACATGCTAGGACTAGATCTAGAGCTAGTAATGCATCACTTGACAGTAGCAGAAGGAGCAAAACCAATGAAAAAAAAGCTAAGGAAAATACATCCTCATATCACACTCTTAGTAAAGGCTGAACTCAAGAAGTTGTTGGATGTTGATTTCATCAGGGCAATAAATTATGCAAAATTGATATCTAATTTTGTACTAGTGGGAAAACTAACTGGGGGCATCCACATTTATATAGATTTCAGAGACTTAAACAAGGCATGTCCAAAGGATGATTTCCCTCTCCCCAACATCGACATGATTGTGGATATGACTGCAAGACATGCAATTCTCACTCATGGATGGATTTTTTGGGTATAACCAAATCAAGATAGCACCTGAGGATCAACATAAAATAGCTTTCACTTGTTCATGGGGCACTTAGTGTTGGAACATGATTACATTCAACCTCAAGAATGCCAGAGCTACCTATAAACAAGCAATGACCACCATCTTTCATGACATGATGCACACTATGATGGAAGACTATGTGGATGACCTCCTAGAAAAGTCCTTAACACAAAAAAATCATCTAGCAGTCCCAAACAAGATCCTTGCAAGGCTCGAGAAATACAAGGTCCGATTGAACCCATAAATGTGTCTTTGGAGTAACCTTCGAGAGGCTCCTAGGATAAATTGTCTCAAATAAAGGAATCGAAGTTGATCCTGCAAAGGTAAAGGCAATCCTTGAAATGCCACCTCCAAAGAACATTAGTCAGCTCAGAACATTGCAAGGGAGGCTACAATCCATTCATCGATTCATCGTTCAATTGGTCGATAAGTGTCACTCCTTAACATGGTAGAAGTCTTTCAATCTTGTTTCCTTGTACTTTACCAACAGTATTGGTGTACGCTTATACTCATGCTAAAGTGGGGGCTAAATGTAGTTTCATAAAATTGTGACCCTTGCAATTTTTTACCACATTAGGGTCTTCACATTGGCAAATCAAATCCCCCAGCCTGATCAAAGACTTGAGACTTGCTCAGCCCCAAAACTACACCTTTTATGCCCCCCGCACTGCTTAAGCCTACTTTTTGTCCTCCCATTAACAAGATATCTTCATAAGCTAAAAGTTAAAGCAATCAAGTGCATTCGAGCATCTCTTTCAAGCATTGAGCATCTCAAGTCTCCCTTCAAGGCTAGGTGTTGCATTCAAGTCAACGATCCAACCATTGAAGAGGAGATCCCTTTCAACATTCAATTTCATAGAACCAATTCTATCTACATTTCTATCACAACCTCCCTTGAGGTGAATTGCATTTCAGTCTTTCATTTACATTTACTTGCAAATACTTTCTTTCATCATTTGGTTAATTCCAAAACTGGGGTTTAACCTGAAGGCAAACCCCCAATCCCAACCCCTTTTCCTCTCTTTTCTATGTGTAGGTTGCAGATGCGCAACTGTATTTGCAAATTTGGACTCCATTTGCAGAGGCAAAAAAACCCTTTTCGTTTCACAGATTTTTCAGAGGACCGTGTGCACTTTCAACATGATCACGATAACTTTTCCTCAAATTCACAAGGCAGCTTCGTCTCAACATATCATAACTAGATCCAAGTGCACAACTTTATCCCACGCTTCTATCTTGAGTTATAATCAGTTCTTTGCTACTTTTACACTTAGTCTCAAAACACATAATTCAATCTTTCTTTCCATTTCTAAAAGAGGGGTTAGCTTATCATTTTTACATCATTTCATTTAGTATTCAATCTCTTTCTTTAGAGATTGGATCTAGTGAATTCCCCCCCCCCCCTCTTTTAATGTAAGGTGGGAGAGGTGTTTGAAGGGAAATCCGTAGTGAAACTTTCATCTCTCCTCAGAGGGAAGAAAAGCTTTCCTCTTGATCTCTCCATCATTCACTTTTTCACCATCCTACAATTATATATCTAATGATGATCATTTCCTATACATTGCATTATATGTTGATGATATGTTATTCAGTGGTAAAGGGAAAGGTATGATTTCAAAACTAAAGCCTCATCTCACTGCTAAATTTGAAATGAAAGATCTTGGTGCAACAAATCACATTCTTGGGATGGAAATTAGAAGAGATAAGTGAATAGAAAGTTATGGCTAGGCCAGAGTAAGTATGTGAATATAGTTTTTCAAAGGTTCAACATGCAGGATTATAGACCATTATGTGTTCCTTTTGCAGTTGCAATGAAATCATCTGCTTTAGATTGTCCTATATCCCCATCAGAGATGGAAGACATGAGCAAAATTCCTTACCAGAGTGCAGTTGGAAGTTTGATGTATGTTATGGTTTGTACTAGACTAGACATTGCCCAAGTAGTGGGAGTTCTTTCCAGATATATGTCTAATCTTGGTAGAGTCAATTGGGATGCAGTCAAAAGAGTCTTTGGATATTTGAAGGGTACCTCATATTATTCTTTGTGTTATCATGGTAATTTGGTTGGAGACGTGATTTCCCTTGATATTCATGGTTATGTGGATTCAGACTGGGCAAATGATATTGATAGTAGAAGATCCACCAGTGTTTATGTGTTTACTTTATTTGGTGGTGCAATTAGTTGGATGAGTAAGCATCAGGATGTGCTTGCTTTGTCCACTACAGAAGCAGAGTATATGGCAACTACTCATGCTTGTAACTTGAAGTGATTTGTCTTAAGAGGTTGTATTCAAATATTGCAATAAAACAAGGTACAATGACAGTTTATTGTGACAGTCAAAGTGCGATTTTCCTAGCTAAGAACTTGACATTTCATGCCCAGATCAAACATATTGATGTTCAATATCATTTTGTCAAAGATATAGTCGAAGATGGGAGGGTGAAGCTAGTTAAGGCAGAGACTTTGATGAATGTTGCAAATGTTTTAACTAAGGTTGTGAGCATAGATAAGTTCAAATGGTGTTCAGATTTTACGGGCCTCGTGGCCCCTAGCAATTGATTTATTGTGTTGATACTCCCTTTTCTTGCAAGGTGTTAGACAAGTGGGAGAATGTTGGAAAAATGGTATCTCAACCTTACATTTACATGAGGATTACTATTTATAGTAAGTTTTTATTTGGGAACGAAATGGTGTGAAATTCTCCTCGAAGCTTTTGGTTGGCTAGATAAGCATTCTGATAAAGTTTCGTTGCAACATCATAGCTAGTTTTGAAGATATCAAAGTTTTTCTTTTGGAGGGGTGAAATGAAAAGTTTAAATTTAATTTTGAGGACTTTAGAGGCCTCGAAATGCCCTGAAAAGTGGGCATAAATAGTATTTGCGAGGCAATAGAGAACTTCACAAGCTTTCTGGTGCTTCAAATGATTTGTTAATAGGACACACGGTTCTCAAGTTATGGCCTTTGGAAGTTTGTACTCTTTAAATAAGAAATATAAAATACATCAGACACATAAATGACTTGTAAAAGGGAGGGACATGTGTTGATGTGTTTTTTAACATGTCACAAGGCATCTATATTGGAAATATGGTATCAATTTGGGTCTGGACTATGTCTTAGCTGACATTGTTTTGGTCTGTATGTGTTGTACCGTGTGAGGTTATTATTTTGTAATTAGTATTGAGGATTTAGCTGACCTTGAAATATAGGTTAATGATGTGTATATATACATGCAATATTCATTTGAAAGATGCATTTGCATGTGCGAATATTGTTTTGATCACTTAGAATCAGAAGAGAAGAGTGAAGAGGCGTGAAAGAGTGTGTAGAAGTGTAATAGAAGAGTTTGAGTATATGTGCTTAACCAGAACTATAATCAAGCATTAAGAGATCATATTTTCTCAAATTATGTAATCTGGATTGTTGTCCAAATATTTTGTAAGATAGTGAGTTTTCCACAGGGTTGTAGCCCTTATTGTATTTGAGCAGTGAGCTCTAGGCATTGAGCCCGAATGCATGTGTATTCCCCATTGTAATATTTCACTTACTCCTAAAAGGGTATTATCTCATTGTGGGTAGGTTCCCACCGTGGTTTTTCCCTTAACTAGGTTTTCCACATCAAAAATATTGGTGTTATGTGTGTTATTGATGTGGTATTAATTTATGCTTTAACTGTTAATTATCAAATCTGAATTTAAGTTTGAATTATGTACAATTTTTGTGCAAACTAATTCACCCCCTCTCTCAGTTTGTTGCATTGTTGCTAACAATTGGTAGCAAAGTTAAATCCACTGGAAGAAGCTTGTCCGCTTGAGGAGATCCGGTATGGCAACCTTTTCTTTTAAGAAGCATAGTCTGAGATTCGATGGAACGAATTATACTCTTTAGGAGAACTGGATGGAATCTCATTTGAGATGCATTGGTGAAGACTATTGGAAGATTACTAAGAATGTGTATAACGTTCCTCAGAATGGTCCTACTCCTCTGGATGAAATTAAGTTGAATTCAATATTAAAGTGAAGGAAGCATTACTAAGTGCCTTGACATATTCTGAGATGACTAATGTGATGGACTTGCAGACTTTTCATGAGATCTGGAAGAAGCTAGAGACTTTATATGAAGGTGATAGTCATGTGAAAGTTGCTAAGTTGCAGAGCTTGAAGGGTAAGTATGATATTTTTAAGATGGGTAAAGATGAGAACATTACCTCCTTTAAGCAGAGGGTGAACAAGCTTGTATTGAATATCAGATGTGCCAGTGGAGTGTTGGAAGAATCTAAGATTGTGGATAAAGTGTTGAGATCCCTGCCTCCTGCTTACAGGCACAAGGTTATTGCTATTGAAGAGATCCAGATTGTGATAGACGTGACCAGAGACATACTGATTGGAAATCTTGTTGCTTTTAAGTTGAGAAAATTTGGTGAAGTCCCTCCTAAATCTAAATCTGCATTCAAAGCTACTATATCTGGGAAGAAAAAATATGATCTGAGAGAAAGTTCTATAAGGATATCTAGATATGAGAAGGAGATGAAAGAGCTTGAGTAAGAAGAGAGAGATCTTGAAGCCCTAATTTATAGAAGATTGCCTATGGGTGTCGGCAAGTATGAAGGTAAGTTTACACTAAATTTCTTTTCATGTAATAAGATTGGACATTTTGCTTCTAGATGCCCGAAAAGAGATAGAAATCCTAAGAATCCCGTGAAACCTTACAAGCCTAAATATCATAAGTGTTATTTTCTACTAATGAAGGTGTGATAGATGATGAGTTTGAGAAGAGAAATTCAGGAGATGAATGGGTGTTCATTGCTATCAAGGAAGAAGATCCAATGACTGTTGATTCTACTAGCTGCATTGTTGAAGAGAAAGCTTTGGGTGCTAAAGTTGAAGAGAAAGATGAATGGGTTATTGGCACTGGATGCTCTCATCACATGATAGGTGATAAGAGTAAATTTGTGAGTATGGAAAAGTATGATGGTGGTGTAGTGAGATTTGGAGATGATAAAGCTAGTATAATCTGTGGTAGTGGCTCTATTTCTCTTGATGGTAAGCATAACACTGATGATGTTTTGTATGTTGAAGGTATAAAAAATAATCTTTTGAGTGTTGGACAAATGGTTGATAATGGATATGACTTGTAATTCAAAAATAAAAAATGTAAGATCTTGAGTAGCTCCGAAATTGAGATTGCATCAAGTACATAGACTAAAGGTAATATCTTTCACTTGAATTCTGGTGGCAAAAGTTGTTTGATTGCTCAGGTTGATGAAAGTTGGTTGTGGCATAGAAGGATGTGTCATGTAAATTTTGATTACATGGTTAAGATAAGTTCCACTCAAGATGTGAGAGATCTGCCTAAGATTGTAAAGCCTTCTAATTCGGTATGTAAGGAATCTCAATTAGGGAAGTAGACAAGAGTTTCTTTCAAGAGAAAGCACTATACTTCTAATGGGATATTGGATCTTGTACATACTCATCTGTGTGGTCCTTTTAGGGTGAGAAGCTTGCAGGGTAAAAATTACTTCATGTTGTTGATTGATGAATATTCAAGGATGATGTGGGTTACCTTGTTGACAGAGAAATTTGAAGCTTTGGAGAAGTTCAAGATTTTCAAAGCTATGGTAGATACAGAGACTGGATTGAAGTTGAAGTGTTAGAGATCTAATAGAGGTGGATAATTTACCTCTAATGAGTTCAATTCTTTTTGTGAAGAGCATGGGGTGAAGAGACACTTATCTGCTCCACGGACCCCTCAGCAGAATGGTATTGTGGAGAGAAAGAATAGAACAGTTTAGGAAGCTGCTAGAACAATGATGATTGAAGGAAATGTTCCACAAATCTACTGGAGAGAAGTTGCGAGTACTACAGTATATACCTTGAATCGAGTTTGTATCAAAGTTGATACTGGTAATAATCCTTATGAGTTATGGTTTGGTCATTCTCCTACTGTTAGATATTTCAAAAAAATTGGTACTAAATGTTATATTAGAAGAGATGAAGATCTAGGGAAAATTGATGTTGTTGGAATCCAAGAACACTAAGAGGGGGGTGAATCAGTGTTCTACCAGTATGTAAGATTTTAACCTTATTAAAACATGCATTCACCAATAAGTAAACTGGTACACATATAATTGAAAGAAGTATTGAAATCAATGAACCAATCACACAAATCAATACCATAACACAGAGAATTTATACGTGGAAAACCTCAATGAGAAAAAACCACAGTGGGATTTGTGACCAACAATATCAGTTCACTGGCCATATGAAGAGATATTACATAATATGGGGCCTGCACATGCAGGAAGGCATACTGCCTAGAGCACACTACTCAACACAATGGATTCTCACTGACTACAGTCATTTTTTTATACAAATAAACAAAACTGAACTCATATAATGCATCTGCTATGCCAAATTGAGTTCCGGTTAAAGTTCTAACTGTTTCGGTTCTAAAACCCTAAACCCTTATCGGAATAACCTTTGATCTATGAGCGCCTCCAAAATCATCTACTGGTCATTACATAATAATGCTTTCACATATATATGATCCTACATACATAATCTTCACATTACTGATCTAATCTTACATCATATCCTATCAAGATGATCTAATCACTGACCTATATACCCTTACAGTCCTTCATAATTCATGTCCGCTTACATAGATAATACAAAAAATATTATTTATGTTGGCTCATTGTATATACATAAATAAAAAAGTGAATTTCTGATTGCCGGATCTCCCAATGATGTCGGCCTCCTATACCAGTACCCCATTTACCGGTTATTATCCTTGCCTGATCTACAAATCATGTCGGCCTTTAATGAAGGTACCTATTAGTGATATTAGCTTGAAATAAATTTTCTTAGCCTCCAAATGATGTCAGCTTCAGGAGCCGATTACCCATAGAATCCTTCCTACCGGTGTCGGTGAAGTGTTTGCTGGTGAAGTGCCTACTGGTGAAGAATCAAACCAAAGAATGAAGCCGAAATATGTTGCCATCAATGACAACATATGAAACCAATCAAATGAGTGTCAATTTCCAACAATCTTTTCCTTTGGCATTGATGGAAACACTCCTGTGAAAAATGATAATGGTTTCCATCTACCGGACTCACTTTGAGACTGCTCCCCCTGAGCTGAATATGTCATCTGCAATCATGATCTATACAAGTACTCCTTATATCTTGATGTCAGGGATTTATTTTTCACCTATACTTCTCCCCCTTTGACATCAATGCCAAAAACTGGGACAAAGAATGATTGAATGAAATTTTGTACAAAGAATATGTCCCAAATCATCTTACCGAAGTTGAATATACTTGAAATTTTTTGGATAACCCTTCTCCAAAAATTCTAGATAAATGTCCCAGCTAGATTTGAATGTGTCAGATACTAATACAAGTTCATTAAGTATATGAGTATGAGACTCTTTCTCCTTAAGATCTGTCGGTGCGGGATTCCCTATTATATCTATGCATTCCTTTTTTATGTACACTCAAGGAGTCCAACCGGGGACTCACCAATCCTCTGAGTTCTTTATCACTCCTAATGATTTTGTCTCTATCCCTTTCAAGAGCTGAAATTTGAACTTCTAACAACAAAATTTTCCCATCAATGGATGTAGTCAAAGAATTGGAACCATCAAAAGAATTTACTATACCTGCAATTTTATTTTGAGTGTCTTTAATGCCTTTATTTATATCTTCAGTTAGTAATCCAGAATTGAAGCATGCTCTGTATATATTTGTACATTGTCTTAAAGCATTATCTATCAATTTTAATTTGTCAGTAATCTGTTTCTAATCTGATTCAATCATTTGATCAAAAGTGGCTTTCTTAGCTTGAGTAAACCTTTCCAATGCCTGTCGGTTTGATATTTGTTGTAATGATTGAAAACCCTTAGATATGTGCTCAGTAATTATTTTGATATTTTCGGATGGACTTGCTCTTTTGTAAAAGTGGCACTCTAGGACAAGTTTGTGCAAAATTGGAATTGACTGATCAATGATTCCCTTGTCCACTGATCCTTCCTTCATCATCTTTTGAGCAATAATTGTCATCAGCTTAGTAGAACTCATCTTGGTTATGCTCTTCTTCTTTACGTGGGAGGTGTTAATTGATAACAAAGATGTGCTAGTTACTAGTTCCTTGTTGGATTCCTCTCCCTTTTTCTCTGATGTTTGTGCATAAGCACTTATTTCAGTTTGAATTTCTTTTTCTCCTTTCAGATTTTTCTCTTCATCTTTTTCCTCTAGTTCATTTTCTTTAATAACATCATCTTTTGCATCGGTGGCTTCACCACTTGGTGCAGTATCAGCTACTGTTGAGACCACATTAACTGTATCCTCAATCCATACATTTTGATCCGGAGGACTATTGTCCTCAACATCTATAACCTTTACATTTTGTGAATCTACCGGTATATGTACACTATCTTCCTTTATCGATATCTCCTTTGTCTTGTACATTTGTTTATGTCGGGGGGTCTACATCCAATTCCTTAGTGTCTTTCAAAATTGTGGATGGGGCACCCACTACACCTTTGCCTTTCCCTTCAACTGGGATGTCGGTAGTGTCAGTCTTAGGATTAGATTCTGGTGATGAGAAGAAACCAGGGTTGTCAAGAAAGAATTTGACCCATGCCTCGTGGGTTTCATTGATTATCTCCTTAACTCTACCTGCCATAAGGCTAATTATCCTATGTTTGCTATGGAAAATTGTTCTATTTGCAACTTCAAGGGTCATATCCAACTCATTTGGAGTAATTGCACCACAAGTAGTTAATAACTCTTGAATTTTTATGTGCTTGTCCTCCTCAACAACAAATAATCTTCTAGCATCTAGATTATTGTATAATTGTGTCAGAATTTCTTTTCAATTTCTATTAAAGCCTTATTATATATATCTAGGTGTAACAAAACTGCTTCCTCAATTTCTTTCTACTCATCATCATCTAAGTGTTCATAATAGTATTGTGTATTTTTCAAAATTCTATCCTTGGTGATTTCATCAATCAATTCTACACAAGTCTTAGGAGGGATTATAATTACATTATCAGTTTCAATAGCAAGGTCTATGTCTTCCTTCTTATTTCTTCTATCAGTACCGGATGGTGCAAGAGGTGTTTCCTTTGGAGCTATTTTCTTTGGTGTAGGCCTCCTCTCTGCAGGTTTGCTGGTCGGTACCTTGATTGTGACCTTTCTTACCAGTTGCTTCCTTGCCTCCTCCTTGGGCTCCTCACCTTTCTTTCTCAATACCCTCTTGAATGAAAGAGGAGTGTCATCTTTAGCTCTAGAGTCTGATGGAATAGGGGCAATGATGATTTCAAGTTCTTTCATCTTCCTTCCTTTTGTCAGAACAACTTCCATTATGGCTTTAATGTCTTGTGAAACTTTTTCAACAAATTTGTTGGCCTTACCTTGTTGTTTCTCCCTCTTCTTCCTAATGAATTCAGTTAGAACCTCTTACTCCTTTTGTTTTGTAGTACCAAAAGACTTTTTAGCCTCATCAATTGGAGCATCAATCAACATTTTAGCATAAGCATCCAGAATCATAGCATCAACCTCATACCCCATCTCCTCTATCTATATCTTTCGGGGTTTGACTACTTCCATTAAGGTTTCATCCCTTTTGACCATAAAGTAGATGTCAGTTGAGTATTTGTTAACAATGTGTTTGGGAATCATCTCTCTGGATTTTGTTGCTTTCTGAAATGCCTTGAAATAACCCCAAACCTTATCATCTTGCAGGCTTCCCAAGCTAGAAATGAATTGCTTCAATTGCCCACCTATCGAGGTGTCAAATGCCCATTATCTCTTTCCAAAACCAGGAGTTTCATTAAGGAAAAATAGCATTGAGCTAACAATAAGATTCCCATACTAGAATACCCCCTTTTTCTCTCATTTAATCTTTCCTAGGTTGATAATCAACTCATCTTTCATCCATTCACATAGATCTATTTTCTCATTATCCCTCATTATTTTATGTGTGACATATATGCAGGAGCTAGAAATAGAATTGAGATGATTGGATTGATTTACCTTGTACCCAATAATCATGCTACCAAATCTGATGTCCCTGGCAGTGATGGTGCTGACCCTCATCGATCATCGGTCTGAAGTTGTGCCTGTGAATTTGTTGACATAATCATTTGAAACCTTTTTCTTCGGATGCTAACTGATCTTTGGCAAACCGGTGATGGCCCTAATGGCCTCCTTCGAGATCTTATATGGCCTGTCCAGCCAGATGAACTCTCCATGTACCCTGCTCAGTACATATCGGATGATCTCATCTTCAAATTCAGGGATATCAAGGATGCCAGTAAACCCTAGATCTTCAATGTGTTTATATTCGGGTTTGATCTTACAAGAGTCACCCATTAGCTCATTCACATACATATTATTGATGTCACTAGTACCCAGATCCTCAATGTGGCAATGAATATATGCTCCGACATCTTCCACATAAACAACTCCTTCCGAAACATGCAAAAATGCACCAACCGAATCATCCAAGGTGGCAATATGAGGGCATCGCTTGAAAATTGGCCTAGGACGATCCTTAACCTCAACAATAGTCAGATTTGCAACAAAAGTAGGAGCAGAGGATGATCTAGTCTCCTTGATGAAAGATGATTGCAATAAATACTTGAAAAATGGTTGTCGGTGAAAAAACCTTAGAAAATTCTTCCGAATGTCGCTGGAATCACTGATGAAAGCTTTTAATCACACTGAATCACCTTAGACTTGCTTTGTATTTCTCTTAATCACTCTGAATGCAAGGTGATCAAAAATGAAGTGGATTCAACCTTTTTAACCTTCGAGAAACCCTAATTCGCCATTGATATAAATGTCTTCCGGTGGAACATACCGGATCTTGGTCGGACATCTCCATGCCAGATAAACCTATTACAATGTCCGGAACTACCTTCCAGATCTCCTTCCTAGGGCTTATGCAATATTTTCATGAAATTTTCCTACCCCTAAGACATCTACCTTAGTTATCGGATGAGCTTCCTGCCAGTGCTGGAGCAATCTGCTCTGTCAGTTGAGTAACTAGAGCAGTTCCATTTGTTGATTTATCATCTGACTTCTTGACCTATCTCTTGGTATGATCTTGCCGGATTTCATTGATCTTTTCCTTTCCTTTATCATTTGATCCATCATTGCTAACCAGTGGAATTTTGCTTCTACAGAACTTGGCTATGTGACCAATCTTATTACATGCTTAACATGTAATATTATTCTTTTGAATTGCTTTGCTATAACCGGGATAATTACTTGACCTACACTGATTAGCCATATGTCCAAATTTTCCACATGCATGACATTTTACATTATGCATTTGGAACATTAACCGAGAGTAGAATTATAGTTCCGATTTGCTCTATTTCTACATTGCCTAGCCATATGACCAAATTTATTACAAACAAAGCATCTACCATTGAATTTGTAAGAATTGAGCTGCCTTACCAGTGTCTTCCGGTTCTGGTTGTTCTGATCATTTCACATACCGGATATCTGATCTTCATTTGCAGTACCGAAGCTTTGACCTTGTTCAAATCCAAGTCCTCTAGAGTCTCCATTCCGCCTTTGGCTTTCAAACAGTTCATTAAGTTGTATTGAACTAACCTTGAATTTGTCCTTGTACTCATTTACAATATTTAGATCATCTCTTAGGATTATTATCTATCTTTCAGGTTCTTGTTCATTGTATTGGAATCGCACTAATTATGTTCTCAACACATCATTTTCATGAGCCAACCAGATGATTTCTTCATATCTGTCTTTCAAAGATCTCCCAAGGTTTTCTTCATTCATCTTCCGATCTTCAATCTCCTTCGACATCTTCATAGTTAGGGCTTGTATTTCATTTTTCATGACACCATTCTCTTGGCTTAGCTTCTGACATTTTTCTCTAAGGGCATCTTTCTCTTCATTGTCCTAATTTTGCAAAAGTTCCTTCCTTCTAGCTTGAACATATGACAGCCTCTCCTATAGGATAAGAATGAATTTTTTTGCAGAATTCAATTCATCTTGTAACTTCAAGTTCTTCATTCTTTCAGCATCATAGTCCTCAAGTGCTGCCTCAAGTTGTTTTTCCATACTCATTTTCGTGGATTCTAGATTTAGGATCTTCCTCAAGTTGTTAAACTTATTCCAAGGTACCAGCCTTTGATACCAATCGTTAGAATCCAAGAACATTGAGAGGGGGGGTGAACTAGTGTTCTATCGATATGTAATATTTTAACCTTATTAAAACATGCATTCACCAACAAGTAAACCAATACACATATAATTGAAAGAAGTATTGAAATCAATGAACTAATCACACAAATGAACACCATAACACAAAGTGACCCACAATATCAGTTCACTGGCCATATGAAGAGATATTACATAATATGGGACCTGCACATGCAAGACGACATACCGCCTAGAGCACACTGCTCAACACAATGTAGTCTCACTGACTACAGTCAATTTCTGATACAAATAAGCAAAATTGAACTCATATAATGCATCTGCTATGCCAGATCGAGTTCGATTAAAGTTCTGACTATTTCGGTTCTAAAACCCTAAACCCTTACCAGAATAACCTTCGCTCTGTGAGCATCTCCAAAATCTTCTACTGATCATTACATAATAATGCTTTCACATATGTTTGATCCTACATACATAATCTTCACATTACTAATCTAATCTAACATCATATCCTATCAAGATGATCTAATCACTGACCTATATACCCTTATAGTCCTTCATAATTCATGTCAGCTTACATAGATAATACAAAAATGATTATTCATGTCAGCTCATTGTATATACATAAATAACAAAGTGAATTTCCGATTGTCAAATCTCCCAATGATGTCAGCCTCCTATACTAGTACCCTGTTTGTCGATTATTATCCTTGCCAGATCTCCAAATCATGTCAGGCTTTAATGCTGGTACATATTAGTTATATTAGCTTGAAATACATGTTCTTAGCCTCCAAATAATGTCGGCTCTGGGAGCCAGTTACCCATAGAATCCTTCCTACCAGTGAAGATACCTGTCGGTGTCAGTGAAGTGTCTACCGATGAAGTGAAGAATGAAGTTGAAATATGTTGCCATCAATGACAACATATGAAACCAATCAAATGAGTGTCAATTGCCAATAGATGCTAGATGTGATGAAGGAATTTTTCTTGGTTATTCTACTAAGAGTAAATGTGTATCAACCTAGACCTTGTGGATATGATTCAAATGATCAGGATGTCAAATTAGATAAAGGAAAGCAAGTGCAGACCCAAAATCAAATTCAGAATGTTCCAGAAAAGTGTGAGAATGAGGGTGTAGATGCTAATACAAAAGAGAGAGTTCATGAGTATGAAAACAGAGATAATCCTAAGACTCCCAGGTATGTAAAGTTAAATCATTCAGAGAATCAGATAATTGGTGATAAGAATAGAGTTGTAATGACTAGGAGAAGAATTGTTGAAGAATATTGTTTGATCTCTAAGATTGAACCTAAGGATGTTGATGAAGCTTGTAAAGATGAAAATTGGGTCAGAGAAATGGAAGAAGAGTTGAATCGGATTGAAAAGAACAATACATGGATTTTAGTTCCCAGACCTAAGAATGAAAATGTAATTGGAACTAAGTGGGTATTCCTAGATATAAATTGAATGAACAAGGTGAGGTTGTTAGGAATTGTAGACACCTAAAATTGTCATGTCTAATTAAATAAATATTTTATTTATTTAATTATCTAAGCTTAATTCTTCTATTAATTAAATAAATCTTTATTTATTTAATTAATTCATTTATCCTCTTCTAGCCTTATTTCTCATTTAAATAAATACTTTATTTATTTAAATTATCCTTTTCCTAAATTAAATAAATATTTTATTTATTTAATTATCCCACTTCTTCTATTAATTAAATAAATCTTTATTTATTTAATTAATTCATTAACCTTTTCTACCCATGACACATGTCATTCATCTCTTAATTCCTACACTACCTACCCCTTTCATTATTTTATTATTTCTTTTACCTACCCTCTAATCATAGCCGACCTCCTTTTACACCTCTCAATCTTATCCCTCCATTTCATATAGTGTCTTCTATATAAGGAGATGCTTCCTTCATTATCAAACCTTAATGAAAGATCTTAAGGACTGGACTACACTACGATCCTACTTGCAACCACATTCCGTTCTTTGTTGAGCTCTTGTACACATAAAATCTGAGAGCAAATATATCAAGCAAGATCAATGGAGATAGGACATGTGATGGTATAATCTTTGTGATTTCATTTGATTTGCATTGTCTTAGGTAATCTTCATATGTTATGGTTGATCTTTGTTGTTGTTAGGCTAGGGTTTTGTGGTTGAATTCATTTAGCCTTTCAATATCGTTATTATTGTTATCCATTTTCACCATATACATTTTGGCACGCCCGGTGGGACTCTTGTCCCTTTTGCATTTAACATCCTTGTTGCGGATTTTGTATTTTGAAGTTGCAGATCTGACGTTTTCAGCAACATTTTGATGTTTTCGCGTCTGCGCACTTTCGGATCACGTTTTTTATTTTCTGGTGCATCTGCGACCTCTGGAATCACGTCTGTGTTATTGGCAATATTTTATTTTGCAGGTTCCAGGAAAGCGCGTCTGTGTTATAAAGTCACGTCTGCGCTGTTTTTAGCCGCGTCTATGTCCGGAAGATGTGTCTGAGTTATGTAGTCGCGTCTGTGCCTCACAGAATTGCGTCTGTGTCACCCAGTCGCGTCTGTGTTGAGGGTAATCACATGTGTGTTCACTAGTTTCAAATTTTGGGTTTTTATTGATTCAGTTTTTCGGATTTTGCATTTAGGGTTTCAGATCTGGTTTATTTTGAGCTAACATTTTCAGATCTAGCTAACAAAATTGGTGCAGCTTGTCTTGAAGGCTAAATCGTTTGGTTGAAGGCCCCTATTTTCACAAAGTCTTTTGGGTTTAAAATTTACCTAACTTGTGTGCTTGCAGGAAGGGGTGATTATTTGAAACAATCCAAACTACTAATGAATCTTTGTTGCAGGACCTTGGCAAGGGTTTTTGGATTTTTGTTGTCTGCCTTGTTTTCATAGACTAGCAAACACTTCAATTGGTGCACTAAAATTGAATCATTGTCTTTTGTGTCTTGAGCAATAGGCTCTTTTTGTTTAATCTTTAGAGGGCGTGTCTTCCCGTGTGGTCATTAGGACTACTAGTGAGAAGAGAACGACCCAAGTGGTAGCGAGGAAAACCCACCTCTTCCAAACCACTATAAACAAATGTATTCATGGTGAAAACTATGAATAATGTGTGCTGATTAGTTCATACCGACACTATGTCTCCCCATAAACCCATTTGATCAAATTTATTTGATCAGTTGTAGGGCGTAACCCCTACCAGCTGGGAGCCTTCTGTATTTATAGAGTTGAAAGTGCCGCATGTATGGCCACACGAGCAGATGCCCTTACTAGCACCTTTTTATTTTAGAAGCCCAAATCCTTCTAGTTGTCGGGGCAGGAGGTCGGACCTCTGGTAGCAGCCCACACACATACGGTTCTTAGTAGAGATACAAAGTTCGCCACGGGGAGTTTTCGTGGGGACTGATGCTTGGCTGACCCGAGAAGTGAGTGCCGAGGGTGGAGCCAGTGAGGTCAAGCATCTAAGTATCCACTTTGAATAGCGAGCCTTGGGGGTAAAACCCCATGTGGGATCAACAACTATTGTCTTGGCCAGCCATAAGAATTGTGCTTGACTTATGTTAAACATTCAAAACATTCAAGACCAAACAGCAAAACATTGTGTCTTTTGTGTCTTCAAGTGTATGCAAAACATTTTTACATCAAACAACACACTTTTCTTAGAGTCATTTTGAATCTAGACACTTGCAAACATTGGGTCTTCATCAAAACTGTGTCCTCTTGTCACAAAAAAATAGTCAAACAGTCAGATTTGGTCACAACAAAATGACTTCACAGATTGGAAAAAATTGCACAAATTTTATAGAAACGCGTCTGTGTCGGACATAATAGCGTCTATGTTGTATAACCGCGTCTGTGAAGGGCAGAATCGTGTCTGTGATCCAACAATCAACATTACACTTTGTAAAAAAATCTCAGAAATGTGTATGTGTTAAACAAAGCCATGTCTATGTCGGGAAACCGCGTCTATGAAGTATACAGGCGCGTTTGTGTTCAGAATTGAAAAACTGTTACAGTCCAGCAAACAAACACAGTCAATTTCAGAATTCTTGAGCTTCCTAGGTTGTTTCTCCAGGTTTTCATCTAGCATTCAACCTATCTTTGGGTCTCACAAAATCCATCATTGCTTCACATCTCACTTTACATTCACACATGTCCAAACTTGGGTCAAAAGGTCACTTGCTTGTCCTCACTATACTTTGTCAACACACTACATACAACAACACTTTGCTAAGTGGTCCCTCATCAAGGTTTCTTACCTTTGGGTCTCATTTGGTTTTACTTAGAGTCAAGGTCAACTTACCTCATCAAGAGAAACTATCCTCTCTTTGGAAGTCACACCTACTCTACTACATACATACTTGGTCTTACACTTTGGACATTGCAAGTACACTTCAGATTCATTCACATTCCATCCAACTCTTGGTCTTCCATACTCTTTCCATTTTCATCTAGCCTCACACATCGTGGTCAATACCTAGTTCATGGTTGAAACCCGTCTTCAAAAATCTAGGAGAGAAACTAAAGAGGCTCAAGAGTCCGCAAACATGAGTTCTTATGAGTATGACAATGATATCTTTTTCAATTCTGATCATACTACATTACCTGACATGGATGCCTATAGAAACATTCCAAATGTTGAGAACATGGACACTATAAACAACAATGCTACACATAATGACAATATGGACAACTTTTCAGTACATTCTGTCATGCCTAAAATTTAGGGCAAAAACGGAACAAATTTTTTTTTTAAAACATACTAATTTAATTAACAAGTTCGCTCACACGACAAGCGTTATTGAAATTTCCATTATTAAATTCGAGCTAGTTCTGAGATGGACCAAGCTTCGATAGATTGTTAAATATTATTTGCGGAAAATTAACTGGTTTAAAATTTATCTTCTCAAGATACCTAGCCATAAGGCTTATTAAATCAATCATGCTAAAGGAATAGGAGAGGAAAAATTAATTTAATCTCCAATAAGACATATAGTCTAAACATCCAATTTAAATTTTAAATACTCTAATTAAATTACACGGGACATTATTAAATACATTATAAAAGCTAGGCATCCTCCGATAATCTATTTATTTCGCTTTACTTGCTTCATATTATAACCAGAATTATAATAATATATATATATATATATATATATATATTTATATATTTACAACTAAATACTTAATCCAATATTATGACCAGAATTTATATATATACATATAAATATATATACATATAAATATATATATATATATATATATATATATATATATTTTAAATATTTTAATTCTAATTCAAAAACATAATATCCTCTAAATATTAATCCATATTTCCCCAACCCTAATTAGGGTTCTATTTTCTCACATATATATTATCAAAACTAATTAACATATTATTTTTAAAATCCATCTGCCCTAGCCCCACCCGGGCTAGGGTTTAACCTTTTTTTTTTTTAACAAAGAAATTTTCATGCTGGGCCGAAGACCCCAAGGGCGGCCATGTTTTTTTTGTTTATTGCAGGTTTCGGATGTTGGAGGCGGGGAGAGCCGTGGTGCCACTGTGTGGGCGCACACTGGGCGCCGCGGCACCACTGTGTGTCCACACAGTGGGCGCCGCTAGCGGCTCCCCACTATGTGGCCACACAGTGGCGGTCGCGGCCGTCCACTGTGTGTCCACACAGTGGGAGCCGAAGCGGCTCCACTATATGTGCACACAGTGGGCGCCGCGCGGCCCTCACTGTGCATACACACAGTGGGGTCCGCATGGACCCAAAAACATTTCCCCATTTTTTTTTTTTAATTTATTTTTAAATATATAATATATATAAATATATATATATATATATATCCATAGTTAAAAAGGGTGAAAATATTTCAATAAATTTTTATTTTTTTTTTTTAAAAGGAGATTTACATGCAAAGATTTAAAACTAATATAATAAAGGGAAAAAGCATTAAGTTTATATATATATATATATATATATATATATATATATATATATATATATATATATATATATATATATATATATATATATATATATAAAGCTTTTAAATCAATGCTAACTAAAATACAATATACTTTTCTGGAATAAAAGAATTTCATTGATTTTTTTTTTCTCTAATACAATATTTACATAAAACATCTTTTTTCTTTAAACTACTTAAGAT
This sequence comes from Cryptomeria japonica, assembly GCF_030272615.1. Lineage (NCBI taxonomy): Eukaryota > Viridiplantae > Streptophyta > Pinopsida > Cupressales > Cupressaceae > Cryptomeria > Cryptomeria japonica. Next base: position 762,185,025 of record NC_081408.1, read on the forward strand.
CTTTCAGCATAAATAAACTTCTATTTTGCCACAAGTAAAATATAAATAAAATTTGAATGAAACAATTCTTTTTTTTTTTCTTTTCCATAATTCAAAGAAGCTTTTGCATGCAACACAAATTAACTTTTCTTTTTCTAAAAACCAGAAGTAGAAATAAACAAGCTTTTCTTTTTTCTAAAACAACTCTAAGATATTCTACCAATTTACAGGATGTTTCTTGAATAGTCACAACAATAAAACTTCAAGTCTGTTTTCAATAATTACAACTTGCTTCTCTTTTCTTTGAATGAGGCATACTTTTATAACAATTTTAAACAATTATCTGTAACTGGATTTAAGTATCTTCAAATAATAATCTTCTGTATCTTTCTCATGGATCCTATTCTCTTTCTCCTGACTTTCCTGCATAATAGATAAACACAATATGACCACGGAGTGCTCACCTCCCAGCCTAGGCTAACTGGTAGCCACCCCCGAGCTCGGAGAACCAATTCCTAGACGGGTAACAAACAGGCAAACACATAGAAAGCAATGCATACAGATATTCCAGACACATTCCCAACTTGGCTTTCACAACACCACACTTTGGTGATGAACATTTTCAATGGGTGGTAGTGGACCAAATCCCTGAGGAGAACTGCAAGTATGAAATAAACAAGAAGCCACCTCATGGCACAATAATTATATCAAGAATCTCAACCCCTTATTCCTTATGCCCCCCAAAGGCATTCTAGCCTTATATCCCTCCTTATGACCCCCATTGCACAAACAGGCCATGCAGCAAGGGTCACAACAAAGATCCCTTGTGATCGCTCTCAAAGAGAGTCTCTCACTCGAGGGTTGTCACTGCTACCACCCTCAAGATCCTCTTCTCTCCCAAGAGTAAGAGATCTTGAGAAAACTCCCAAATCACAACAATTCATAAAGCAAAATACCAAAAGATTTTCTAACACAAACTTTCAAGTACACAGATTTCTTACACCAACAAACTTCCAGACATAAACAAGAAGAAGACATTAAAAAGAATAACTGAAACCAACCTTAATCTGCCCAAAGGTATTATGATATTTGATGGAGAGCTGCCCAATCCACAAATCTTTTTCCTTCTACCCTTAATCAATTTTTCTATTCCATAACATTATTTTCTCTTCAAATTTTCTTCTGTCTCCAAAAATGGAGAGTGGGTGATTACCCTCCAATTCCCAAAAAATCTTGCTTAAGAAGCTCACTTTCTGAGTTCTCACAAGTTTCCAAAACTAAAAGGGAAAGAAAGCAAAAATGCAAAAAGACTCCCATTCCAAAAGGAAAAATCCTGATTAGATTTAACTTCTAATTTTTAATTTTCGCTCAACTCAGAAAAGCCAATTTTTAAAGCGTTAAAAAGATCATTATAAAGTAGAAACTTGCCTAAAATTACCCCTAACCCCTAGGTATACCTTATGGGCTTTAGGAAACCCTATTAAACTACCCCTAGGTGTTCATTTAACCTATTTTAAACCCCTCTGAAGTTTATTTTCGGGTCAAACATAAGTTGACCGCTCCAAATATTATATTCCCAAAGTATTTATGACAACACATTATTTTATTTAAGAAGAACTATAATTAAACACTTTCCCACCAAGAGACACAAATAAAACATTTAAATTTAAACCCACACATGTGTCAAGTGACACAAATAAAACACTTTTACAAAAATAAAACATGGAATTGTCTCTTGTGGTTTTTACACAATAAATTTAAATAACACTTAACACTCATGCAGCATATACTGTTACGAATAAAATACAACACAAACGGGGTGTTGTCTCTCCAAATAGACAACTCCTGGCTTACGAACATACATAAGTCTAGGTTTGATTCTCCGTAATTTTCCATGGTCACATGGTAAATTTTCCCTGCGTATCTCAATTTACACATTAGTACTTCCAAATATCCATATATAATATAATTCAATAACATAACAATGCACATCATAACTTGCATACAATTTTCATCTGCACAGATCAAATACAACTTTTACCAAGCAATTTCACATAAGCAATTTCATCCCAATTCACATAAACTAACCATACATCATAGTTCTATATTCAAAGTAAAGTCCTGCAAATTCAATAACGACATCTATCATTGCAATATCATTCTATCTAACAATCAAGAAGTGTTCTATCTCATAAAGCATATAAGTAAATCACCAAATCATAGCAATGTTATCCAAATCCTGAAATCATATAAGTTCTAAGTCTCAAAATGCATCAAAATAAAGTATCCATAATAGTCTAAATATAAAATCCACTGAATGTCAGACTGAGTCGAGGTGAGGCCTCACACATTCAGCAGATGTGGAAGAATCCATTATGAATCCCCATTTCAATCGATTGGTTGAGGAAATAATGAGAAGGGATAGACAATACTTTTTACAAATGATGGCACAAAGTGGAGCCAAGATACCTCATGATTTTGATATGTCTCAAATAATGGCAAATCGACCTTTGCAACAACCTCACTCCAACATGGATCAAAGGAGACCTAATAGTGGAGGAAATAGAGGACCACATATGGTACCTGAATCACCATCAGCTTTGCTTCAAAAACCAGAGGTCCCACATACACATGGTCAAACATATGATACTCACCTTCACAGACCATTATGGAGGTATTATGGAGAAAAATATGCTCAATCACATATCAATGCTAAGGATCAACCACCAAAGCAATGGGATATTCAAAGGCATGCTCAAAATTTGGACACAAGGAAACCCCGTGTCAAATTTAGGGGCAACACAATAGAACATGACATGCCTGTAGAGTATGGTATACATGGACAAAATAGATATGGTGTTCCTCAACATGAATCTATACCAAGTGGTCCATATACACAGCATCATTACAGACCTCCTCAATATGAACATGTATATGATCAATATCATCCATATATGCAACATGCTCCTCCTCCAATTGGTGCCTCAAGCATGGGGTATGGTCCAAGAAGTTGATCTCCACCTAAGAGCAATTTGGAGCAACAAATCAGGGACTTACAAAAGAAAATGGAGGACATAAATACACCGAAGCCAACATACACAATGAGAAACATATGTCCTTATCCATTTGACAAAAGCATTCCAATGCCTCCATTTCCTACACACTTTGTGACGCCTAAGTTTGATAAGTATAGAGGAAAAGGGGATCCTAAGGCACACATAAGATAGTTTTTCACAGCTTGCATTGAGGTAGCTTCAAAAGAGACATATTTGATGAGATTATTCCCACAAAGCTTAGGTGATCAAGCTATGGAATGGTTCTCCCAACTTCCACCTGGAATTAAGTCATGGGGTGATCTAGCAGAGGCATTTATCCGACATTTCTCCTACAACATAGAGACAGACATATCAGTTACTACTTTGTGCAACACCAAGCAAAAAGAGGGAGAATCTTTTGCATCATTTTTACAAAGATGGAGAAATCTAGCCAGCAAATGCTCTTGTGAAATTCCACAAAAACAAATGGTAGAAATGTTCACCCAGAATGTTAACAAAGACATTGGCTATGATCTAAGAAAAGCTTGTTTGTCCACCTTCAAGGACGTTATTGAAAAAGGCTTAGCGACAGAAAAGGTCCTAATTGAACAAGGAGTCATTAAGATATTCAAGGAAAACAAAGATGACTTTAAAGGAAAAGACAAGCCAAGATTTTGGAATAAAAACAAGAACACAGTCAATGATGGTGTTGTTGATGCCAACACAGTGCGACCCAAAGTCATCTTTTCGGGATAAAGTTCTACAAACAATCAAGTGAATACTCAAACAACTTCCAGATCACGAAGGAAGTACACCCCATTGGGAGAACCACTTGAGTCAGTTTTCAAAAAACTAGTGGCAAACAAGGTAATCACTATTCCAGATTTTCCTCCATATGAACCAAAGGTTAAACCAAATTGGTGGAATGATGATGAGTATTGTGAATTTCATAAGAGCAAAGGTCATAAAATAGGAAATTGTCATCGACTAAAGAACATCATACAAGATCTTATTGATAGAGGTGACATTGAGATTGAAGGACACTCATCCAATCAAGAACATGAAATGTTTAAGGAACCATTCCCAAAGCATGACAAGGGAAAAGCTAAAGCTACAGATGACCAAACCAGCTATACCAGAGCATCTTATAACTATGATTCAACCATCAATCACATCTCGATGGACAATTATGTCTCTACCATTATCATCAAGGACAAAGCGTCTGAGAATTCTACTCAGAGACCCAGGATTGTCCTAAAAGGTGTTGGATCTTCTTCTGAACCTACCTCTAAATGTCATGTTACAACTCGCCGAGGTAAAATCACTTTGCAAGGTGCTCCAACTAAAAACACCGCTTCTTCATCAACCAAACCTGAGTATGACCTTGTAGAACAACTAGGGAAGACACCCGCGCTCATCTCCATCTTTGAGCTATTACGCATATCTCCTTCTCATAAAGCCATTCTTGACAAAATCTTGAGAGATACTGTTGTTCCTACTGATTTGAACGTGGACCAATTTCAAGCCATGGTGGGATACCTTTCCGTTCCACATTCACTTACTTTCACAGAAGCTGATGACGCCTCCGTAAGTCAGCCACATAATGCACCATTACACATTGAAGCCTTCATACACAAACATCGAATAAAAAGAGTCATGATAGATGGAGGAGCAGGTCTAAATATTTGCACATTAAGCACTATTACACAATTGGGATATTCTAATAAAGCTGTGAATTCTACAAACAAAATCACCATTAAAGCATATGATGACGAAGAGCATTCATCCAAGGGCATGGTCACCTTGCCTCTCAGAGTTGAGCCAGTTACAAAGGATGTGGTTTGTCAAGTCCTGGATTTAAATCTCACTTATAACATATTGCTAGGACGCCCTTGGATTCATGAAATGAGGGCAGTCCCATCCACATATCACCAATGCATAAGTTTCCTCATAATGGCGTGGAAGTAACAGTTAACGGTGATCCTAATCCATTCATATACTGCAATAACCTGAAATCAAAGACTGAGACCATCATTCCCAGTAATCGTGAGGCTATTCCTTTGTCGGCATAGATTGATCCTGAGTCATTAAAACCTTCGACATCAAAACAAGGTGAGCTTAAAGGCAAGTTTCAAAACAAAGGCATGGGGGAATATACTTTAAATCAGGCCATGTACTTACGACAAGTCATGAGTTCCCCAAAAGAATATGGAAGACCACATCCTAACAAACAAATCTCCATCATGATGCTCAAATGGGACCCTACTACCTTTCAAAGATGGGGTGAACTAGAAGAGGAAGGTTTATACCAAATGCTTTTCAGAGACAATGAAGAGGAAACACAAGACCACATCAATCTACCATGTGAGAAATATGGCAAAGGCTTCAAAATTCTACAAAAATTAGGGTATGATGGAAAAAGCCTTATGGGGTTACGAAAGGAAGGCATCATTGAACCTTTACAACCTAAATTGACTTTCAAGAAGGAACGCTCGAAAGGACTTGGTTTCTTAACTTCCAAGGTCCACACCCAAAGGACAGAAGAAGCCTTACAAATCAAAACCGCCATAATGCAACAAGAGGATCGCTTTTCTATAGATTCTAATGAATGGGAATGGGGTTCAGACAAGTCTTCCAGTGACTACAAGCTCAACAAGATATTCAAAGAGCCAGATGAACCCACAGAAGAAGAGGAATTTTATAACAAGTTCAGAGTTGGTCAAGAAACAACCCATAAGGATTCCACACAGTCCTTGTCTCAAGGTTGTAGGTTGAAATCACATAGGATGAGAACACCTGTCCCAGAGTACGCTACTAGTAATGATAATTTGGATTCGCTCATGATCGAGACTGATGAGGATAGTATCATCGATGACCTCGATAATTACCTTGACATACCTAAATATAACTACATCTTCACTCTTAGCTCCGCTAACTTTGAAGACATTGACGACCTTCCCCTTGTTCACCACCAACTCATTGACTGGGATCATGAAGGACCTGCACAGTTTGACACATTCCAAAATGACAAAGCTTTTATTGACTACCTGGGGATATGGGATAATCTTCCCCCTGGGGACCATAAAGCGGGATACGCTATAGAACTCAATAGCGTGGCATATTTTGGTGAGGGTGTCGGACCTTCCAGTTGCAAAAATGTAAAAATAAGAACAAATCAAAGGTCTTATGGCGAAAACCACACTGTGGCGTTGTCTGACCCCAAAAAAGTAAAAAGAAAGGACGTATCTGAGGGTGAAAACCTCTCCGAGGCACCCAAAGATGGAAGGCTCGACATTCTCCCATCATCATATGAGGAAAAGTCATCCATGTTGGTTGAGGAGACTATCAAAACAAATATTGGTACAGAAGAGGTTCCACACAACATATTCCTAGCTCAATCATTGACAGAGTCCGAAAGGTCAAAATTCATAAATTTCTTCAAAGAGAGACAAATCAACTTCACCTGGTCATACGTTGATATGCCTGGATTGGATCCAGATTTGGTAATGCATCATTTGACAGTCAAACCGAGGGCAAAACCAGTAAAACAGAAATTAAGAAAAATGCATCCCCAAGTGGCATTATTAGTCAAAGTAGAACTTGAGAAGTTATTGGATGTCGGATTCATACGCCCAATCGATTATCCCGAATGGATCTCCAACTTAGTGGTTGTCAGTAAACCAGATCGTAGCATCAGAATATGTACAGATTTCAGAGACATCAACAAAGCTTGTCCAAAGGATGACTTCCTATTACCAAATATTGACTTGATTGTTGATCTCACAGCAGGTCGTGAAATGTTATCATTGATGGATGGATTCTCTGGTTATAATCAAATAAGGATTGCGCCCGAGGATCAACACAAAACATCATTTACTTGTCCATGGGGAACTTTCTGCTGGAATGTCATGCCTTTCGGGCTAAAGAATGCAGGTGCTACATATCAAAGAGCCATGACTACTATCTTTCATGATCTCATGCACATAACCGTGGAAGATTATGTTGACGACCTCTTGGGCAAATCAATAGATAGAAACACATGTTTGGACATACTTTCAGTCATCTTTAATAGGTTGGAAAAATACAAAGTAAGATTAAACCCCAAGAAATGTGTCTTTGGAGTAACCTCCGGGAAGCTCCTAGGATTCATTGTATCCAAAAGCGGAATTGAAGCTGATCCAACAAAAGTCAAGGCCATCTTGGAAGTGCAACCACCAAGAAATATCAGTCAACTTTGATCCTTACAAAGCAGACTCCAGTCCATCCGAAGATTCATAGCACAACTAGCAGATAAGTGTAATCCTTTTCAGCACCTACTACATAAAAACATCAAATTCAACTGGGACGATAACTATCAACAGGCTTTCCAGACGCTCAAAGATTATCTTCTAAATCTGTCAGTTTTGATGCCACCAGTTCTAGATCAACCACTATTACTATACATATCAGCTACTCCAACAGCACTGGGGGCACTCTTAGCACAACAAATTGCTGAGGGCAAGGAAAAAGCAGTATACTATATCAATCGCACATTGGTGGGTTATGAACTAAACTACACACCAATTGAGCATGCATGTCTCGCCGTGGTTTTTGCTTCGCAGAAATTACGACATTATATGCTTACTCATAAGACCAAGTTAGTTGCACGGATAGACCCATTGAAATACCTTCTCAATAAAGCAACACTTACTGGGCGACTAGCCAAATGGGTAATGATCCTGAGTGAATTCGACATCGAGTATGTGGACAAAAAAGCAATAAAAGGACAAGCCATCGCAGATCAATTAGCAGAGGCTCCCATGATAGATGATGTTCCTCTAAGTTCAGAATTTCCAGATGAATCCATTTTGACAATGTCACATGCAAAGCCATGGCAACTGTACTTCGACGGCTCATACACACAGCATGGGGCAGGAGCTGGCATCCTCTTTATAACTCCTCAAGGGGATTCTATACCAAAATCATACCACTTATCATTTCCTTGCACTAACAATATAGCGGAATATGAAGCATTAACAATAGGATTACGAATTGCAGTTCAATGGAAGATCCAGGAACTTCATGTTTTTGGGGACTCTCAACTTGTCATCCGTCAAGTAACTAATGATTACCAAACAAAAGATGAAAAATTAATGCCTTATAAACAAATGGTGGATGATCTGAAACAACACTTCACAAAGATAGACTTTGAGCAGATACCAAGAGAGCAGAATCGTGCCGCAGATGCCATGGCTACAATTGCTTCCCTGATTGATTTACCTCCAAACGAGACCTGCTATGAGTTCTTGGTGGATAACCTTTTGGTCCCTTCATATGAGATCATGCCTACTAAGACGATATGTGTTGTCGGTCCCGAATCCCAGTTATATGGTTCCATTTTCACATACCTTCGTGACAATACTTTACCTCCTGATCTATCAAATAACCAACGTCGCACTTTCATTCGCCAATCCTCTCGATATGTCATTTTAGCTGATATCCTATACTGGCAGGGTCTAGATGGCACTCTTCTTAGATGTTTAGAAACCGACGAAGCTTAGATTGCATTACGGGAAGTGCATGAAGGGATATGTGGTCCGCATGCTAGTGGTCCTACCTTGGCCAAGAAACTTATCAGGACTGGATATTACTGGCCCAATATGGAGAAAGACTCATATCAGTTTGTCAAGAAATGTAAGCAATGCCAAATTCATGGAGACCTCATACATGCGCCAGCACAAGAACTTCAAACACTTGCGTCTGCTTGGCCCTTTTGTCAGTGGGGACTCGATCTCATAGGCAAGATTCACCCTCCTTCTTCCAATGGTCATAAATTCATTATCACTGCCATAGAGTATTTTACAAAATGGATTGAAGCCATGCCTCTCACACAAGTTACTGGAAAACAGATTGTTACATTCATCCTTAACTATATCATTTGTCGATACGGTATTCCTGTTTCCATTATCACTGATAACAGGCATCCCTTCAAAAATCAGGATGTTCGTGAACTCTATGATCGTTTCCATATTTCCCATCGTTTCTCCACACCATATTACCCCCAAGGTAATGGCCAAGCTGAGTCGTCTAATAAAACAATCCTTAAAATCCTTAAGAAGACAATCGACGATGCTGGTCATAATTGGCATATCCAACTTAATCCTGCACTTTGGGCCTACCGCAGAAGTGTCTGCACACCAACAGGAGCTACACCCTATTCACTTGTCTATGGTACTGAAGCCATCTTGCCTATTGAGGTCGAGCTACCCTCTTTACGGGTTTCTTTGCAAAACATCATCAGTGATGAAGACTATAGGGTCTCTCGCTTACAAGAGCTGGAACTATTGGATGAACGAAGACAAACTGCTTTTAATCATCTAAAAGCTTACCAACAACAAATGAGTCATAGCTACAATCACAAGGTCAAGCCTAGCACATTTGAGGTAAGTGACTTGGTCCTTAGAGAAAACCCCAAAAATCAACAAGACAGAGAGAAGAAGGGCAAGTTCGAACCAAACTGGCTTGGTCCTTACATTATTACAGCAGCATATGGATCTGGTGCATATCAGCTCTCAACTACAGAAGGTGAACCTTTGGAGGATCCTATCAACAGCATGCACCTTCGTAGGTTCTACACATAGCTCTTCGGAATATCCTAATTCCAAAAATACAAAAAAAATCAAAAAATTCAAAAATACAAAAAAAAATCGTTACTTGGTGAAAACCTGGCAAACAAGCGCCTTGTGACACAAAAAACATTGAAAAATCAAAAAAGTAAAGAGAAATAATTTTGTCCAACGGTGAAAACCACTTCAGTGGCACCCTGGGCAAGTACCATGGTGAAAACTGGGTCACCAGCGCCATGTGTAGAGGCATTGCTCCTCCCTCCTTCAGGATTCACTTTCATCACTTCACTTTGCACACACTCACAACCTATTCGTTCATAATAAACTTACCCATTCCCATCATGGCTTGTTATTGATCTACCCAAGATTGGTTAGCCATTCATAATAAACCTCCCTTTTCATCCCTTTCCATCCATAATAAATCAGCTCCTATCTGTGGCTAAGGCAAATCCTACGTCTAGTGATGGGTGTGGAACTGAGAACATCACATGCTTCAAGGAGTAAAGTTTCTTCCAGCTTCCTTCAATCTATCTGCACACAATCCGCAATAAAGCAACATTTGCATCACAGATCCGCAATAAAGTTTCATCTTCTCCACAATAAAGTATCAGTTTCGTGGATTCAGTCAGTTTCAGATGAGACACAGCAGCAACAATGGGCTTCAAAAAATCAAATCTTTCAATAGACTCAGACAACATATGGTTCAGTGCTATCTATCATTTCTGTGAAAGTAAACATTGTGACCACAATCAAATAAGACTTATACAAGTGACAAGAGACACTAAACTTGAAGACTACAGTGGATGTTGGTGTCGAGTCTTAGTTTTCTTTTGATTTCATTTTTTTTTGGTGACATGTCTTTTAGCTTTTCAAGGATGTCTTTGACTAGAGATTCTATCTCTAGGATGTCTTTGACTAGAAAGGCGAGGATGGGGTATCATCACCTATTTATATTTGCTGTCTGTGGATTGTCTCTTAATAATGCTCTGACTTGTCCAAGGATATGAGGACACTGTGAGTCAAGTATGAACTGGGGCATTCCTTGTTTGTGACTGTCTTATCTCCATGCAAATAGGTACAATGACTTTCTGGGTCGAACATATGCCTCGATTGTCATAACCTACTTGCCATAATAAAGCTCAATGATGATAACGCACAAGAAGCTCTTTCACTTTCATATCTTCTATCTTCCATCCCCCTTTCTTGATTGACCTCCATCATCCTTCTCGAGTCCGCGTAGCCTGCTATCACATGATTGAGTATAATGACACACCAAAAACATTTGCATTTCATGTAGTTTCACCTGCATTACCACATATAAGCATTTCATACATACATATAGATATCACAACTGCATCACATCCTGCACACAACACCTATTAGCACAATTTACATTTGCATTATCATATTCATCTGCATTACATACATTCACATTTGCATCATGCATACACATATAAACACATAAAAGAACAAAAATATTACATTGCATCCACATCATAAACAAACATCACATAAGAACATCTCATCACATAGGTACACATGCATATAGTTGTCGCAAAGATGAATCATCTCATATATATAATCACAAGTGTCATGATACAATGATGTCAAAATCATATGGCTACAAAAGTACCCACAAGTGTCTACAATACAAAAATGGTACAATACTAATACATAGGGAGCCCTCTACGGCTATGATGAACTCCCTCCCTCGGAGCCACCTGACCTCGATGGAATCTGAGCCCCTGAAGGACCCGCCCCAGGATCATCCCGCCTGTCCCCTCTATCTGGTGGTGGTGGAGGACCCATAACCCCACCACTCGATGCCTATCTCCTCCGGCTCCCTCTTGTAGCTGTCGTTGTACGCGACGGTCTAGGGAAGCTCCTTCTCCGCTGATCTGCTGGCACTACACCATAGTAGAAATCTCGCCAATAGGCAATCTCCTCCCCTGCCCCTGTGTCCTCCGCTACCTGTCTCCCGGCCCTCAGTGCTGTCTCAGCCTCTGTATAGCGCTAAATAGCCTAATCCCGCTCCCGCTCAGTATCTCTGAGCCTCATCCTGAGCCGATCCCTCTCCCTCTCCATCTCCTGGATCTCATCTGCCTGGCCCTGGCAGATCTCCCTCAGCTCTAGCAGCTCACCCTCCACTGGGTCAGCCCCCTTCGCCTTTGCCTGTGGCTTTCCTTGCCCCTGTGCCTGTACCTATACCGGTACTGGTACCTGTACTGGTACCTGTCTCTGTCCCTGTCCCTATACCTGTACCTGTCTGGGATCCTATGCTCCTGGCACCTGTAGCGGCAATCCACCGTGACCCCTCACCACCCGAGTCTGTCTCTCCTCACCACCCTCCCTCCGAGGTGCAACCCTCCTCTCTCCAACTGCTCCCCTCCTCCTCCGTCGGCCTCTGCCCCCATCACCTCCACCATCATCATCATCACCACCCCCATCTCCATCCAATGGCTCTCCTGGATCCATCAAGCGTGGGAAGGGATGCTCTGCCCAGTATGCTGTGTACTCAGCATCCATGCCGACGTCCTCAATCTCTGGCCACATGTCCCAGGGTAGGGGCATCATCTCTACCAGTTGTGTCACTGCCTGATCATATGACAGCAAGGGCCCAAACTGTGCCTGATCTCTGACCGTCCGTGCATACATGCCTGAGCCCCGTGGCATCCTCAGAATCTGGCCAAACTGTCGGCCAACCATGTCCACTAGCTACCTCTCCAGCACATAGGGCATCCGCCCAATCAGATACCTGCTCCGAAAGGTGTAGGGAAGCTCAACTGCATCATCCTCCCACTGCTCACAGCCCAGGTATGGTCTCCATATGACCATGTCGATATCATCTATCACTCGTCGCCAATGCTCTAACTTGCCAATACGTGGTTGTGATGTGATCATGTCATACAAATGAACAAAGTTGCGTCCATGTCCACTGCCTCTAAAGTGTATCGGCCTCGTCACTAGCAGATGCTCATAAGCCCATACCTGCAGCAGTGTCACTCTGCAGCCCAATCCCACTGATCTATGATACACAAACTGATGCAGCTCATAGTAAAGGTGTGCCAGCACACACGGTCCCCAAGCATACCTGGTGTGCTGCGTCACCAGTGTCTCTAGTGCTCCTCCCCAACCCACAGCCAACCCCCGTGTCGCCCTATTTGGACACAGGAACCCACTGATCGCTCCTCCTATCACTGCTGGTAATGCTAATCCTGTGGTTGTCATGGTGTCCCACGCCACATGTCCTGCCCTCATCTCCAGTCCTAGGTCCTGGAATACTCGTCTCAAGGCCTCCCTGTCTCCATCTTGATCGTATGGGATCAGCTCCCCATCGATCGGTATCCTCAGTATCCTATATACATCCTCAAGGGTGACTGTCATCTCACCCATCGACAAATGAAACGTACAGGTCTCGGAGTGTCATCTCTCTGCCAGCGCAGTCAACAGTCCCATGTTCGCCCGAAACTCAGGCACATACAGAACATGTCTCAGTCCCATCTCCTCAATAGCTGCTCGGTCCTTGAAGGACAACTCAGGTCGCAACCTCTGAGTAGACGGAAATCTCTCCCGTGACTCTAGCATCGGCAAATACTCCTGCAGTCAAGCGAATCAATCATGTCAATCATCGTGGCATTCCCTGTTTATCACAAAATGCTACTTTTTATCTAAATGCATATGGTATTCTATCCTAGTGACACTCACTGTTCATCACAAAGTGTTGCTATCTATCCTAGTGACACTCACTGTTCATCACAAAGTGTTGCTATCTATCCTAGTGACACTCACTGTTCATCACAAAGTGTTGCTTCTATCCTAGTGGTACTCCCTGTTCATCACAAAGTACTACGTGTGTGACACTCACTGTTCATCACAAAGTGTTACTCACATTTGCACTCCCTGTTCATCACAAAGTGCTGCTCATACTTTAGTACTCCCTGTTCATCACAAAGTACTATATCTTGGTACTCACTATTCATCACAAAGTGCCTTGATCTATCCTAGTCTTCCTAGAGGACCTGCTTGAGTGTATCCTCTTAGCAGCTTATCCAATCAACGGCGTATGTTCATCACAGAACTGTCGATTTGACCTTGAGGACGCAAACGTGCTTACTTGACATAAACGCGCTTAAAGACTGCACAGACACGCCTAAAAAACACAGACGCGCCTGACAAACACAGACGTGCCTATGCTCTGCACAGACGCGCTTGGGTGACACAAACATGCCTTCTTGGCACAAACGCGACTGACCATCACAAACGCGGCCGCATTTGACATAGACGCGGGTTCAAACGCAGACGCGCCTGGCACAAACACAGACGCGCCTCACGAGCATAGATGCGTTTGGCACCAACGCAGACGCACTTGGACATTTTTGGACACTTTTTGGACCCTAGTCTAAGCACATTTATTACCCTATCTAGCATGCATTAATGACAAAATTAAATGCATCAAAGTACGAGGAGGTTTGGTGGTACTTACCGGCTCCCCTGCCTCTGCTGGCCTTTGAAATCGGCGAACGCGGTCGAATCTATGAATGAAGGTCATCGCTGCTGACTGCTGCTGCTCTATTTTCGCTTTGCAATTTGCTCTCGTGGATGTGTAGATGACAATGAGGATGTATTTTCCCCCGTGGTCTATCTTATAGCCTACCCTAGCTTTCGCCTTCGTTTCCCGAGTCAGTCTTCTTTATCCCGTGACTCTGTCACTTTATCCGGTCGGTCCATTCTAGCCTCTCTTTCTTATCGAGAGATTGTCTGCAATCTTTTCAGACATTTTTTCATCCAATCTCTCGAGGGGGCATATCATTTCCATCTTGGGGCAACTCTATATCAGTTCATCTTATCTTCTTTGAAACAACGCGACAAGCCGCATTGTCTCAAAGAGGGGCAAAATGTAGACACCTAAAATTGTCATGTCTAATTAAATAAATATTTTATTTATTTAATTATCTAAGCTTGATTCTTCTGTTAATTAAATAAATTTTTATTTATTTAATTAATTCATTTATCCTCTTCTAGCCTTATTTCTCATTTAAATAAATACTTTATTTATTTAAATTATCCTTTTCCTAAATTAAATAAATATTTTATTTATTTAATTATCCCACTTCTTCTATTAATTAAATAAATCTTTATTTATTTAATTAATTCATTAACCTTTTCTACCCATGAAACATGTCATTCATCTCTTAATTCCTACACTACCTACCCCTTTCATTATTTTATTATTTCTTTTACCTACCCTCTAATCACAGCCGACCTCCTTTTACACCTCTCAATCTTATCCCTCCATTTCATATAATGTCTTCTATATAAGGAGATGCTTCCTTCATTAACAAACCCTAATGAAAGATCTTAAGGACTGGACTACACTACGATCCTACTTGCAACCACATTCCGTTCTTTGTTGAGCTCTTGTGCACATAAAATCTGAGAGCAAATATATCAAGCAAGATCAATGGAGATAGGAAGAATGGAGATCCAAACCCTATTGGACATGTGATGGTATAATCTTTGTGATTTCATTTGATTTGCATTGTCTTAGGTAATCTTCATATGTTATGGTTGATCTTTGTTGTTGTTAGGCTAGGGTTTTGTGGTTGAATTCATTTAGCCTTTCAATATTGTTATTATTGTTATCCATTTTCACCATATACAGGAATAAAACAAGACTTGTTTGTAAGGTTTATTTATAGATGGAAGGTGTTGATTTTGAGGAGACTTTTGCTCTGGTAGCTAGAATTGAAATTGTTATATTATTCCTTGTTTATGTTGCTTACAAATATTTCAAAGTGTATAAGATGGATGTCAAGTCAACATTTCTTAATGGTGAGTTGGAAGAAGAAGTTTACATTGAGAAACTGTATGGATTTCAGTTGACAGAGGAAAAAGATATGGTTTGCAAGTTGAACAAAGCACTATATGGGTTGAAGCAAGCCCTCAGACCCTGGTATGCAATATTGGATAGGTATTTGACAAAACATGAATTCAATAAAGGTATTGCTGGCAGTAATATGTATTTCAAGATTGATAATGATAACATTTTATTTGTTGATGACATTATTTTTAGTGGAAATGATGGTTTGTGTAAGAAATTTGTTGATGATATGCAGAGTGAGTTTGAGATGTCTATGGTTGGTGAGATGAAATTATTTTTGGGATTGCAAATTTCACAATCAGGTAAAGGTATTTTTATATCTCAATATAAGTATGTGAGAGAATTGTTGAAGAACTTTGGTTTGGATGATGCTAAGCCTGTTGGTACTCCTATGGTAATCGGATGCAAGTTAACAAAAGATGATGATTCTCCAAAAGAAAAATCAAATCAAATATAGATTGATGATTGTTATTTTATTGTATTTGACTCAAACTAGACTAGATATTATGAATGTTGTTGATCTTGTTGCTAGATTTCAAATCGATTCTAAAGAATCTC
Organism: Cryptomeria japonica; assembly: GCF_030272615.1. Taxonomy (NCBI): domain Eukaryota; kingdom Viridiplantae; phylum Streptophyta; class Pinopsida; order Cupressales; family Cupressaceae; genus Cryptomeria; species Cryptomeria japonica. Next base: position 762,201,083 of record NC_081408.1, read on the forward strand.
ATGTTGTAGCTATGAAAATAAATTTCAGTTATTTGAAAGGGACAGTTGACTTTAGTTTGTGGTATCCTAAAGATGATGGATTTACTTTGAGTGCTTTTACAGATGTTGATTGGGCAAGTGATGTGGATGATCAGAAGAGTACTAGTGGTGGTGCGTTTTTCCTTGGAAAGAGACTGGTTGCATGGTTAAGTGATAACCAAAATGCTATCTCCTTATCTATTGCAGAAGCTGAATACATTGTTGCTACTAGCATTTGTACTCAGGTAATTTGGATGAAGCAAATGTTGAAGAATATCAAAGTTATTTTTTATTAACCTACTTCCATATATTGTGATAATTCAAGTGCCATTAACATTTCAAAGAATTTGATACTGCATTCTAAGACTACACATATATAAATCAAGTTTCATTTCTTGAGAGAGAAGGTGAATGAGAAGGAAGACAAATTAGAGTATGTTACTACTAAGGAATGGATTGTAGATATCTTCATGAAGCCTTTGCCTAAAATACTTTTGAGTGTCTCAGACTGAAGCTGGGGGTGATTGCCCCTCCCGATGAGAACTAAGATGCATCAGTCCGATGAACTTCACAAAGATATCTTGCACTCCAGATTGATGAGTGGTGACTACTACTGAGGGGGAGTAGTCAGTATGGTGGTTCAGATGTTTAGTTGTGAATATTGTTGAGATTTTTCTTTGGCATTACTGTCAAAGGGGGACAGAGGCATGTGAGAAACTGCTATATCCTGTAGAGATTGTTGAGAGTTGTTGGTTGTTGATTTATTTCTAAGAATTGATTATTTTTCATATTCATATGTTTCCATCAATGCCAAAGGGGGAGATTGTTGGATATTGTTGAGATATTTCGTGGAACAATGATGTCAACATATTCTTTTGTGTGTTCCCTTGTTGTAGTCAGGATAAATGAGTTGATTTGGTCAATGTGTTGGAGGTGAGATATTGCAGTTTAATGGGTTTTGAGATAAGTATCTCTAGTTGATTCAACATAAGTTTCAGTGGTCTACATGATGATTTGATCAAGTTGTGAGGTCTATTACTACGGTTATTATTTAGTTATTCATGTTATTCAATGTTTTGGTTTGTGCTTCGCATTGCTCTGGAATTGCAATATCTTTGTGTGCAGATTTGGTAGAGTATTTGGGATGTTCATGTGTGTCCTCAATTCTAATGGTTCATGATTTGGAAATCTACAAGTGAATCTTTCAGGTTGACAGTCAATTATGTTGGTGTTCTTCAGCTTCGGTGAAAAGATGATGATGATTCTAGTAATCTGAGTTGTTGCAGTTGTTGTGGTGCAATTTACATTGCATGTGAATGTTCCTAGATTGTGTTTTATCCATGTTGTTGGTCTGCATTGATCTTTGTACATGTTATTGATCATTTTCTTGATTCGGTAGTGTTCTTCATGTTATGCAACATTTATGGAGTTGTAGCATGTTATGGATGTTCGAGGCATAAATCTTGGAGGTGTTTCATATTTGTGGTATCAATTTGGGTCCAAAATATGTCTTATCTGACATTGTTTTGGTCTATATATGTTGTTGTAGCATGTGAAGTTATTATTTTGTAATTTGTATTGAGGGTTTAGCCAACCTTGAAATATCTAGATTGATGATTTGTATATATACATGTAATATTAATTTGAAAGATGCATCTGCATGTGTGAATATTGTACTCATCACTTAGAAGCAAAAGAGAAGAGTGAAGAACTACAAAAGAGTGTGCGGAAGTGTAATAGCAGAGTTTAAATATATGTGATTAATCAAAACTGTAATCAAGCATTAGGAGATACTATTTTCTCAGTTCATGTAATCCAGATTGTTGTCTGATTCTTTTGTAAGACAATGAGTCTTCCCCAAGGTTGTAGCCCTTATTGTATTTGAGCAATGAGCTCTAGGCAGTGAGCCTAATTGCATGTGCATTCCCCTTTGTAATATATCACTTACTCCTAACAAGATATTATCTCATTGTGGGTAGTTTCCCACCGTGATTTTTCCCTTGATTGAGTTTTCTACGTCAAAAATCTTGGTGTTATGTGTGTTACTGATGTGGTATTAATTTGTGCTTTAACTGTTAATTATTAGATCTTAATTTAAGTTTGAATTGTGTAGATTTTTTGTGCAAACTGATTCATCCCCCTCTCAGTTTGTTGCATTATTACCAACAATCTGGACCAAATAACTAACTAACACATACTTATAGTAGTGACGCCTTAGTTAATTTTTTTACATATCTACAACACATTGTTGCATGTAGTCACTAAGCAACACCCTACTCATTTGAACCAAAAACAAGAGGTAGAACTCCAAACCATCAAGACTATCTATTAAGCTACCTGCATACTGACTCTATCTAAGGCTTACTAGGCTTACATAGATGTTTCTAACTTAGAAACACACTTGTAGTAATAAACACCACTAGCTATTAATCATGCTTTATAAACACTAATTTTGTTTTTATCTTCATTACTGATGACACCTTCTAGTTCCATATTATCTAGCTCATGAACTCTCTCTCTCTCTCTCTCTCTCTCTCTCTCTCTCTCTCTCTCTCTCTCTCTCTCTCTCTCTCCTATTCTCAGGTAAGGGGAAATTATTTTACCATTACTATATTATCATGCAATTATTAATTATACCATGATTCTCTCAGGTTTGAAAAATTTGCTAGTTACAAAATACACAAAACTTCTACACTTATCCTTTCTAGGAATACTTATCCTTTCTACACTTTGTAATTTGTGCTTCAATCCTAGGATTATTTTGAGTTTGAGAATGTATTCGATACCACTATATAGTATCATAATATGTCTTCTACCATTATTTACATACACTTGATCACACTTAAAGGACTAGGTACACTACTAGAAGTTTTGAAGGTACTTCTACCTTAAATTTCTTAGTTTGTTCTCTTCATGAAGCTGGCTACAACTTGGGTTTTCGAGGCATGGGTTCTCTTCTGAGAACATTAATTTATGGATGACCACTATGTCAAACACTTGGTAACCATTTTCAACACACGAATGATACATGAATAAACAAAACAAACAACAGTTCTCTATTGAGTGGGCTTAGCTTGATCATATAGTTCAGTATTCTATCTCATTCTGAGGTTGAAGGCCTTACTATTTTTTATTGAAATTTTTCCTCTTTGAATTTATTCTTTCATGGTCTTGAATTGAAGCTATTACCATAGAATGAAAAAGGAAAGACGAGCCATATAACTGCTAGCACCCAAATCATTCTAAGTTTCTGAAACAATCATGCATTTATGAAAAATTGTTGTCTCATATCTATCTAAAAGTTCATATTATTTTGAATATGCCAATTTGCATTAAATGTGCACTATAGGGCTACTCTCGTGTGTCTAAGCTTCTTCATACAAAGGTTAATTTGGCTATCACCCCGAGAGGAGTGTACTCTAAATTGTTTTGAAGAGCTATATAAAGTTGTAGTAATTTTCATATTAACACAATTCTAGAACAGAATGGTAGTCAAGAAGTCATCACTGTGAATTGTGACTCCTAGGGTATAATTCCTAAATTAAGTTTTCTCCTCGACCCAACTCACTGCTATAGAACTACTAAAATTTAAGAAACCTTATCAAATAGGGTGAGTTACTATTTATTCATGGGGCTCTACTCTAATCTATGGCTGCCTCAAGAACATATTGCATTGCCCTATTATCATTAATGGAGTTTCTTTCAATAAAATTAATGAAGAATCTTCCTTAGTTCTTGCATGGTGAGGAGTAATTTTTGTAGCTCATGCACAAACAAAGATAAGCTTTTCTAATTCTTGCTTAGAATGATATAAACTTCATTTCATACTGTAGTGTCATAAAATTGTGACCCTTGCAATTTTCAACTACATTAGGGTCTTCACATTGGCGAATCGAATCCCTGAGCCTGATCAGAGACCCAAGACTTGCTCAATCCCCAAAATTGCACTTTTTCTACCCTCTGCATGACCTAAACCTACTTTCTGTCCTGAGTTAAGGGCAAGACAGGGGTGTGGTTCCCCTGTCCCCCCTAGGATAGGGGTGTGGTGCCCCTATCCTTGCCCTATCTTAGGGCCCCTTGATTCAAATTATGCATTGAACTTTGCACTTTGAGCAGGAAAACCTCCCCTGTGTCGGTCTGTGATGAAAAATTAGCCTATTAACCCTAATTGACAAATATATAAGTTGCATTTGCCCTCCCATTTTCATAAGTTTTCAAATACATGAGATCACACATTCAAGCAATCAAATATTCAAGAGCATTCAAGCATTCAAGCATCCCTTTCAAGAATTGAGAATCTCAAGTCTCGCTTCAAGGCTAGGTGTGTTGCATTCAAGTCAAGGATTCAACCATTGAAGAGGAGATCTCTTTCAACATTCGATTCTATACAAGCAATTCTATCTACATTCCTATTGCAACCTCCCTTGAGGTGAATTATATTTCAGTCTTTCATTTACATTTACTTGCAAGTACTCTCTTTCATCATTTGGTTAATTCCAAAACTGGGGTTTGACCTAAAGACAAACTCCCAATCCCAACCCCTTTTCCTCTCTTTTCTGTGTGTAGGTTGTAGGTATGCAACTATATTTGCAGATTCAGACTCCATTTGCAGAGGTGGGAAAACCCTTTTCATTTCGTGAATTTTTCGGAGGACCGTGTGCACTTTCAACACGGTCCCGACAAATTTTCCTCAAATTTGCAGAGTAGCTTTATCTCGACATATCATAACCAGATCCAGGTGCAAAACTTCATCCCACACTTCTATTTTGAGTTATAATCAGTTCTTTGCTACTTTTACACTTAGTCTTGAAACACATAATTCAACCATCTTTCCATTCCTAAAAGAGGGGTTAGCTTTTCATTTCCACATCATTATCAATTCATTATCATTCAATCTCTTTCTTTAGAGATTGGATCTAGTGAATTTCCCCGCCTCTTTTAATGTAATGTGGGAGAAGTGTTTGAAGGGAAATCTGTAGTGAAACTTTCATCTCTCCTCGGAGGGAAGAAGAGCTTTCCTCTTGATCTCTCCATCATTCACTTTTCACCATCTTACATTTTGGTGAACCCGACATCTTGCATGCTTTCCTTTGAAAATCATTGCATATTTTTTTCATTTACAAGTTTAATTTTTCTGCAAACTTAGTGGTTAATTCATTTAAAACCCTAGTTTTTAAAATTGAAATTGAACTTGTGTTTTTTCAAAATTGCTTGTTATTGTCTTAGATCTAAAAATTGCTTTCTTTGTCAAATTCAATTTTGTCATTGTCTTGTTCAATTTACAATTCACAAAATTAAGTGGTTAATTGTCAAAACCCTAATTTTCAAAAATCATCTTGAACTTGTGCAAAAATTGAATTACCATTTAATTTTCAGATTTCTGACTGTTTTCAGACTTATTCTCTTTCCTAAAATTCAAATTTTCAATTTCCCTCCTTTTTCAAAATTCAAAATTTTAAAATTTAAGTGGTTAGGTCCTAAAACCCTTATTTTCAAATTTAATTGGATTTTGAGCAAATTTCAATCAATTTCAGTTTTCTAAATATTTTTCAAGGTGTCCCTATCCATTAGTTTTGACCTTTTTCAAATTTGCAGTTCAATTCCTCATTTTTCTCAAAATCCTAATAGGGTCCTATTTTCACATTTAAACCTTAATTTCGCCTATCTAGAGACGTAAAAGCCACCATTTTTGGGGGGTTATCTTTAAAATCATCGTAACTTTCATCCCTGAAAATTTCAAAAAAAGTTGGTCGGACCATGTGCACTTTCAACATGGTCCTCAACTTTTTTCCCAAAATTTTGGGAGACTGTTATGACTGTATTCAATAGCTTAAATCCAAAAATTGGCTGATTTTGTTGATTTTTTATCTCTCTAAAATCAAAAATACTTTCAAAATTCAACATTTCAAATTTCAGGACAAATTTTTAAATTAAGTGATTAAATATAATCTGCCCTGATTTTTATTTTTTTTATTTTATCAATTTTAAGATTAAGTGGTATCCCCTTGGCCTTAATTTTAAAATTCCAATTTTCTTTCATTTATCATAAAATTGTTTTTGGAAACTATGTCATTCTCTCTTTTCAACAAAGTTCAAATTGTCTAATCATTGTTTTCTTCAATTTTACATTATTCAATTTTTGTCAACTTTGTTCCTATAATTCAAAATTTAAATTTTCCCTCTAGTGAGTTTTACCACTATTAGCCCTACTTATCCTATCCCTGTTAAATGAAGCATTAGAATTAAGGCTTCCCAAGGTTTAATTACCGAGGAGATGGAGCCTAATTTGGGTGACTTCTTTAATGAGGATAATGCTAATTCTTCCCATCCTAATCATGTCCCTATCTATCCAATTGATGAATCCCATGATGAAGAAGAAGCGTTAACTAGAGTTTCCATAGATCAACTTTCAAAACTGGACAATCAATTTGATAATTTCCAACAATGGATGTCCCAAGAATACCCTAATAGTGAAGCTCTTCCATTAATTGAAGGCCTTAAACCCATGATTCAAAGTGATAAGAAGGGAATTGATATATTGCGTGGTATTGCTCATGTTGTTGATTCTAATGTCATGCCTATAAAGAGTTATGCTAAAACCCTAGGTTATTCACAACCTTCAACACAAGTCAATTCTTCTATTCCTTTGACTACTCTTATGACTAGTGTTCCCACTTTCACCTTGAACATCATGGCTACATCAACTCAAAATGTTATTCCTACAACAATTAGTCATGGGGGAAATCCCTCTTCTTCATTTAATCCTCCATCTTTACCTATGTCTTCAATAAGCATTCCTATTATCCCTCAACCAATTAATGTGACACGAGGGGGAAATTCATTCAACAATTTTATCCCTCCTTTAAGTGTCCCATTTCCTACTCAATCATCACCTATGCCTACTTATCATAATGTTCCACCACTTTATTCTCAATCCATGCCTTCTTTCAATAATATCACATCACCTTCTCAATCAATCATGTCTAACATCAATTCTTCTACCAAAGCGACCATTAACAATCTAGCTCAAATTGTGTCTTCCTTACAACAACAAATTGCTTCCATGAGTCAATCCAAGTTTAGTGTGCCCACATTTGATGTTGTGAGCCCACTTTCTCTTGATATTGTTAAAGTTGTCCCACCTAAGCATGTTGAGGTCCCTCAATTGGGACTCTATAATGGAAAAGGTGATCCTTTAACGCATGTCAAAACATTCCAAACCTTGTGTATTGACTTTGCTTATGATCAAAGATTGCTTGCAAAATTGTTTACAATAACACTAAGAGATAAGGCTTTGCAATGGTATTGCTTGTTGCCTTCCTATTCTATCACTTCTTTTCAACAATTAGCAAATGCTTTCATTCAACAATTTCAAAACAATATTGGTCCTAAAATCACTTTGACTAATTTAATGCATTGTAAACAAGGTGTTAAAGAAAAAGTGATTGATTTCATTGGTAGATATAAGCATTTGTGTGCTCAATTTTCTTTTCCCGTACCTAATAATGATATTCAAAGAATTTTTATTTTTAATTTGCAAAAAGATATTAGGGAAAATCTTCTTTTGTCTTAAATTGCTTCCTTTCCGCAGTTGTGCGCAACACTCCATAATTATCAACGGGTTGTGAGTCAAATGGAGAAATCTACTCCATGGCTCCGAGTGATAAGGGGGAGAGTGTTCAACAACCATTTGCGAAGTTCAAACCAACAAAAGGCTTCATCAAGTTCAATGATACAATCAACAACAACAATGTGAATGCTACAATAGGTGTGCTTCCTATTTCTAAAATTTTCAAAAGAGAAAGACGATTTACTCCTTTGAATGAATCTTTACATAGTATTATGTCTCAGTTGTTACAAAGAAATATTATCAAACTTCCTCCTATAAAACTAGTTGATCCTTCTAAACTTGCATCCCCTTATTTTGATAACAATTTCTTTTGTCAATTTCATCGTCAACCTGGTAATGATACTAAGAAATGTTTTGCATAAAAAAGTAAGATTCAAGATTTGATTGGTAATAATACTATATCTATCATAAGTGTGAAAGATAAGGGAAACAAATCAGTAGCTCCTCCTAATCAAAATCTTAAGATTTTCACTGATCCTTTGCCTTCTCATTTCTCTAACGTGATTGAGATTGAACATACCTCTTTCTCTCCTTTTAACTTCACCTCCATGGCTCTGAATTTGGTGAACATGGTAGAGAAACATGAGACACCTAAGGATCCTTGTATTACATTTGACCCTAGCGAGACCATTAGAGCATCCAATGGCCCTTTATACATAGTTGTGAAGGTTAAGGACATACCTTGTCGTGGTGCTCTCGTTGATCCATCTTGAATGGTTAATATCATCATTGAGGAGTATCTTTTCACTTTACGTTTGCATAAACCAATATATGATGATACTAATGTGGTTGTGAATTTATTTGATGGATTCTCTTGTCCTACAATTGGTTCTATCACCCTTCTTGTTGAAGTTCACACTAAATCTATGGATGTCAACTTTGTTATCATTCCTTCTTCAAAGAAATTCTGTGTGAAGTTGGGCTATCCTTGGCTATCTTCCATGAAGGCTATTGCTTGTCCAATTCATAAGTGTTTGAAATTTCCCCACAATGGAGAAATCATAACTATTAACCATAGCTTATTTCGACCATCCGAAAGAAGCCCTGGTGTCCCTATTGATTTCTTTTTGCCTAAGCAATTTTAGTCTCTTCCGTCAAGGAGAAATGTTGTTTTCCAATCTTATAAAAAATGGAAGAAAGATATGATTTTATCCTCGAGTCAACCTAGATCCCCAACACTTGACATTCCTATCATTCTTGAAGATGAATTTCTTCCCTTAATGGATAGAACTAATCTTCCTCCTAAGGAAGATCCTCAACCTAATCTTATGGATGTAACTATGCCTTCTCCTAAGAAACACAACAGTATTCCTTATAAGGTTAGACATGTACCTCCTTCTCATGATGGACCTAGTCTCCTTACTACACCTAACATTTCTTTTATATATGGCGCAATTCCACTGCCTTCCTCTTATGGAGAGAAAAGGCCTGCCTCTCCTCTTGTTCAACCTAAAAGACCTCAACCTAAACCATCAACTATCAAAGAGGAGAATATTCCTCCTTCAACAAATGTTCCTCCTTCTTCTCAACCTTCTGCTAAGACTCGATGAAATCGTTGTGCGAGAGACCGCCGACGAAGATGTCGTGCTCGAGCTCGCGAAGCTATTCGTCAAAATATTCAATCTCCTAAAACTCCAATAGTTGACATGATTCCCTTTTCTCCTAAACACAATGTTGAACCTAAATCTCCAAAACATAAATTGCAAAAAACATGTGATGGTTTTACTTCTATTCATGTGCAAGTTCCTCTTTTTATAAATCTTGATGAGGAAATAGGTGAAAATCTTATTCATGATGACAATACAACTCCTAATGCTTCTGATAGTGACTATGAATATGTTGATGTTGACAAGAATTTATCAGCTGAATTTTCAAAAGCCCTAATCCTAGCTCCTAGAGTCAAACACATCGACTTACCACATGAGCATAGTCCTTGTTTGGATCTTGTGATAGCTCCATCTGTTGTGCTCAATGTCGCTACTCTGACGTGTTGCCTACCTTCCTGAAATAGCGATCAGCAAGATCGAGAGGTGGATGTCGTGCTAGATTAGCAATATTATAATGTTATGCAATAATATTGATATACACATACATCTACATGTACATATATACACGAGATGCAAATTCATTTCCAAAAGTGCACGTTCACTTCATAGAGCTTGGGATGTACATGTTTTCAAACAACATGTTCGATAGAAATTTTGAGCAACTTGAGGTAATACACATACATGTGTGTGTGAGATTATAATGGTGACATATGTATTTCCATGTAGATTCCCATTTAGTTTTGGCTCACCTTGATGGAACATCTTAAAACAACTACCAAGAAGTAGCATTCTTTTTTGTTAAGTTTGGTTCATGACCTAATTGATACAAGCTTTCCTAATTATTCGGTACATGGGAGATAAAAGAGGGTGTGTAATTGATGTTTATATATGGTAGTGTTGTGACCATTATGATTTTCACTTTGTGACATAAATTATCTAGGTGATGTTATGGATGTGGTGCATATTTTCTAGTGCATTATGCAATCTATAAGTGAAAATTATGTGTATTGCCCTATCATCGACAACACCATTGTGCTAGAGTATATTCAAAGGAAGATGACTTCAAAAACTTCTCTACAAACTCCACTTGTAATATTAGAACAAGCATAAGGAATTTTAGGCACTCAACTCATATATATGCTAGTTTTATTACTATTTACACAAATAGCTTGTTGAAGTTTTGAACGGGATAGTCATTTACATTTGTTGATAGTTAGGCTTATATGGGAAACATTTAAGAAGATGGTGGCTAATAGAATTATGTGATTTGATTCATTTAAGGATGAGGTTAAATTTTATCTCTCACAACTTATAATTTGGTACTTAGTGTGATGCTAGAAATGTGGTAATAGAAATGCATACACATATAATGAGACAATAAAAAATAATTGAAAAGCTTAATTAAAAACTAGATTAGAAATGCAAAACCATAAGTCTTCCTTGAAATGTCCCATTTCCCTCTATTCTTGAGGACCTTGAAGGTGTTGGATTGGTTGGCTCTCAGCGGAGAAATGACCACCAAAGTGGCAACTCAAGAGTTGAGTAGCTATTTGATCATGTTTGACTATGAAAATGATATGAAATGCATGATTTAAGAAACTAGATTAACATGCTATGATTAATCCAAAAGCTAATTAGTAGATAATTGATATGCAAATTTACTATAGTAATGATGCTAAGAATATGAATGCAAGGGTTCCTTATTGCTCCAAAATGGGGGTTATTTATAGGATTTCCAAGGCCAAAGCTGAGGTGGCAGGAATCGACGGTCCATATCTGATCTGAAGATATCAAGGGCCAAGATTGAGGAAGTTGGAGAAGAGATTGGAGGAAGGGTCACTTGTCATCTCTGTGGTAACAAGTGTCAAGGAGCCTTTCTCATGAGAGGGCAAGTCTCCAAGGGAGGAGACTTGTGGCAAAAGTGCCATGTGTCTCAAGGGGAGAATATCCACACCATAGGAGGTTAGGATAAGGAGGTTACGATGTGCAAGATAGGATAGGGTTAGTTAAACCCATGATTAGATAGAATGGGTTAGGTTAGGGGATGGTTAGGTTAGGTGGTTAAAAGTTAGGAGCCATGTGCTCATTTGAATTTATAAATTCATATAACTGGAAAATGATGATTAATCTCAACAAACTTGAGTTTGTTAATCTTAATTAGGGATTAGAAGAATTGATTTATATGGGGGGACATTAATTAATCAAAGGGGGATATGAAATGAACTATATAAATAAATTATGTAGATTTATTTACTAGTAGATGAATAGAGAAATTAATTAAATTGCTTGTGAATTCAATTAATTGGGAAGGGGAATTAATCAAATAACTGCGTATTTAATTATCTTCAAACCATTTTTAGGTGTATACATTTTGCCCCTCTTTGAAGTGACGACGCGTTGGTTCAAAGAAAACTCGATTGATGATGTTGCTGATATTGATTTCGATAGGATGTAGATTCGGTCTTGATTTGATGTGGATTTGATTTCGATATGATACTAATTTGATTTTGAGATGATAAATCTCGATATGATGTGGTTTCAATCTTTGAGATGATAAATCTCGATATGATGCCCCAAATGCTAATTAATAGATATTGATGCAAGGATGCCCCCTCGGGAGATGAATCAGATAATTTCTGAATGTTTTTGAATTTTTCGCGATTTTTTAATTTTTTTGAAATTTTTTGATTTTTCGATTTTTTAATGATTTTCGATTTTTAAAGTCAATCTGATTAATTTCCCGATACGAAAATTGAAAACGCTGCTCTACCAGGTTGATTAGGTGATTAGATGATTAAAAATCAGTGGAATAAAAATCCCACTTAAATGCCCCAGTGTGAGTTTAAAAAGGTGAATTCTTTTTACCACTTTTCATTTGTGCACTTCAGTTGTTTAAAAAAATTGCTCTAGAGGAAGAAATGGCGATCTCGTACCACCAGCATAGGTTCAAGCGAGTTCGACGATACGAGCATCTTCTGGCATACGGTCCACCGATACGTACTTCGAGAAAACCCGACTTTGTTAATTTTTAGTTGATTTTTGAAAAATTTAGCTGTTTGCATAAAAAATCATTTTTTAGCGTTTTCACCAGATGGGTTGGGAAAAAAATTATATTTTTGAGATGGGTTTTTCGATTTACGAAATGGGTTCGTAACATTTTTTGAAAATTTTCAATTCGCATCCCATTTTATTTATTTATTTATGCATGCATTTTAAAAAAAATACATCAATCTTTTTAAAAAATAAAAATGCCGCATTTTGGGGAGGGGGTGCTTTGGGTGCCACCGTAGGGGGGGTGGGGCCGAGCCCAAATTTTTTTTTTTAATTATTTTTTTTAATTTTGATTTTTTCGGTTTTTTTTTTTTTTCAGTTTTTGATTTTACGATTTTGTTTTGATTTTTCAATTTTTGGCGATTTTGCCTTGATTTTTGATTTTTTGATTTTGCTTTGATATTTCAATTTTTGGCGATTTTTCGATATTTTTTTAGTTTTTGATTTTTCGATTTTGCTTTGATTTTTGATTTTTCGAATTTTTTTTTAGTTTTTGATTTTTTCAATTTTGTGTTATTTGTTGAATTTTTATTTTTTTGATTATTGATGAGTTGATTTGATAAAAAAAAATTATTTTTGTTATCAATTTGATTCTATTTTTTTATTTTGATAGGGTAAGATTTGATTAGCAATCTAATTGATAAAATTAGACGCTCTTGATTGATAAATTTGATGATCAGTTTTGATTGTCTTGATGTACGCACAAGATGAGATAGGATTGATAATGACCTCATGATAGATGAGCGTCATTAATAGGGGCCCAACAAGATTTGATAAAAAACTCAATTGAGCAAGATAGATCGATAGATAGATTGATTTGATAGATAAATCAAGAAATTGATATGATGAAATGATTTGATTGTAGGAGCACTTTACTATTCTCTAGTCTCGGGAGTGCTTCCCAAAGACATGGATGTTGATACCCCGCCTTAGCTAGGCAGAGCAAGACCACATTAGTAGGTGTGGTTTATCTTCCCTTCTTGACATGCCCCGACCCTTGATAAACTGGGGATTATTGAGAGCCTTAACAGAGCGTTGGCATAGCGAGCACAACACTTTTCATTTATTGACGGGCAAGATGACGGTGACACCCAAGGATATCCACTGGATATTGCACATCCCTGTGATGGGCGAGTTAGTGTATTACGATCTCAGCGAGCGGGGTGGGACAAATGCACTTTGCCGAGTGTTCGAGGATGATGAGATAGGTGGATATGACATTGCATGGCAGGAGATGCTAGAGCTAGGATATGCCACATTACCTACTATGCTCGCCAGATTCAGTGGAGGTTTCCTTTGTCCTGATCGTAGGTCAAAGAGATTATTTGTTGGATGGGGCCGTCTTCTTGAGCAGATGGTGACACAGGGGACTCGATTTGCATGGGGGTCATGTATGCTGGCGCACTTGTATCATGACCTACACTGAGTTGTGTACTAGAGATCAGCTGCGTTATCAGCAAGGCTGACCGTGCTTCAGATATGGGCCTAGGAGCACCTGCCTATCACACAAACATTGACTGACAAAGATAGACCTGTAGGTAGGCCTTATGTTGACGGGTATCCAGGTATCATTTTCCAACGAAAGCTGGGCAAATTGGAGTACTGGTGATGGACCTTGGATGATATAGATACTGTGATATGGAGACCATATAGGGATTGTGAGATTTGGCCCAAGGATGCAGTGGAGATGTCGTATGTATTCATGACATGATATCTGATTGGATCGACACCCTACGTCATCGAGTGATTCATTTGTACAAAGGTGTTGAGACAGTATGGCAGGATACAGGGGATACCACAGGGTATGACTCATTATGCTCGCAGGAGATTGGATGTGGCTACTTGGGGGCCTTCTATTTCATACGACTAGGCATGTGCAGAGTATCAATCATTGGATCCATTGGATTGGGATTGTCTTCCAGGTGTGATGGATAGCGAGATGATACATGAGTATGTCATGCATTGTACTATACACAGGTTTCTGAGGCTGACATGTCTGGATGAGCCAGAGATAATTTTAGATGAAGATGATGAGAGGCTACGACGCAGAGCTCCTAGACGACGAAGGGATGGTGGGTGGGGAGGAGGTGGGGGTTGAGATGATGGCAGAAATGGAGATGGATATGGAGGAGATGCAAGAGATCATGGTGTTGGAGATGACGATGGAGGAGATGATGATGGGGGGATGGGGGAGATGATGATGGGGGAGATGGCCGAGCAGTGGTAGTGGCAGCGACAGGCACACCAGGAGCTAGCAGTTCTAGATCTACCAGAGATGTATATACAGATTGGATGGCCCGGATGGTCAGACGCAGGAGATTAGGTCCAGGGGATCAAGGGCATCAGGTCCCAGAGCAGGAGGTTCCCCCGGTTGAGTAGGTACCTATGACAATATCACAGGCTGAGCAGCCACAGGCAGAGGCACCTCGACGAATCTTCATTACGATGTCGTCTCATCAGCAGCAAGCTCAGATTACGAACTTACAGGTTCAGGTTCAACAACTAGAGAGTCGACTAGCAGAGAGGGACTCTCAGATGGCTCAGTTGGAGACTCAGATGGCTTCTCTCATAGTCGAGAGAGATGCAACTAGGAATAGGTGTCGGCAAGTCGAGGCACGGGTACAGTTGTCAAGAGAGTCTATTTCAGGGAAGATTGCCCTAAAGATGATGCGCCAGGGGATCCGAGAGGCTGAGTATTACAAGACCTTATACTTTACTGTTGTTCCTGCTAATCGAAGGGCTCTAGGATTTTCATAGCTGAGCAGGAGATTGGGACAGAGCTAGACTGAGAGCCGAGGAGTGATAGGGCCACTTCAAAGAGATCCCCCAGGTGGGGACTCAGGTACAGGGGTACCAGCTGGTGTTACTATACTCGCTGCATCGGGATAGAGTTTCGCTTTGCGGTCCTAGTGGTCACACTGATATGGGACATTGATCCATTCATGTACACACCGTTTGTGATGAGATATTGATGATTCCCATGATGTATATTTGTGATGTATCTCATATATATTGTGATATCATTTTACCTTGGACATTGATCTTGTTTTGATGATATGATATGCAGTCGATCCTATTCGCTCTACATGACCTATGAGATGATGGATGCATTCTATTTGATATATGGTTATGCTGTGCAGTTTACTTTCATGATGTATGCTTTAATTTCTACATGCTTATGGATTCTAGATGATGGATATATGATGATGCAGTATTTACGTGATGTATGCAAATGCAAATATGTATGGTGATTCTTAGAAGTACTATGTGATGTATGTGCAATGCAATGCTTTCTATGTTAATGATATTTTTATGATTTTCTCATGCATGCTCATATGAGATGGATGCAATGCAATGGTGCTACCTTATATGATTTGAGATTAGATGAATTCCATGCAATGATCTAACTAAGTGAATGAATGATTGGATGCTTTATATGAATGATGTCTTAGTATGCAATGGTTACATGAGATGAACTAACTTATCGTGCAGGATGAATGAATTGATTATTTTTATTATTGTCCAATGTACTTAATCACATAATAAAAGAGATAACACCATGTTAGGCTTTAGCCTTGGAAAAGATGAGCGTTGCAATTCCATGCAAAATGAAATGTACATCTACTTTAAAATGCAAATGCAAAAATGAAATGCAATGCAATGATTGGACCGGTCATGGAGTCATTGCTCTATTTCATCATTGAGCCTTTAAAATGTGGGAAGTGAATGCAAACATCAATGGTATAATTGAACCATGATGACTTGAGCACTACTTTCCTAGGTTTTGATATTGTAAGTTAGCACAAGCATCGAGGTATAATTGAACCAAGATGACCTGAGCGTTGCTTACATAAAACATGCAGTAACCATTCACATATGCAAGTCCGAAATGTCTTCCATGATACTCCGATGATCATGTCCTGAGACAACTTTGCACATATTAACGATCAATTTACAGACAGTAGACAAGAAAAATATCATGTTCCTTCCTCGCTCTTCTAGTCAAATACATCCCGGAGTCACTCATAAATCATGATAGCAAAAATCCAAATAAAATAGTTGAACCATTATTGTCAAAGTGTTAAAACAATGAGTCAAGATATAACATCCATTGATATGGGTTTTGTCATGTTTAGATTGATATGTGATAGTTAATGGTTGATACTGTGATCTTATGTTCAATGTTCGATGTGTCTCAGTTTTTCGCTTGACCAATGTTGTCTAACTGTTGTTCTACCTGTTTGATTAAGCTCAAAATGATTGAAACTTTTTGCCCCCAGTCAAGTTCAGGATTTTGCCCCCAGTCTAGAAACAAACCTTTACTATGATATATACAATGATCCAAAACATGATGAGAAATCATCTAGGATGTCTCCATATGTACAAAGGCATTATGATGGATATGAACAACGCTGAAGGAAAATAATGCAAGCGGAAGAATGCATGAACCAATAGATGGCAGAGCTAGTTGACAGATAGCACTTGTTTGCCAGGTTTTCACCCTCATTTTTTATTGCACTTTTTCTCATATTTGATTTTTTTAATTTTGTCATTGTTTTTCACTGTTTTGGGATTTTCTACTTTTCCACTGTTTTTGGACTTTCTATTTTTTCACTATTTTTGGATTTTTTGCTTTTTCATTGTTTTTGGATTTTCTGTTTTTCACCGTTTTTGGATTTTCTACTTTTTTAGACATAAAACTTCTTCAGATGCATGGTATTGATGGGTTCCTCGAGCTGATCCCCATCTTGTGTTGATAGTTGATATGCTCTTGACCCAAATACTGTTGTGACCATAAATGGACCTAACCAGTTTGGTTCAAACTTTCCTTTCTTTTCTCGATCTGCCTAGTTGCGTGGATTTTCCTTTAGTACTAGTTCTCCAACTTGAAAGAATCGTGGTTTGACCTTATGATTATAACTTCGACACATTCTTTGCTGATATACCTTTAAATGATCAAAGGCATTTTGTCTTTGTTCATGGATCAATTCTAACTCCTGCAATCTAGATACTCAATGTTCTTCGTCTGGGATAAGACCTTTTAATGATACTCTTAGAGAAGGTATTTCTACTTCTATTAGCAGTATTGCTTCTGATCCATAAACAAGAGAGAAAGGTGTGACACCTGTTGGTGTGCAAATACTAGTACGGTAGGCCCATAGAGCAGGGTTCAATTGAATATGCCAATCTCTGCTAGCATCATTCACTGTCTTTTTGAGGATTTTCAAAATAGTTTAATTTGATGCTTCTGCTTGCCCATTCCCTTGTGGATAGTATGATGTGGAAAATATGTGTTGGATCTTGAATTCCTCACATAGTTCTTGGACATCCTGATTCTTGAACGATCGCCCATTATTAGTGATAATGGTCATGGGTATTCCATAGCGACAGATGATGTAGTTCAAGATAAATGCAGCAATTTGTTTTCCTGTGATATTTGTGAGAGGTACTACCTCAATCCATTTTATGAAATATTTTGTAGCTACAAGGATGAATTTGTTACCATTGGATGAAGAAGGATTTATATTTCCTACTAGATCAAGAACCCATTGGCAGAAAGGCCAAGATGTTGTCAAAGCATGAAGTTCTTGTGCTGGTGCATGAATCAAATTCCCATGGATCTGACATTGTTTGTATGTTTTAGCTATCTGAAAAGAATCTCGTTCCATAGTTGGCCAATAATAGCCCAAGCGTATGAGTTTTTTCGAAAGGGTAAGACCACTTGAAAGAGTGCCACAAATGTCGTTATGGACTTCATGTAAGGCCTTCTCAGATTCTTCTTGTTCGAGACATCTTAAAAGAGTACTGTCCAGACCTCGTTTAAAAAGGGTATCCGCGACAAGAGTATAATGAGAGGATTGGCGAATGAAATTTCTCTTTTGGTTTTTTGACAAGTCTGGAGGGAGGGTGTTATCATTCAGGTATGCATAAATTTGGCCATATGAATCATGGCCAACAAGGTGAAAGATAATTTGGGAATCGAGACAATCATGTGTAGGGTAAAACAACTCTTCCACCAGGAATTTGTAACGCTCTTGATTTTCCTGTATCTGTAATAGAGAAGCAAGTGTTGCCATGGCATCTACTGCTTTGTTGTCATTCCTTGGAATCTGTTGAAAAATTATTTCGACAAAGTATTTCTTGACATCATCAACCATCTTCTTATAAGGCATTAGTTTGTCATCCTTTGTTTGGTAATCATCATTAATTTGATTGATGACGAGCTGAGAGTCTCTAAAGACCTGTAGCTGTGTAATGTTCCACTCTATAGCCATTTTGATACCTGTAACCAAAGCTTCATATTCTACTGTGTTGTTGGTGCATGGAAAGCTTAATTTGTACCCTTTTGGAATTGTATGACTTTGTGGTGTGATGAATAGTATGCTTGTTCATGATCCATGTTGTGTTCCATTATTGATGCCTACTCCTAGATTGATATTTGGGTGATGTATTATAAGATCTGTATCCAACCCTCGAATGTCTGCGTATGTCCATCTTTTGATTTGCCTCCTTTTGAAGAGTTTCAAATATTTTTGCCTTGCTAGTTCCGATGGAGAAGTTGCTGGATATAGATCAGTCATGCCAATGTTAACTACATTTGTTGGTTCTATCAAGATAGATGACCTCTCTTGATAGTATTCAGGTAAGGTGTCAAATCTCCCATCTTTTGGTGCCTCGAGGAGGTTTCCATTGTTAGATGGGTCCTTCTTTTTACTTTTTCCTGATCTAATGTTGCCAGTAAATGGTGTAAAGCGGAAAATCGAACCCTAGGTGTTCCCCCACTCCAAGGGGAGAGAAAGGAGGTCACTAGGGTTGACGGTTTTCACTTAGGAGAGACTTTACATTCAAAAGAGGGGTTGAAACCCACAAGATCCAATCTCACACAATGCAAGACTGGATTCTAAATGAGTTTCAAGGGTTCTGATAGCAAGGATACCCTCTTTTGTAAAGAATGTAGATAGAAGGATTGAACTAAGAATGCATGTAAAGTAAGAAAGATTCGCTTGTAGACGGAGATAGGGACACGGGATGAAGCTACGGACCTGAAATTAGCAATAAAATGTCGAGACGATACTGTCCTGCAAATTTGAGTGAAAGTTGACGGGACGATGGCGCCCGGAGTGCACACGGTCCTCCGAAAAATTCGTGAAACGAAGGGGGATCTGTTCGTCTTTGCACTAGGATTCCAGATCTTCAATTACAGTCGCGTACCTGCAACCTTGTTGTAAGAATGTTTGTATTCTTACATGCGAAGGTGTAATGATGTTGTATGTTGTATGTTGTAAATGATCTCCTCTTCAATGGTTGAATCCTTGTCTTGAATGCAACACCTAGCCTTGAATAGAGACTTAGAATGCTCAATTGCTTGAAGGAATGCTTGAATGCTTGAATGTTTGAATGCTTGCCTATCGCTTCCACATCTTGCACACACATATTTTTCCCTCTCTCCCTTTTGGGAGAGGAAATGTAGTTTATATACTTGTCAATTAGTGTTAGGAGACTGATTTTTCCGACCTTAGGCCAACCCAGGAACATTATTTTCCAAATTGCAAACTTAAAGACCTGATGCCCAACAAGAGACCGGGCCCAAAATAGGGCCAGGGACTAGGGCGTTGGGCGCCATGGTCCCACCTTCCGGGACAACAGGGTGCAAGGAGGATCAGGCCAAGGTGCAGAAAGATGCAGTTTTTGATGTCCCAAGCAGGTTTCGGGGTCTCCATTCAGGTTCAATGTTGTGCCGCCATCGTGAAGACCCAAATGCAGTCGAAATTGCAAGTGTCACAATTTTAGGACGCTACAAATGGTTTTCAGCATTAGACCTGATATTGTTTTCTTTATTTTCATTTTTACGACTAGGAGATTTGGCACCCACTTGACTCGAAGATACATTAGCGAAATCCCTGATGAAAGTAGTTGCGGGTTCGATTGCATGAAGATATAAGGATATGGTGTGGTCATTAGGAAAGGTATCAATGACAATATGTTCTTCATTTTCCCAGTCCATAGGTTCAGGAGGGATTAAGGATAAAGGATCTTCATGTTGAATCATGTCAAAGATATCAGGAGTCATGATAGAGATATCAATGTTTTCAATATGTATTTCCATGTCTAGAATGATACTCTCGTCAGAATGACCTCGCGCAAGTAGCTCCTGATTGTCCTCGATTAAGTCCAAGTCAATTGAATGTAATCCCTACTCAAGTGGGCTAGTTCTTAATGTTTGTTCTACATACGCATGAACTAGATCGACATTTACATTTGCTTCTTCCCTTTCAATTTCAAGTTGCTCTAGTTTGTTTTTCCATGATAGCAAATATTCTTCGGTCCCTTGATCTCTTAGCTGTATTTGTTTTTCCATGCTTGACAAAATTGATGCAAATGATTGTTCTTTGGATTGTGTGTTTGAAGATGATGCATATCTATTATGTGAAACAATAACCTCTGGAGTCGGTTTTAGATTACTACAATATTGCAATGGATTTGAGTCTGTTGAGATCGTGATTTCTTGCCCATTGTAGGGAAATTTTAGGCACTAATGACATGTTGATGTAATAGCTTGTACATCTTGTATCCATGGTCTTCCCAAGAGTATGTTGTATGATAAATCCAAGTCTAGAACTTGGCATGATGTCTCTTTCTGCAAAAGTCCCACTCTGAGGGGTAATATCACAATTCCTTTAGAGGAATGCTCTTCTTCATCATATGCTTTGTTTTTTTATCTTTTTCCAAGGATCAACTACATCTTCAGAATAACCTAGAGCACAAACAAGACTCAAAGAGCAAATGTTTAAGTCAGCTCCCCCATCTATTAGGACACGTTTAACGAGCATTCTATGAATGAGGACTTCAATTTGCAGGGGAGCGTTATGAGGATGTTGCAAGGAATCAATGCTTGGATATGAAGGAGATGAGCTTTGAATAGGATTATTTGAAATAGGTTTGATGGCCATTATGATATCCCTTGGGGAACTTCATCTTTAAGTGTATTGTTTGGTGAGGATGCTATGGAAGATTCTTGCAAGATTTTAAGAAGTGTATGAATAGATGCCTTTGGAGAGTCAATTTGCATATGGGGGAATGATCCATTGCTAGACATAGGTGCATGATTTTGATCTTCCTTAGCAAAATCCTTTAGGGATCTCTTTAAGAGTTGCATAAAAGAGCCACCTTTCTTTGGAGATGCATTTGAATCCTTGTGATATTTTGACATGGTTGGCTTTTGATTTTGGACTTGTTTGATTGCTTTGATATGTTGGCTTGTTATGTCTTCTTCCTGTATTTTTCTTTGGTATTCCATGTTGATATGATTTTCAGCTATTTTAAATGTTTCCATTTCTTTTTTTGCAATCTTTCATCTCTGAGCCCTGGTTAGAATGGGCATACACGTGTTTTGAATGTTTTTGCAAGATTTAAATCTTGAGTAACGTGTCGCAATAATTGATCAATTGTTGAGGAAATGATCTTTTCAAGTATTTGTTTGTTGGCAAGTTTTTTTCGATCTTAGTTTTGGAGTGCAAATTTTGTGATTTTTGATATGACCAAGTTCAATACGAACGATATATCCTATGATAAAGAACGAGGTTATTCTGATCAAGCGTTGTAATTTCGTGATAAAGGATGATAGATCCTGATGAGAAATTATGTTTGAACGATTAGTTGATCAAATAAAATGTGATGTTGCACTTTAAGGTGTTAGATCTTTAAACTTGTTTAAGGTGAATACTTGAGACCTTTAGCGTGTCTATCTCTTGAATCTATTTTTGATAGAAGATAACCTGATTGAATGACCCAAGAAGATGACCTAGTCTCTATGCTTGACTGTTTGAGAAATGGGTTGTTTTTGTTTTTTGATTTTGATGTATTTTACCAAAAACACTGATAAAATGACTAGGAACTCTGCTATACTGATAAAAAATGCTACTATACTGACCAGAAACGCTGTTATACTAACCAGAAATGCTGACAAACTTACCGAAAATGCTGAGAAACAGACTAGGAATGCTGAGAAACAGACCAGGAATGCTGAGAAACAGACCAAGAACGCTATTCTGCAATGCAGTGACTCTAAAGCTCAAAATAATGATGTGCATACTTAGCAAATTAAGTGTTTGAACTTAGGAGATTGCAATTTTGACCCAAATTAAGTGTTTGAACTTAGGAGATTGCGATTTAGACCTAAAAAGTACAAACTAGGATATCTAATGCTGCAACATGAGCAATTTGACATTCAACTCAAAAGAGTTGTTGATTAGACCAAGGGAGCTAACCTTTAGACCAAGAGAGCTACTGTTTGGACCAGGAACTCTGCTGTTTAAACCAGGAACTCTAATGTTTAGACCAGGAACTCTACTATTTAGACTAGAAACTCTACTATTTAGACCAGAAACTCTAATGTGCTCAACCTTGGAAAGTCAATGTTGAAATATGAGAAAGTTAGCATTCATACCAAGAGAGCTGACGTTTGGACTAAAAATGCGACTGTTTGGACCGTAGGTGCGACTGCTTGGACCAAAAGTGCTAATGTTTGGACTGTGAATGCGACTGCTTGGACTGACAGAGCTAATGTTTGGACTGAAAGAGCTAATGTTTAGATTGTGAATGCGACTGTTTGGACCGTAGGTGCGACTGTTTGGACTGAAAGAGCTAATCTGATGTGAAACTTGTGAATTTGACAATTTGAAGTTTGAGTTTTCAATGTTTGTTGTATTTCAATGGATGAGATCTTGAGTTGACTTACAAATACAGAACTCAGAATGTATTTTTGTCCCAAATGACACATAAAGTGTATGTTCAAGAAGCTTTAAAGAAAGCCCAAGTTTTCACGGGTTTTGAACAATTGAAAACACATCAATCAGTCTATTCTAAGGAGATCGGCTTCATTATTAGTTCTTAGCCCACAACTTGGTACCCTATCAGCTCACACAGCCTTGTCACCCCCTAAAGGGCGCCCATGTTTTTGCCTTTGCGAGAGCTAGTGGAGTCCCATTATGAGCCTAGCAATAAGGTCTCAAAAGGGGAGTTCGCACATACGCTCAAGAGGGACATATGGTGAGTATCTTAAGAAGAGATTCTTCCCCCTCCATGCACTAAGAATTTAATAATGTTCGGAGGTAAACCGAGTAGCTTCTAATTTAATTGGAACTAGTAAGGGATCCATTTGGCGCGTCGAGGTATAAACTCAATTAAGAGGTCTCCCAGCCTTGAAAACCAAGGTTTGATATACTCAAAGGTACGGAGGAGAGCTATTCCTGAGCATTGTCGTGGACTTGATTTTCATCAAATCATGTTTATTTTATAGTGGGTTGGAGTACTTGGCATTAACCATTCCCACTTGGGTCGTTCCCCTCTCACCAACCTTAATGGCTTAGAGTTATTAGCTGCTCAGGAGGGTAGGCCCACTAAAGAAATGCACTATTGAAAGCAAAAAATGAGTCTGGTTTTCTAATCACTTAAGAAAGGTGAGAGCATACTTGCCTATCATCAAAACACATAAGATATGTTTGTTCATTTCCATTGTAATTAGTCTATGTGCCTAATTTAACAAAAATAAGTGCGAAATCCCGTGGCCTCAAACAAAGTTAGTAGTTTATATTGCATTATTTGATGGCGAAATAGTTTATGACTCTGGTCTTTCACAGGGAATTAAGTACCTACAAAACCATTAATCTACAAATTAGATTCGGGAAAATGACAATCTAGAAGCATAAATGAGTAATGCAACATACAATATTTGCAAAATCAATAAAAAACTAAAAACACCATCAAATTGACCAAGAACACCATCATATGTGCCAAGAACGCTGCCAAATGGACCCAAAACGCTACTCTGCACATCAGAAACGCTGCTCTGCACACCATAAACGTTGTTCTGCACACCATAAACGTTGTCAAACAGACTGAAAACACTAAAGTACAGACTGAAAGCACTAAAGCAGAGAAAAACATAAAAATGGATTTGAGGAATCTCCCATAAACGCCATTTGAGGTGTTAGAACACTACAAAAGAGGCCAAGAACACGATTCGAGGGCCCAAGGGAGCTAATCTGCACTCCAAAAGAGCTAATCAACCTATCAATGAAATTTCCTGCAAGCAAACTTGTTAAAGATCAAAGGGGCTAGGCCCCACGGTGTGCGCCAATTAATGTGATGCGAGAAATGTGGTAAATAGAAATGCATACACGTATAATGAGACAATAAAATGTAATTGAAAAGCTTAATTAAAAACTAGATTATAAATGCAAACCATAAGCCTTCCTTGAAATGTCCCATTTTCCTCTATTCTTGAGGACCTTGAAGGTGTTGGATTGGTTGGCTCTCAGCAGAGAAATGATCTCCAAAGTGGCAACTCAAGAGTTGAGTAGCTATTTGATCATGTTTGACTATGAAAATGATATGAAATGCATGATTTAAGAAACTAGATTAACATGCTATGATTAATCCAGAAGCTAATTATTAGATAATTGATATGCAAATTGCCTATAGTAATGATGCTAAGAATATGAATGCAAGGGATCCTTATTGCTCCAAAATGGGGGATATTTATAGGATTTCCAAGGCCAAAGCTGAGGTGGTAGGAATCGACGATCCATATTTGATCTGAAGATATCAAGGGCCAAGATTGAGGAAGTTGGAGAAGAGGTTGGAGGAAGGGACACTTGTCATCTTTATGGTGACAAGTGTCAAGGAGCCTTGCTCATGAGAGGAAAAGTGTCCAAGGGAGGAGACATGTGGCAAAAGTGCCATGTGTCTCAAGGGGAGAATATCCATACCATAGGAGGTTAGGATGTGCAAGATAGGATAGGGTTAGTTAAACCCATGGTTAGATGGAATGGGTTAGGTTAGGGGATGGTTAGGTTAGGTGGTTAAAAGTTAGGAGCCATGTGCTCATTTGAATTTAGAAATTCAAATAATTGGAAAATGATAATTAATCGCAACAAACTTGAGTTTGTTAATCTTAATTAGGGATTAGAAGAATTGATTTATATGGGGGACATTAATTAATTTAGAATTAATTAATCAAAGGGGGATATGAAATGAACTATATAAATAAATCACGTAGATTTATTTACTAGTAGATGAATAGAGAAATTAATTAAATTGCTCGCGAATTCAATTAATTGGGAAGGGGAATTAATCAAATAACTGCGTATTTAATTAACTATCTTCAGACCATTTTTAGGTGTATACACTTAGTAGCACCTACAATGTTAGAGAGGGTATATCTCATTGGACAAGTCCATGTTTTCATCTAGAGAGGTTGATGAAGAATATTTTTCATATAGGCCTATGTGTATGGTCACACAATGCAAGGAGACATGGTGGGGGATCTTGAAAAAGCTATTGTGAAAGCTAGCACATTGAACTCTTTTGAGAGCATGTGACCATGAGATTACATGGTATAAATATGTGGCATGTCGATGAAAACGGCTTGTGCTAAGTTGCATGGAATTAGTCAAGTGAATTTTTTTATTTCAATAGGCATCAAGTCACAAATTTAGATGTTCATCTATGTGCAATAAATTTTGATGCTATGTGAACATACAATGGATATACACATGAGATGAATTTATGTTGAGTTGATGTGTAAGTATACATGATGCATGGAGTTATGCTTGGATAATTCCTAGGGTCATTCCTTATTGGCTTGTTTGCATGTCTTATAGCTACAATGAATAAGCACCATCCCTTGTAGACTGAGATGATGTCATCTATTTGCTAGTTGTCATTTGCATAGATCTTCCACACATATAGGATGGTTATGTATAGTTTTGTCATGTGTGTAATTTCTCAAACTATTTTTTTTAATTGATAATTTTATAGTGTTAATATATGAACCTTTCACCTTTTGATCATTGAGATCTTGAAATGGGCAGGGTGAGAACATACAATGAGGCCAAGGTTACATAATAAGTCACTATAGTTACTTGCAATGAGCCACATAGCTCTATAAGGAAGAAGGATACAAGAAAATAAGACTCAAAAATACAAATGTAAACCTTTATTTTTTGTTCATTATCATCTCTATTTGATCTTAAGAGAGGTAATTGCACCTATAGTTGAAAGATTCAAGACAAGTTTGTTAAAGCATCTTGTGGAACACTATGAGTGTCGATTTGTTGAAGAATTTGGATATAAAATTTATAGTATATATGTGTTCAAATTGACAACATGAATTTTCATTTCATAAGCTTGTAAAAGTAGCCTGGAAGAGGTGTTATTTATATATTAGAGGGATGATTGATGAAGGATTGAGATTGTTTGAAGGATTAATGGTTGTGGTTGTTTGAGAGGATTATAATAAT
The DNA here is from genome assembly GCF_030272615.1 of Cryptomeria japonica. Lineage (NCBI taxonomy): Eukaryota > Viridiplantae > Streptophyta > Pinopsida > Cupressales > Cupressaceae > Cryptomeria > Cryptomeria japonica. Next base: position 762,227,632 of record NC_081408.1, read on the forward strand.
GAGAAGCCTTTAAGTGTCAACTTATGATCGATACATTTGGGAAGATCTAAGATTAAAGAGATTTAAGTGGTGAATATCATCTTGGAAAATGGTGAAGGGTGAAGATAAAAATGGACCTTTTGGAAATCCGAAAGTTATTTTTTGAGATATAAAGTTACTAGGACAACTTAAGTTATTATTGTTAATGTGTTTTCCTCAACTTACCCCTTTAGCCTATAGGAAATAAAATAATAGGCTAGGGGACTCCCAAATATTTATGTCAAGAAAGGTGATATGATAACGTCATTAGTATGTTAGTATGCATTGTTCATTATTGTGTTGTAATTGTTTAACACAAAAAATATTGGCCTTGTTTTGCATGTTTTGAGTTTTGTAAAATTTGGGAATTATATTAGATCCATCATTAAGTGTAGATGGATCTTAATTACATATCATGACAGTTGCCTAATATGCCATATTTTGATCACATGATATGACAATGTCTAATATGTCATACCATTATCTATATAGGTAGAATTGCCTAACACTACTCATTTTTTTTATATTCATAAATAGTTAAAGCAAGTTTATATTTTTTTCTTATCTTATTGACGAGACAAGCTACTCATAGCATGCCTTCCCTTGTGTTTGTAGATTCTTATGGAGCATACATAGCAAGGATGAATGCATATGAAGATATCTAGTTGAGTCCATTACTTTTTATGGACTCTAATGTCCTTTTTTTTATGTTTGAATATTTACTTTACATTCATATTTATGAGTGATCATTTTCTTTGAAATACATATTCATTTATGATTCACATTCACCTCAAAGTGAGGACAAATTACAATGGTGAAATTTGCATAACCATTCCAATTTCAATTTAGTTTTATGTCTCATTTGAGAAAATGTCTTAATACAATTATACAAAGACATGCGGTGCACTCTTGTGCTGATTTTTTTTGCTTCCTTGAACATTGTCTACCCTCATTTATTCTCTTTCACACATTCCACACATTTGACCTTATATGCTTTATTTGCACCAATCCTTGCACATTCACATTACTATTAGCCTTGATACCTACCTCACAATTCTAATTCCCTTGTCTTGGATCATTTTCATGACACACAAGATTGATCCTACATAACATGTCTCTAACCCAAAATCCAATAGTTTAAAATTCAAATGACCAACTCTTGCTATTTCTCATAGCTATTGGAGTCAACTTAGTACACTTTTGTGCAATGAGTTGTTATGTCCTGATATTTAAAGATATTCATTTGAGCATTTAAAGACATCGATGAATCATTTAGTTATCATTCAAAACAATAAAACATACAATGAACATTTAAAGAAACAATTTGCTTTGGAGCACTAAAAGAATAAGAATTTTGCACTAGAATCAATATTTAGGTCATTTGCACACTATTTGCCAATCTTTATCACATCCACAATAGTTAGTCTTATCAAGGGGGTTAACCTAGGAGAACTTGAACCCTACAATTGAAACATAAGCCTAAATTGCATCATATCAAGTCCATGTGTCAAGGATCGATCTTGCAATGCAAAATTGATCTAAAATTATAAAATTGATGTATTAAAAAAATAATTTTATTCAAAATACCATACAATAAATATGACTAGAACATCTATTTTTATATGTAAATGACACTACGACATTTTTTTTTTGTATTATAGAAAATTTGAACTCAACACCATCTAGATGCTTGGAACATAGATGTTGCCATTAAACTATGTACCCTTTGACTACTACAATAAATTTTTATCTTCACCATTATTTTACAAATTAAATACCAAAATACCTTATATATATAGTTCCTAAATTAACTTCTTTTATTTCCATATTTCCGTAGTCCAAATCCTATTAATTAGTGTACGCAACACATTAGGAAAAATTCAAAGAGAGATGATGGAAATTATTGGAAAGTTGAATGTCTTGTCGGTGTTAATAGAGAAGGTGAAAGTATAATAGCATCAATGAAAACTAACTTTAACTGACTTTTGGGCATAGTCTTTTACAAGATGAACTCTACCCTTAATTTATTCATTTTGTTATTTTGTTGAGATGTCTCCACCTCATCAAATTTTGCACCTAATTTTTCTTCTCTCACAATGTAATTAATGTCTGTAAGCATTAACTTTATCAACACACTAGACGAACTTTGACCAATCAGCTTCATCATCATCAATCCACAAATTCCTTACAACTGGAGACTAACACGCCGTAGAACATTTACAAAATGTCCCTTCACTCAATTGATATGATTACTAACCAACCAATACAAAACATCATATAAAGTAACAATACCTACCCACATCATCTAAAGTGAGAAAATAATCTTTCGGTCCCAAGCTACAAATCACATCCAATTTTATCATCTCCTACCTAAATTCTTTTAACGGAGGGACTTCTGTAATAACCCTTTACGCCTCACCTGGCAATCGTATAGCCACTCTTTAATCCCCTTGTCCTCTGACAAAAGGCAATTATGTGCTGAAGACGAGTGGAGTACATTTAATTCTCCTATTGGCCAAGGTTATTTGGTGACAGAAGGCATGGGCGCCGTCTATGCTTTTTAATTGGAGTTCAGGGATTTTAATAAGAGGCTCAGATATATCAATTGCCTTTTTTTACTTTTCTCTGGTGAGGAGGGCCTGCTCCTACCTATTGATTGCTACAGTTTCCTCTCGCGTCCTGTTTCCTTTTCCTTTTATTTATCCTCTCACGCTTTGTTTCAATTTTCCCTCAACCCCCATTCTCAGGAAGCCAATGAAAGAGTTGACCTCGCCTGCCTTTGGCAAAGTGAAGGGAATCTGGTTCTGTAATGGCTGTTGTAGATCCGCACACAATAGATTCATTTCTTAATGAAGCATAACAATTACAGTGACTACAGTATAGCGGGACTTCGAGGCCTGTGGAGGAGAGCTTGGATGCCATTGTTATTGGGATTTGCTGATTCGTGCCTCGGTGAGAATGTCCAGGCCCGGATTCAAATCGGCGAGTGTCAACTCTTCGTTAACTGGTAAGAGCCCACATTCTTAAATCTCTTCTATTAATCAAATTTGAAGCTTTGGGTCTGGTTATTTTGTGATTCCCTGGACCCCCTTTTATTTACTCTATTGTTAAATTCCCTATTCACATTAATTTGAAGCTTTGGGTATGGTTATTTTGTTTATTGTGGATACCCATATGATTTTTTTAATTGGTAAATTCGACTTTCATACAACTGTGGAGTATCGAGCATGATTACTTATTGTTTGTTATTGAGACCCATTTATAAATCTGTAAATTTACTATTCACACAAAATATGAAGATTTGTGCATGATTATGCAATAACGAAGGGTTATCATTACTTCACTCGTATGGTGGGCACACTAATTTGTAAATTTACTATTCACACAAAATCTGAAGCTTTGCCCATGATTATGCAATAACGAAGGGATATGATTACTTCACTCGTATGGTGGGTACACCGCACCGAGATTTGGATGTCCCAATTTCATCAGGTAACATGTTTTTCAAGGATTTGAACCTGTAACGTGGAGGATTCACCACCGAAGCTCATGCCATTCAACATTACAACTTTAAAACTTTGATTATGACTCTTTTTAGATTTTATTAACACCCATTAATTGGTTTGCTTGGCCGTTTCAGTGTCCGCCATTCCATTCTCCATCTATGTTATCAATTATGTGGGAGTTTCTTGCGTAAGGTCGTGATTCCATTTTTCCCGGAAAATCAATTCCTTTGTCTTCTTCTGGAAGTTGTTAAATCCAGCTATGTAAGGTGGAAGGAAATCATAGTATCATTGACCATCGCGACATAAAAAAATATGCGACTTAGTTTAGGCTTACTGCCAATTACCTACCCATTAGTTAATTGGGTAGTTGCAAAGCTTTTGTAATGAATTATGGAACTAAATTTCTTTGATTTTAGTGCTTTGAACATAATATGCAGACTACGATTTTCTATCAGACTTGCAAGATGAGCTGGCAGCAGCAAGTTTTTCCAGTTTGACTTGACAGACATGACAAATTGTTGAGGTTAATCCTTCTCAGTGTATTTTATTGCCATATTATTTCCATCATGAATTCAAGCTTGTGGCCAGTTGCATTTAATCCACATGTTGATCATGATATGTAACAGTTCGTTAATTTGCGAAATTCTCTTAATTTTCTGAGGAAAAATTCATCACATTCAATGGCATAAACAATAGTAGACATGGTTTTCCCAGTCCATGAAAGATGGTTAGTAATGTAGTATGCTTTTGGATAAACTGTGAATGTTTTTTACATCAACATTTTGGATCACATTCAATGATCCATCATCAGGATGAGGTAGGGAAAATGAAATCCAAGCAAATTACATATTACAGCTCCTAATGCATGTGATGACAGCAGCTAATGCATGTGAATGAAACAAGTGTTACCAGCAGCACCCGATGTTAGTGTTTCTTTCCACCACTTCTGACCAGAAGAGTACTACAATTGCATCTGTGCTTCACTATCATGGTATGCTTCCTTCCAAGCTCGCTACAGGAAGATTTAACATTTTTGTTTTGTTCTTTGTGGTGTACAGTAGTAAGGGAATCTTTTCTGCTCGAGAGACCCATTTGATCTTCATGTTGTGCAGCATATTGGAGAGCTTTTCCAGAAATGCATGGCACAATTGTCACATTGAGACTCTGGATTTCTTTGCCTATCCATCTGCATGCCTCACATACATTCTCCTATTGTACTATTGATCCGAAAAGGATCTGGATTTTGTACTTCATGGCATGTTTTTGGAACGAGGACAGTCTCTCGAATGCTGGAAATTGTATTAGATGGTCTGGAACATCAAAATGTAGATTTTGGTAGGAGACGAGTATTGAAAATTGAGTCTTTTGCCTAATGAAATTGCTAGTTGCAGCTGGTGGCAAAAACATAATTGCTGTGGTGAATGCAAAATGCCTCTCTGTTGGAAGTGGCAAATTTTCACATTCAGTTTCACACAACCAGTTTTGGATCCTATGAGTTTCTGCCAGACCTGAAGAGTCACAAGCCGAGCTGGCAGCAGTGAGTTTTTCTGGCTAGATTTGACAGACTTGGCAAATTGTTGAACATAATTCTTTTTAGCACATATTTCTATCAAACTCTTTCCATCATGCATTCAAATTTCTGGCCACCAGTTGCTTCTTATCTACATAATCATCATCATGTGTGAGAGTCTATTCATTTCTTTACCAAATTCTCTTATTCTTCTGCAGAAAAATTCATCATAATCCACAGTATAAACACTGTTCAAATAAAAGCAAACCACACATCACAGCTGCTCGTTCATGTGAATGGCATGGATGTTGCCAGTCCAGTGTTATTTTTGCTTTCCACTATTCCTGAAAAGAAGAGTACTGCAAACACTTGTGCTTCACCAACATGGTATGCTTGCTTACAAGCTTGCTAAAGGATGATTTTAATAATTTTGTTTTGTTCACAGGGGCCTGCAGTAAATAAAGGAATTTCTGTGTATTGAGAAACCCATTTGATCTTCATAATTGTGCAGCTTATTGTAGAGCTTTTCCAGAAATGTCTCGCACAATTTTCACATTGAGATTTGTTGTAAGGGTTTCTTTGCCTATTCTACCACATGCCTCAATGCATTCTCCTATTATGCTATTGATCCAAAAAAGACCTGGTATTTGTATTTCATGGCACGTTTTTGGAAAAGGGACAATCACTTGATTGCTAGAAAGTGTATCAAATGTTTTGAGACATCAAATTGCAGATTTTGGTAGTAGAGGGAGTATTGGAAACTGAATATTTTGTCTATTCTGGCAAAATCACCAGTTTTAGCAGGTGGCAAAAATGTAAACCATTGCCATCTATTGCAGGGAATTCTCCATGATCACTATGAATGCAAAATGCCACTCTGTTGGAAGTGAAAAATTTGTTGCATTCAATTTTCCATGTCCACTGATGTTCCAGTTTGCCATTTTTCTCCTTGGCACATTTATTTGGCCTCTTCAGCTCCCAAATTTGTTGTGAAACTATTTGTAGTATCCGTGGCATCTTTGTAAGTAACTCATGCTGTTCTACAAGCATTGCATTCTCCTATTATGCTATTGATCCAAAAAAGACCTGGTATTTGTATTTCATGGCACGTTTTTGGAAAAGGGACAATCACTTGATTGCTAGAAAGTGTATCAAATGTTTTGAGACATCAAATTGCAGATTTTGGTAGTAGAGGGAGTATTGGAAACTGAATATTTTGTCTATTCTGGCAAAATCACCAGTTTTAGCAGGTGGCAAAAATGTAAACCATTGCCATCTATTGCAGGGAATTCTCCATGATCACTATGAATGCAAAATGCCACTCTGTTGGAAGTGAAAAATTTGTTGCATTCAATTTTCCATGTCCACTGATGTTCCAGTTTGCCATTTTTCTCCTTGGCACATTTATTTGGCCTCTTCAGCTCCCAAATTTGTTGTGAAACTATTTGTAGTATCTGTGGCATCTTTGTAAGTAACTCATGCTGTTCTACAAGCATTGGAAGAGCTGTAGTTAGAGGTATTTGGTAGGAAAACTGAGTTTGGGGAAATGCATTTTGGAGAGTTTGTGAGGTTTTAGGAGTTGTTCATAGTGTGTTGAAGCTCTGTTTTGCAAGCCATAGGGCTGCCACTTCATTGTATTGTCATTTTGAAGTACTGAGTGAGACTCTGCTCACATCTGGTGTTTCTCAAGGCTAAACCTGTCTTCTTCATAGTGCCTGTTCTCTTTTTTGCTTCATTTCTGTCCTCAAATTAATGCTATTTGACTTCAGTCTTGTTGCTCTCTTAGATTAAGAATTGTAATCCATAGCTGATGAGTTAGGTAAGGAACATCCTTGCTAGTTTATTGATCAAGTTGTATCAAAGAAAATTCATTTTTTTGAGAGTTGTGTTGTGAGTGTATGCTAGGTCATGCCCACAACTAGGTCTACTGGTAAAGAAGCATTCCCTTTGCAAAGAGATATCAAATTGTGTTAGTGGAGAAGCATGGCAAGAGAAGAAGAATTTGATGCTGATGCAAGAGTCCTCAAGATGGAGGATGGCATTGCAAGCCTTTTCCTAAAGACATGGATGCCATGAAGAGCTTGATTGAGGCATTTATGTTGAGTTTGGACAAAGGCAAAAGCTATGTCACAAGGTTTGAATTTGAGTTTGAGTTCGTGTTTGGCAACAATCAAATTTGGCAAGGAGAATTTAAAAAAAAACAAACTTGTTATTAAATTTGCTTTGTAAATTTGCTTTTTTAAAATAAGTAAAATACCCACAAAATTATGAAAATAAGTAATATTATGTATGCTTACTTTAATTTAAATTTGTTAAATTTTATATATTTAAATTTGTTAAATTTTATATATTTAAATTTGTTAAATTTTATATATTAATAATAAAAAATCTAAATTAAATATTGCAAAATATTGAAATTTTAATTTATTAAATGCTAATATTGAAAATAAAAAAGTAAAACAATAAAAATATGATATTATATCAAATATATGATATAAAGTTCTTTAATAGAAATCAATTATGAATTATAAGCTCATTATTTCAAAATAAAAAATAAAAAACCCTAAACGCATTGAACTACTACACACTATGTAGATGGAGATGAGGTGGACTAGAAGATTCGTAGGCAAAGGTTGCAATGTGTGTGGTTCACAAAGTGCTTTCAAAACCCTAAGTGTCATTCCTCAATCTGATTGTGGAATCATTTTGCTGCATGTTTTACATTTGGTTACAAGTGCAAGTGCTTGGGTCTTGCCCGTCTAGTAACACCTTGTGATTGCCTAACCACACTCACCTTGCCCACACAAGGTGACTGACGTAACCATACAGAGTCCATCTTGCTCTTTGCTTGTGTGCTAAACAATTCTCCCACTCTTGTTGTTTAGATCAGAGCTCTCAGCTATCATGGAATCAAAGGAGCTTGGTTTATTGTATAGAAAAAAAAAAACCCTAACATACAAATGCTTTTTAAATAAAAAATTTCGCTCGTTTTCCGAACGAATTTGAAAGCTAATTTTCACTTCTTTCTTTCTTTTTTATGAATTCATCAAATTTTAAACTTGAAGCTGAAAATTTGGCGAACCTTGTGACATAGGGCTAAAGTATAACCGGTTCTAATGAAGGAGGAGAGTCTTCAAAAAAATGAAAAAATTAAAAATGTCTTCTGATGAAGACTTTGTTCAAAGTGGAGGTTAAGATTGATATCCTGCCATTGGAAGGTGTAAGGGAATTAAACAAGTTTGGTCATTGGTTGGCACAATTAGAGGTATAGCATTCTTTTCTCCTAGAACATAAGATGGCTTTTGCTAGATTGAGAATGACAAAGCCTGCTTTGACTTGGTTTGAGAGTCTCTTGCATCCCATTGCATTAAAGAGACAAGCTCTTATTTTTTCTTGGGAACAATTAAGAAGCTAATCAAGTAACAATTTTATCTTCAGTGTCATATAGAGGAAAATTTGAATGGCAATTTTTGAAGCAAGAGATGGTTAAAATGTACAAGATTATATTAGTGAATTCTATAGAAGGGCCATCAAAATGGAAAATGATGTACAATATGAAGGAATTCTGATGAAATATATAGGAGATCTGCACATCTATCTTTATAGGCTTGTTTCACTTTCCAAACGGTGGACGTAGATGAGACATGTGCTCATGCTCAGTACTTAGAAGTAGAGGTATGTGGTCATGCTCACTACCTAGAAGTAGATAATCCTCTTGTAAGGGTAAGGGAGCCAAAGCCAAGGACTAAGAAGAAATCAGCACTTTGTTATGACTATTATGATAAGGATGGTCATGAAGAATTTTTTTTGTTGGAAGTTGCATCTAGAAAAAAACCCTCACAAGCAAGGTAAGAAGGGTAAGAATGCCTCCATGCCCTCCATGCATGAAGATAATGTAGTGGTTAAAAGGGTAAGGAGATTTAATTCACTTAGGAAGTTGATTCTTAAGATTTCTTGTGCTACTAAGAAGGCTGATTTGATGGGTAGAGCAACATTCTTTAATTAAGATACATGTCAGTGGTTTTAAGGTTAATGGCTTTGTTTGATTCATGTTTATGAATTAACTTAATTGCACAATGTTTGGTAAATAAACTAGATTTGAAGACTTCTCAAGCCCCTCAGTAAAAAGGTGTACATATGCTAGTTGATAAGTGATGTAAATTGAAGTTTGTTGATGAAATTGTGGTAGTGAAAGATAAGAAATGAAGGATTGTTGCTTAATTATGTAGAATGTAAACAATTTCACAACTAAGTACAACTATCTTTCAATATGCTATTCTTTTTGAAAAATCTGATTACATTTTGAAATAAAAGAATAAGTTAATCTCAATCATATTTTTTCATCAAATAAAACTCATAGTAGAGTTGGAAATTGAACAAGGAACTAGAAATGTAAAAGATGAGAAAACATTCTTGTTATTGAAGATTAGTGAACTATGATGGCAAGGGAACACTTAGGAAAGCTTGAAGAAAGTGCTTAGAAAGTTTGAGTAAATTCTGATCTGTCTAAAGATTAGCATTGAAGGTGGGCACTCATTTTTTGCGGTCTTGACACTTGCGCCTAAGGGTTTGGTGCTCATGTTTGGTATTTTGAACTTCATGTCCTTAGATGTTGGCGCCTTTTGCCCCAAATGCTTAACTTTTTGGAGTTGCTTGCTTATTTTTGTGAGCCTTATAGTTTAGTTTAGATTTTTGATCGCACTCTCCAATATTGAGAAAATGTTGTGAAAAATGAGGGGGGAAAATATGGTTAGATTTATTAGGAGACTACCTCAATCAATCCTTATTTTGGCATGTTTGATCCTCGATAGTAGCTTGTAAGATAGGTAGTGATTGTTTCCTAGTGAATTGTGTATTTGGTGTTGAGCATAGAGATTTGCACCTATGAGAAAATCCTTTGTAGGTATCTATTCTAAGGTGGATTTTAGAGGGGATTTTTGCAATTTTGTGGGAGGTTTTTGGGGAACAAACCCTAGCTATAGAAGAGTGGGATAATGACTTGGGGAGAGGATAGATTGTAGCTTCTAAAATAAACGAAAGGAGTAGAGATCTATAATGAGCTTTAACAATGGAGGATTGGTGAGAGCTAATTAGAAAACTTAGTGTCAACACCTTAGGGAGAGCCCTTTTGGAAGAGTGCAAGAAAAAGAAAGCAAGAGAGATACGGAATTAGAGTTCCCAAATGCCTAAATACAATATTTAAGGTCAAGATATATATTAGGGTAGAAAGCTTAGTAAGGGTTTTAGGGTTTTGAAGGAGGCAGATTTTGAAAATTGAATTGGACTGCATGCATGGGGCATTCGTGTCCCTTGTAGACCAACATTGGAGTTGGGTCTAGTATCCTTTAGGAGTTGGGACCACAAACTCTATGAATAGGTGGGTTACAAGTTGAGGAGCCATTGTTTGACTTGTATGACACATGTACTTGCTTACTTCAACTTCCAAAGGGATTGTAAAACTTTAATATTTCTTGTGGGATGTTTGTAAGTAATTCTTGGTCTTGTACAAGCAGTGGGAGAGTTGTAGTTAGAGGTTTTTAGTAGGAACAATTTTAAGTTTGGAAATTGTTATAGAAATGGAGGCAATGGAAGTGTATTTTGGAGAGTTTGTGAGGTTGTAGGAGCTGTTTATAATGCGTCAGAGCTTTGTTTTGAAAGACCAAGGGCTGCCACCTCATTGTATTGCCATTTTGAAGTACTAAGTTAGATTGTGCTTACACCGTTGGACTTTTTTACCCATGAGGTGTATCTCCAAGGTAAACCTATTTTCTTCATGCTGTTTGTGCCTTGTTTTGCTTAACTTCTAAGTTACTGGGTTCGCCCTTGGACCCCCTTGGTACCGGTCCTGATTCAGACAGGTCCTTGGTTAGGGTTCGGTTCGAATTGGGTTCAACCAGGGTTTGAAAAACCTAGAGGTGGTTTGTCGCTGGTCAAACCCAGTCAAACCCAGGCAGCCCAAAAAAGCAAAATATATGCAAATATTAATTTTTTTTTGAATTTCGCTTTCTAAAAAGTGAAACTTATACCCTAAAAGTGACTTCTAAAACATTATATTCACTCATTTCACCTCATTTGTGTTGCAAACAAAAGTTTTATGAGAGCAAGTTGAAGAAAGGGTGAACAAAATTTGGCTTCCAAGATCAAAGAGGAGGAGTTGAAGACTGATTTTTGAAGCTTCAACAAGTGTTGCAGCATCATTTCCATACATTTTTAAGCTTCCATTGGCTGCAAGAGGTAGGTTTTTAAACATTTTTTTCCAACTATTTTTGTTTCACAAATTGTCAAACATGAAACTTGAATTTTTTTTCATTATTTAGTTTTTGTTTTTGAATATGTTTATATTATTTCTTGCCATAGGAATTAGAATGGCATCTACATCTTCCTCCATTGGCAACGAACAAATAATTACAAAACAAAGAAATGATCCAAATTCTCCCTTATGGATGTATGTTGACATTATAAAACAACTTCTAGGAGGTGCGGGATTCCGTTGGAGATGCCAAGGATGTGGTATTGAACGTAATAGTTCATATTATCGGGTGGTAGGCCATTTGTGTGGAATAAAAGGAAGAGGCATCAAAAAATGCCCTGGAAAAGATGGTAAACCTATACCAGATGAGACAGTGATGAAATATATTAGGGAGCATGAGGCGGCAAAAGAGAGAGAAGTTCGTAGATTGAACCAAACCGCATCAAAGAAAACAAGGGGAATGCAAGCCCCTTCTAATCCCAATATTGTAGTAGAAGACCACCCTTCTTTGCCGCAAATGAACCTCAAAGTGAACCACCCTTGACACGTGAAAGAACAAAGGGGCCTTTAGAAACCACATTCCAAAATGAGAGTAGAGAAAATGCTGACGAAGATATAGTAAGGTGCATTTATGCAAATGGGTTGTCTTTCAATGTTGTTCGCTCCCCATATTGGAAGCAAATGATAAAAAGTGTTAATGAGGTTCCAAGAGGGTATAAGGGCCCTAGTTATGAGAAGGTATGTGGAACATTATTGGAGAAAGAAGTGAAGAGGGTTGAAGATGCATTGAAACCCATAAGGGATTCATGGGTTGAGACAGGTGTAACAATTGTTTCAGATGGGTGGAAAGATGCTAAAAACCGTCCCTTGATCAATGTCATAGCGGTGTCCCCTAAAGGGGCAATGTTTTTGAAAGCTGCGGATTGTGAGGGCCAAATAAAAGATGGCCAATTTATTGCAGAAATTCTCATCTTTGACATTGAGTTAGTGGGACCCCACAATGTTGTCCAAGTCATAACGGACAATGCAAAAAATTGTAGAGCTGCTGGTTTGTTGGTTGAGCAATGCTATGATCACATCTTTTGGACACCTTGTGCGGTACATCACTCAATCTTATGCTACAAAGGATTGGGCAAAAAATAAAATGGATCAGAGATGTGTATGCAGAGGCTGAGGACATCCAGATGTTCATCACAAACCACCACATGTGTCAAGGGATTTTTAGAACCTATTCGAATTTGGAGCTATTGAAGGTAATAAGTGAAATAGTAATTTAATTTTACATTTTCTGATTTGTTTAATTTTAAATGTTCATAATATCATTGTGTAAGCTATATTGTGTATTCTTCTTTAAAGTTTGGCTTTATTTTTTAATCATTTGGCATTAATTTGTGTTATAGGTTGCTGAGACCCATTTTGCATCAAACACAATCGTCTTAAGATGACTTGTGAAAGTTAGAGTGGCACTATGCAATATGGTGATCAACACCAATTTGACTGTATGGAAGCAGAGTAGCACTGGGAGGGCAGAAAAAATTAGGGAGAGTATTGAATGAGAAATGGTGGGATCTTGTTACATATCTCCTAAGTATCATTGAGCCCATCATGATCATGATTCTCTATACAAACATGGATAGGCCTTGCATAGGTGTGATTTATGATGGCATTGACTCAATGCTTGAAAAAATAAAGGTCACTATAAATGAAAAAGAGAATGACCCCTAGGAGAAATTCTTCAAAGAACTGGAAACAATTATTGTAGAAAGGTGGAATAAGATGACCACTCCTTTGCATCTTCTTGCCTATGCCTTGACACCTATAAGTACTATAGCAATCAGTTTCTTGATAAACCAGGAAGGATTCCACCATGGAGAGATCTAGAAGTATCTGATGGGTACAAGGCAACATGTCTTAGACTAAATCTTGATGATGATTTGCGAGATGTTGTTACAAATGAGTTCATAGAATTTGCAAATGGGAATGGTCTAAGTGTTGATGCACTTCGTCATAGATTCAAGAAGGATGCTCATAGTTGGTGGTACTTCCATGGCACATGCTTCCAACACCTACAACCCCTTGCTATAAAAGTTTAATCACAAGTAAGTTTAATTAATTAAAATTTTAAATTTACAAGTTTTAGTTTATTTATAGTTTACTTTGTCTTCATAGGTTGCTAGTAATTTTATTTTTATTAATGTATAACTAATAACTTTAATTGTTTACTTTGTCTTCATAGGTTGCTAGTTCATCTGCTTCAGAAAGAAATTGGAGCACATACTCTTTCATCCACTCAGTAAAGCACAATAGGCTGCTATCAAAAAGAGCAGAGAATTTAGTATATGTGCATTCCAACCTACGTCTTCTTTCACACAAACAACGTGACTACACACAACGGGAAACGAAGATGTGGGATATAGAGCTAGAGCATACTGATTTGGATGCTCCCGCTTCTCAGCTTCTTGCATTGACACTTGATGACTTGGATATCGAGCCAACTTATAGTGCAAGTGCAAGTGGCATTGGCTCATCTAATGTCAATGTCAATGTCGATGAGGAGGAGGAGGAGGAGGAGGAGGATGAATTAGATGATCCATTTGATGATTAAACTTTATATTGTTGAAAGTTGAAACAATGATACTTGAATATTTTGTCATTTTGATATTAAACTTGATGTATATGATGCTATTATGGTATCATCATGATGCTATCAGCTATGATTACAAGCTTATGTTTGTTTTGTTGTTTATATGATTCTATGTGACATGCAAATTTTAATTCATGCTATAAGGCTTCACAAATATCAAAATATATATATATATATAGATATATAAAATTTACATGTTTTTGTACTAACGAACCCAAATGAACTCAAACCCCTTTTCAAAATTTTGCCATACCGGCATACCGGGTTCTTCGAACCCGAACCGGTAACTTAGCTTAACTTATTCGCACAAGTTAACACTATTTTATTTAGTCTTGTTGCTCCTCCAATCAAATAATTGTCATTTGTAGTTGATGAGCCTCCTTGCTATTTCAGAAATCAATTATTTTGTTGGCAAGCAATCCACACTCTTGAAGGGTAACTAAGTGGTAGAACATACAATATGTAAACTGGTAGTTTATAGTCAAAACTTTCCGTTTTTAACCTACTAAGTCATGCTTAGTTTTTTTACTGAGTCTAAGTTGGAGCCAAAAATTTTGTCCAGTGAGCTTGAGTATCAACTTTAATGCTTTTGATTTGCTAATGCTACTTATATGTTTTGAGTCCCATTAACCTAATTGTTCTATTTATATTCATTAATCTGATTAGTTTATTTCTTTTTTAGGAAAACTATATGCTTTTTGTCCAAGGGTTTGTGGTGAATGATAAGAGGGGATGCTAGTAAGAACACGTCTTAGGTTCAAATCGTCCTCGCAACACCAAGGTGGCATACAACTCAGTTGACATATGATGAAGCTGTAGTGTAACAATTATAATGTATATTCGACTGTGCAACAAACTTAGCTTGCACTAGAATGCAGTGCAAACTTACTTGTAAATGCATTTGGGTGGCTCACAACCTTAACCAAAATTTACTTCAGAAAAGAAGAATGCCTTTTGTTGCAATGTCATTAGGCAGGTTGTTTCCTATAATAAATTATAGAATCGAAATCCACTGTGGGCATCAAGTTAAAGTTCTTGGCAGCATTTGAGTCAGTGAAATACTTTGGCATGAAGCCAAGCTGCTAAGCAATAATATTCATTTTGTTCTACCAAATGCATCTGTTGGGTTCTTATGATCCAAAAGAGTATAGCATAATTGCTTTTGTTATGTGGTAGTTGGATGTGAAGTTTCTCGTATGGTATTTGATTGATATGACTTTGTAAAGATCTCTTGTAAGTTGTAAACATTTGTAATCACTCGTGAGAATTTAATCTACACTACTGCTGTGGTATTTTGATTTTATTTTATCTATTTTCTGCCAAATTTTTGGAATAGGCACAATAGGAAAGGGGGGGAGGTGGAATGCATTTCTAGGATGGTAGGGGACATTGGGCCATTTTTTGTGGCATGATAGGGGATGACAATTAAAAGAATAGCAGATTTTGTCATGCCCCCGCCAAACTAGGGCTACCAGCCTAAATAAATACAGATCACAGTTTTAATTAACAATAAACTTGGGGGTCGAGGCCTTGGCTTGATTGG
The DNA here is from genome assembly GCF_030272615.1 of Cryptomeria japonica. Classification (NCBI taxonomy): domain Eukaryota; kingdom Viridiplantae; phylum Streptophyta; class Pinopsida; order Cupressales; family Cupressaceae; genus Cryptomeria; species Cryptomeria japonica. The sequence continues at coordinate 762,243,103 of NC_081408.1, forward strand.
CAAGAGCTTCCTGTGGTAGGCACAAGGTAACGAGATCCAGTTTCCCCTCAGCTCACGTGGCACTAGAAGGCGTGTTGCGCTAACACCACTGGTCATGTTAAAAAGTTTACCCAGCGCACTGCAGTTTATGGGGGGGCTACCTTATTCCTGCAGTCTAAAGAAAAACAATGAACTTGGGTAATTACAATTCAATGTAAGGAGCCGACCCAGGGTAAAATAGCAATTTGAATGTAAGGCCTGGCCAAGGCTAAAGGGAATATAATAGTGATTCAAAATAATTGGCGACCAGGGTGAAAGGAAATATAATTATTTGCAAGGCAGCGATTAGTTTTTGAAGGATGCATCCCTTGAAAAGTGAAGGGATGTGCCGCCTCCACATTAGAAGAGATGAAAGAGAAGTCAATTCAGACATCATTGAAAAGGCATAAAAAAAAGACCTCAATTCAGAAAATATATTGAGAGCAGCAATAAATAATAGTCAGAAATAATTTGTTGCAGCCATTTGAGGATAAATTTGTTATTTTATCAAGAGGTAATTTTGTCTACTTTATATTAATAATCAAACCTTAATATAGATAAAAATCTAAAATTGATATTAGATAGTATTTAAATAGTTTAAATGGGCATACGCCAACCTGTTAAATGTCTTTGCTCCATTCTATTTGAAGTATTTTGTAATGTTAGCTACTGGAAGCTGTTTTTGGTTCCATATAAGCAGAACTGATTGTGACAAACATTTGTGATAAAATCAGATTACCACAAAATATTAAGATATTATGTACTGGGTAAATGAGAAAACAACATATTAGTGAGAGATTAGTAGAAGCATTAAAGACTTTTTCATCTTTCAGTTATTGCTGCCATAGCATGAACTTGAGAATTTGATGAGCATGTTTGCACGATCTATTCCAAGAATGTGAACACATGGATCCATAGACTTCAATCCATCTCTTGTTTTGCAATCCATTTCATTTTTTTGTTGTTGTGTGAACTTTATACCATTTGGCCAGATGCATGGGTGAAGTCAAACATTCGACCTTTAATTGTTGATGTTACCCAAAATTAGCTTGTTTGACTTTACTCAAACTAGATGATTTATTTCTTTAAGAATTTTACTTTACATGCTCCTTAATAGTATACATAAAATTGCATTTTCACACATTGCTTTCTAATAAAGGACAATCCTTAACCTACTTGTCTGTTGCACAGTTCACACACATGTTTGTGCCTAGAAGAAGTGTTCAATTTTGTGTAGTATGGCCCTACAATCTACGTGGGAAACATCACTTGACCGGTCTGCTAAATACTATGGGTGATGTTCTAGCTGATATGAACACTGTATCTGTATGACAATTGGTATGTTGACGATTATGATTGGTTGATGAAGCTGTTTGTTGAGCAGGTTGTACTAGTTTTGAAAGAACTCACTGAGGCAGTGAATACTGCACTAACTCTTGTTGCATAATGTCTCATATCTGGTTAATATTGGTTTGTTCCTGTTATGATTGTTGTGATCGCTGTTTCTGCAGACTTTGATTATGCCTTTGTGTTTCTGAATTCCTTGGAATAATAAAACCATTCCTTTCCCCACATAATGTGCTCGTTACAGTAACTGAATCCATATTTTCTTGGCTAAATTTCACAGTTGGTTCAGTCTTGTGCTGATTGGTCTACTGATGAGCCTTCAGATCTGGCTGTGACTCTTTTATGAAATTAACCTCTTATGGATGCTCTCCTTGTGCTCGTTTATGGTTGCAACTGGAGTTGATTGGACCACCTCAAACCAGTTTAGTTCAAGCCCAAGAAATTGGTCAATCTTGAAGAAGTTTGGTTATTAATTCGGTTTCATTAGTTTGGGCTTGTTCATCATGACCAGTCTAGCAGGCCTCATGCGGCATCTCCACATTGGTCTCCATTGTCTGGTTTCATGTTTGTGTGTCAAAGTTGAAGAATTTAAATCAGCACTGGATTCCTCCTTCAAGCCAATTAAAAGCCAATCATAGCAATAGAAAACAAATACAACTTACGGCATTGGATATCAGCAAAGCAAAAAATAAGTTAACAGCAGACTTAAACAAAATAGTAATATCTGAAACATCCGATCTGCAATTAAGTGCACAGCATAGAATTAAAAGCTCTCAGTAGTGGGATGATTGTTTGATAGACTTCAAACTGTCCTAAAATAACAGAAATAACACCTAAATATAATTACCTCATATGCAATTATTATACAGCAATTCACTGGGTGATAAAATAAAACATTCAAGGCTGGATTCCACTTTCAGCAAACTGATATATATTTTTTTTAAAGTGACTAGACACTCCTAAAACCAGCTTTAAAACAATGCTAAACATTATTTAAAAAAAGCAAATTATTACAAAACAAATAATCAAAAAATGTCCTTAAAAATAGTTTTGAACTGTTGTTAAAGAGGCATCTCAGTAGCATTTATCCAATGAGAGGGTGGTTAAAAAAATACATTGTTGAAGGCCACCCAGTTTATAGGTACTGAGGTTACTTTTACAACCCAAACACATAATCTGTAGAATACACACAAATACAGAGCACAGATTGGTGATTTTTTTATAACTTATTCTAAGCAGTAAGGAGAACATGGCTCATCACCAATTATGGCGACTTTGATTTTGCTGGGAACTTACGTTTTTTTAATAGCAAGTTTTGGTTTTGCATTGAAAATATCTTTTGGCTGAAATCAAAGCATTGTAACTAAGTAGAAGACATGCATCTCTTTCACAAAGTTTGCTAAGTTTGTATGAGCTCTCATTTTCAATAAAGCTATCTTGTTCGATTCTAGTAATTGTCAATGTTAGAATAATATTTAAATATTATTACTGTTAATGGTCAATAATGTAATTGACTGTTAGACATCTTAAATGTCTACAGTAACAGAGGTAGTTAGAAGTAAGTAGTTAATTAAATATCTACAGTATCTTGTAATTGCTATAAATGTATCTCTCTTTCCTCAGTTAATTGAGTCTTTTTTTACGAGTTCATTTTGCTGAACATGGTATCACAGCCTTTTTTAAAAACTCCGCCTAGGGTTTTCCAGTACGACTCTCTGTTTTTGTGGTTCTGCTTTGGGATTTGTTTTCCCTACCCCACGTCTGTCTTTCTTTACCCCGTGCGATCTGCTTTGCCACGCGACCTGTCTAAGAACTTGACCTGCGTCGGAACTTCTTCCCGTCGCCTGTATTCATAGTCACGTCGGTTTTTCGGTGGGCTTGGTCTTCTGCATCGTCTTTCTGCTTGTGTTTTTCGTGAATTTTTTTTTAGCGTGCGACTTCTGGTATTTTTCTTGTGGTGGCACATTTTTACGACGCTATTTTTCCAGACAAAATCGCGTGGCAGAATATTTCTGCGTTCTGGGTGTCTGCAGACGACACAGATTTTTATTTCGCGTTTTGTGTTGCTTCGCATTTTTCGCGCATGTTTTACCCTCAGTTTGTTTTCAGCAGCCAGCCATAACGTTTTTCTGATTTTTTATGCACCTAGGGTTTAGCCGACTAGGGTTTCGTCTATAACCCTTTGTTTTCAAGTCGGAGTTAAAACCAATTGTAGGATCTTTTTGGGAACTCTCAATTGGGTTGGTCTCATGTTTTTTTGGGTGTCTCGTTTTTTTGTGCCCACATTGGGATCCGTGCCAAAAATTTATCTCGATTACATATTCCTTGTGGGTTTTTTCGAGATCTCTTCTGGGTTGTTTTCAATTTTTTTGGGTCTTCTGGATTTTTTTGCCTCGAAATCCGTGCTAGGGTTTCAATCTGTCTTAAAAATTTGACTTGCCGAATTTCTAAAAACTCTCTATTTTTATCTGCGGGTTTTCATCCCTTGGACTTCGTGCCCTCACCAGTTCGACCTCGGTGTATGTGATGGCATCACTGACGAACATTATGCTCGAAAGCAGCCAGAAGTTCAACGACAGTAACTACAACACCTGGAATTAGCGTATCCTGACCATTTTTGAGTACCGGTGTCTTGATGCAATTGTTTTGGGCACGTCTCAATGTTTAGACATTGTTGGAAAAGATCAGGACAAATGGGATGAGCGCAATCGGGAAGCCGTCATGCTCATTAAACTCTCTGTCACAGATGAGCAGCTACCTCAGGTATCGTCCGACAAAACAATGAAGGAGATCTGGGATCATTTGAAGAGTCTCTATGAAACCTCTGACAAGAGCAGAGCATTCTTCCTCAAGAATATGCTCTTCACTATCATGATGGATGAGAAAACATCTTTGCAAGATCACTTGACCAAGATCAAGGACATCCGTGATCAACTTGAGGCGATTGGTCACAAAATGGAAGAAGAAGATATGGTGGTCATTACTTTGAAGAGTCTGCCACGCTCGTATGAGTATTTCATCGAAACACTCAATATCACTTCCATTGACATCAATTTGAAGTTTCTCGATCTTTCTAACAAGCTTTTACGGCAAGATCGGTGGCGACAACAGTTTGGAAGTATTACTAGTTCCACCTCCACCGAGCAAGCGTTCTCTGCCAAATCTTCTGCTAGAAAGGCTTTGGTTCTTCTCAGGACAGCAAGAAGAAGAAGAACGTTCAATGCAATTATTGTCACAAGTCTGGTCACATGAAGGCCGAGTGTCGAATTCGATTGGCTTTTGAACAAAAGAAGCAGGGAGGGTCTCAACAAAAGGCAAATGTCGCCGAACACTCCGAGCAGAAAGAATCTGCTTTCTATGCTTTTATGGCCAAGAGAACAACAAAACCAGTACACTCTTCTTCTTGGTATATTGATTCAGGAGCTTTGCGGCATTTTACTCATCATTTGGATTGGTTCACGAAATTTGAACCATTCTCGGATTCAGTATCCTTCGGAGGAGGAGAAAAGTACACAGTTGCTGTTAAGGGCACTGTCCAGATTCACTGAGGATGTAGAAATTTAATTTTCTTGATGTCTACTATGTTCCAGGCATGGAACATAATCTCCTCTTCGTCAGTCAGATCATGAGACATTCTCCTCAATTAGATGTTATCTTCAGTTCGTACATCTGCAACATTGTTGATAGGGAGACTCGTACTAAATCGCTATGGGACTTGAGGATCATGGTTTGTATAGACTTGCTGTTTCCGGTGATTCTCGGGAGCATGCTTTGGTTGCTAGGAGTACATCCATCAGAACACTTTGGCATCAGCTTTATGGGCACTTAAACGTGCACTATCTCTCTCAGTTATATCTAGAGGGTTTGGTTGCTGGTCTACCTGAGATCCAACCTCAAAATCATGGAGTTTGTGCAGCCTGTCAAGCTGGGAAGCAGCATCGGACACCATTCTTGGATAGTGATTCTTGGTGAGCCTCCAAGGTCCTTTAGTTGGTTCACGCTGATGTATGTGGGCCAATGAATACACCTTCTGTCACTGGTTGTAGGTACTTATTATTTGTTGATGATTTCAGTCGAAAAGTGTGGGTGTATTTTCTGAGAAATAAATCAGACGTGTTCAATACATTTCAGCAGTTTAAGGCCTTAGTTGAGAAAGAATCCAGTTCTCAGATTGTCACTCTAAGGTCAGATAATGGGGGGGAGTTTTGTTCCAATGACTTCTCTACATTTTGTGCTACACATGGCATTAAACGATAACTCACCACACCATACACCCCTCAGCAGAATGGTGTAGTTGAACGTAGAAATCACACCATTATTGAAATGGCTCGTTCTATGATAGAACATAGAAATGTTCCTAAGAAATACTGGGCTGAAGCAGTTTACACTGCAATCTATCTGTAAATCGGTCACCTACACATGCCATTAAGAAGATGACTCCTGAAGAAGCCTGGTTAGGATGCAAGCCTAAAGTGGGCCATTTGAAAGTCTTCGGTTCTATGGCTCGTGTATGGATTCCACATGCTAAGCGTGCTAAGCTGGATTCAAAGAGCCAAACACTTATGTTTACTGGTTACAGCGACAACCACAAGGCCTATAGGTTGATTGATGTAGAGACAAATCGTCTCATTTTCAGTCGTGATGTTGTGGTTGATGAGACTACTAGTCCATTCATGCCTTCTACTACTCCTAGTCCTACAACTCAATCTGTGCAAACTCCTGATGTTGGTGTTCGTCTTCCTCTTGGTTCCCATGATAGGAGGGCTTTAGAGCATTCAGACTCTGAAGATGAGGAATCTACCGATCCAACACCACCTGATTTTCCACAGGATTTGCATCCAGATGACTTTGTTCTAGAAACTCCAGGGGATGTTGTTCCTCCAATCCTAGATGTTGGTACTTCTACCCTCAGGCCTAAATGGTGGGCCAAGACTATCGAAGATCTTCATGATGATGAGCTTATTGAGGGCAGATCCACTCACAGAAAGAGACAACAACAAAATACAGTCAACTTTGCACTTATGGCCAACATCCACAACATTCATGAGCCCCAGACATATTCCGACGCTAAAGGCATTCCCGAGTGGGAAAAGGCTATGGAGACGGAATACCATAGTCTTCTGAAGAATAACACTTGGGTTCTTTCTGATTTGCCTCCTGGGAAGAAACCTATCAGTTGTAAATGGGTTTACAAAGTCAAGTATCATGCAGAGGGTATTTTGGATAAGTATAAGGCCAGATTGGTTGCTCGGGATTTACACAGCGGGAGGGCATTGACTACGAGGAGACCTTTGCTCCTACTGCCAAGATGAGTACAATTCGTCTTCTCGCCATTGCAGCTCAGTTTGGATGGAAACTTCATCAGATGGATGTTAAGAGTGCATTCCTCAATGGTGACTTGCAAGAAGAAGTTTATATGACTCAACCTCCTGGCTTCAAGGTTCCTGGTAAGGAACATCAGGTTTGCAAATTGGTAAAAGCCCTCTATGGCCTGAAGCAAGCCCCTCGGGCTTGGTACTTCAAGATTGATCAGTATTTGTTTGAACGTGGTTTTCAGCGCAGTCCCTCTGACACTAATCTGTACGTCAAATTTTCTTGTGATGAGATCCTTTTTCTTGTTGTCTACGTGGATGACTTGATCATTATTGGAAATTCAGCACATTTGATTGCCGCAATCAAACAGGACTTGTGCCAAGCTTTTGACATGACAGATTTGGGTCTTCTCCATTATTGCTTAGGTGTTGAAGTGTGGCAGACTGATGAGAGTATCTTTATTTCACAGTCCAAGTATGCCCACAGTTTGCTGGATAAGTTTCGAATGCAGGATTGTAACCTTGCTTCCACACCTATGGAGAAAGGGCTAAAGTTATCAGCCAAGTCTGATTCACCTCCAGTTGATGAAACTAAATTCAGGCAACTAGTAGGCAGCCTTATCTACCTTACTGCCACTAGACCTGACATCAGTTTTGCTGTCAGCTACATCTCTCGCTCCATGATAGCTCCAAAAGCTGATCATTGGATTGCAGCGAAGCGAGTACTGCGATATGTGAAAGGCACTTCAGACTATGGCATTCTATATAGCAGGTGCAGCGATCCAAAGCTGATTGGTGATACTAACTCAGACTGGGCAAGATCAATGGATGACAAAAAACCCACTTCTGGGTACGTATTCAGTTTGGGTATTGGTTCCGTCACTTGGAGCAGCAAGAAGCAACAGGCCATGGCTCTCTCCTTGATCAAAGCTGAATACCGGGGAACAATCAAGGCCGCATGTGAGGTAGTTTGGCTCCGAAGGATGCTCTCTGACATGCATATGCCAAAGATAGGTCCTTCTCCCTTGTATACTGATAATCGAGGGGTGCTCAAACTGGCCAAAAATCCAGTCTTCCATGAACGTACCAAGCATGTCGAGCTTCATTGTCATTACATCTGCAAGCTGGTAGAAGACAGATCAGTTCAGTTGCAGTATGTTTCGATAGCGGATCAGACTGCGGATATTCTCACCAAGTCTCTGAGCCCGGATAAATTTGTAAAATTCAGGGGGCAACTTGGTGTTTTTGACAGATTGACCATTAAGGGAGTGTGTTAGAATAATATTTAAATATTATTAGTGTTAATGGTCAATAATGTAATTGACTGTTAGACATCTTAAATATCTATAGTAACAGGTAGTTAGAAGTAGGTAGTTAATTAAATATCTACAGTATCTTGTAATTCCTATAAATGTATCTCTCTTTCCTCAGTTAATTGAGTCTTTTTTTACCAGTTCATTTTGCTGAACAGTCAAAGTGTAGTCTGCTTGATTTATCGATACAAAGTTCCTTGCTATTGTATTGTTCTTTAAATTTCCAACATGATTCAAATGAGTAGAACAAAAAAATATTGTGGGAATTAATTAATTTTGGCACCTCGACTTGTCAAGGTTACAACTCTTAGCTCCTCAGCAAAAAAAGAACTAATTTGATGTGTTGGAAAGGTCTCAAAGTAAGGTGCTTGGTGTGTAGCCTTTAGTACCACACTTGGGTACTTGAAGAATGTCTCGAGGATCAATTCTGCTTCAAAAACCTTAGAAAAAACAAATTAGGAAAACATAGAAAATAGTGATTAATATTTTGGTATTTTTCAGATCTGCCTTGGAACTGTTACCTGGATATCACTCAAATCACAAGGAATATAAAAGGCATTTAAAAGTAACCTTTTTTATTTCATCCAATTTCTACCAATCATTTTCATATCCCTCCCCTGTGTGACAAGGTTTGTGTTCATTTTTTTTGAGTTCGACAAAGATAAACTCGGATTAAATTCAACAAAGATAAGATTTGCCAAAAAATATATTTGTGATTAAATTTGAATATTGTAAATATAATCTGAATATTATAATTATATCAAATTAAAATAATAAAAAATTAATATATTTGTTAAAAATTAAATAATATAATATTAAATAAAAATATTAAAAATATAAATAAATTTAAACATTGTAATATCAATTACAAAAATTTTAAATTAAATATTTAGAAATATTAGAAGTTAAAAAAATAAAAGCAAAATAAAGACAAAAGCTATATGGTCAAAACAAAACCTAAAGACGCAAACTACACATAACGAAATAAACAAAAAATAATGGTAGGTGATGCCCTCCACAGCAAACTATAGTCGTTTGGTGTAGCATCTACCACAACTATTTCTTGTGGGCTTATAGATTCTTGATGCTTGCCTTAATGCCTAGCTCACATTGAACCTATTTGATAGTCTTTCTATGTGTTGTTACAATTCCCTTTTGCTTTTACAAATCCCCAGCAACATTGAACTCACCGTAGGCTTAATGGTGAACATAAGACAGTTTGGAGTTTAGATTCTACAAGATCGAGTGACTACCACCTCATTTCTAAATATATTTTTACAACAAAAACCTTAGTCCCTTGCCATACAGATTTCACGGTGAACGGAAATGATTTTTATGTTTTTTTTTTTAAACTTGTTGTATTCATGGAATAAGTTTGGCTAACCCAATGACAAAGCCTCTCACCATGTTGTGAGCTAACATCTCCTAGATTAGTTGTTTCTTATTTGGTTTTATCTTCACAAAAAATATTTGGAGTTATTGGTTCAACCCCACAAGCCTAGCAATCACTTGCAAGCTAAAAACCTGTCTCAAGATCGAGTGACTACCACCTCATTTCTAAATATATTTTTACAACAAAAACCTTAGTCCCTTGCCATGCAGATTTCATGGTGAACTGAAATGATTTTTATGTTTTTTTTTAAACTTGTTGTATTCATGGATTAAGTTTGGCTAACCCAATGACAAAGCCTCTCACCATGTTGTGAGCTAACATCTCCTAGATTAGTTGTTTCTTATTTGGTTTTATCTTCACAAAAAATATTTGGAGTTATTGGTTCAACCCCACAAGCCTAGCAATCACTTGCAAGCTAAAAACCTGTCTCAAGATCGAGTGACTACCACCTCATTTCTAAATATATTTTTACAACAAAAACCTTAGTCCCTTGCCATACAGATTTCATGGTGAACTGAAACGATTTTTATGTTTTTTTTAAACTACTTGTATTCATGGATTAAGTTTGGCTAACCTAATGACAAAGCCTCTCACCATGTTGTGAGCTAACATCTCCTAGATTAGTTGTTTCTTATTTGGTTTTATCTTCACAAAAAATATTTGGAGTTATTGGTTCAACCCCACAAGCCTAGCAATCACTTGCAAGCTAAAAACCTGTCTCAAATGGAGATCAAGCAAGACAAAAACCTGTCTCAAGATCGAGTGACTACCACCTCATTTCTAAATATATTTTTACAACAAAAACCTTAGTCCCTTGCCATACAGATTTCATGGTGAACTGAAACGATTTTTATGTTTTTTTTTAAACTACTTGTATTCATGGATTAAGTTTGGCTAACCTAATGACAAAGCCTCTCACCATGTTGTGAGCTAACATCTCCTAGATTAGTTGTTTCTTATTTGGTTTTATCTTCACAAAAAATATTTGGAGTTATTGGTTCAACCCCACAAGCCTAGCAATCACTTGCAAGCTAAAAACCTGTCTCAAATGGAGATCAAGCAAGACAGATTTGCTAAACAACTTGAGAATTGTACTGATACACAAAAGATTATGGTTACAATGAACGAATGAATTTTTATAGAAAAGATATTGCAACCCTAGATCTAAACCTTGAGGAAGATTAAATTAGCTAGTGCCAAATGTCCACATCATATTCAATGAGACAATGAGCTATTATTAGCCTAATATAATGAAAGGAAAAACAACCCTTAGTTGAACTTAAGTGAATAAAGTAGTAAGTACCTAATTAGATAATTAATTAGGTGATATCCTAATTACTCTAACGCCCTCCTTAAGAGTAACTTAGGGAGAATCTAGAAAGCTAATTGTAATGTCTCCTTTCTAGCACACGTTATATGATGTTGTCTATAGCCTATTTCTCCATGGTACCGTAGGCTAACCAAGACATTTAAGGGATCTTGAGAATATTTGGCCTAGGTAGTTTCAGTTGAAGGTGATTCTGATGTGTTTTTTGAGATACTATTTATAGTAAGTCAGCTAGACCATGTTTGGAATCTGGATTGACAGTGAACTCATAAATAATATCCTGATGATGATAGTTTTTGTTTTTTGATTGGAGTTTTAATAATCATTTGCGATTATTAATTTATTTATCAATAAAGTTAAATTAAATATTTAACTCTATTAATGTGGGACTTAAGTAAAGGGAAAAGCTATTTAAAAGTTAAAAGTTCCCTTTCACTAGAAGTACATGGAGACTTGAATATTAAAAGGGAAGTGTTTATTTAATCCCACATTGGCTGGAGATGTGTGTGGGCTCTCTTGGAAAATTTATAAAAGACTCTTTAAGAGTTCTTTTTGGATATGTTGGATTGAATAAGGACTTTATGAAATTGTTTGGAGAGTTCATCTTCAAGGGCTTGGAGGACAAAATCCCTCTTTGCTAGCAATTCCTACGCTGTTGGAAGACACAGTCTAGGAATTTGAGTGGGCTTCAAGGTAAAATCTGACCTATTATTAGCTGTTCGTTTTTATTTGAAGGAGTTGCAGACTTTCTAGGGTGTCAATTTGAGAAGTTAGGGAATGCATTTGAATTGGTGTTGCTGTGACTAACTCTACCTAAGCTAGCCGTGCCTATTCACATTTCGTTGAGAGTTTTTGGGAGCTGTACAAGCTGGAAAGGGGTGCCATACCAATCTGAGACACATTTAGAGGATGCGGTACTTGCTGGAAAAAGCCTGGGAGAGGTTGTGCCAGTCTGAAACCTTTAGAAGCAATTAGTGCAGGTCTGGAAAAAGTTTGGAACAGGCTGTATAGGTCTGGTATACCATTTGGAAGGGTGCCATACATTCAGAACTCCCCAGTGTGAGCTGTACTTGCTTGGGTGTATGTCGTACAGGGCTGTGAGGTGGAGACAATGACTTGTGAATGCTGGTAATGTGCCCAGTAAACAATATCAAACCGTAAGCAGTAAACAATATCAAACCGGAAGCAGTGAATGGGTATGCACCAACATTGTAATGTTTACATTTATAGAAGAAGAAATTCAAGTAATAGTTTACTGTTAATGATTTCCCAGAACTGTGATGTTTAAATATTACTTGTAACTGGTTCATTATTGTCTGTGAATGAATATCAAGTTTAAAAAATAATATTCAGTGTTATATTTGTGATTGCTATTCCTTTCCTAAACCTATTCAAACACAAATAAATCAAGTAACAAATTGAATCAGAAGTTTCAAAAAAATCAATTTGACATATTAGGCCAGAGGATTGCCTATTACAGTAATGATGAATGGAAGTGTGAGTAGGTCTTGACAACAAGGCTTGATTAGGTACCGATGTACAAACCAATGCAATCTCTCATGGAGAAAAAGAGAAAACCTCATGGGAAAAAAATCCTGTCTAAAATAGAGAAAAATAAATTGAAAAGAGTATATGTGACTAAAAATGAAGGACTCAATATGACCCCCAAGTATTGAATCAGTCACATAAGTACAATCAATATGCCCCCCATAGGAAAGGAAGAGATGATGTATCCCCCACAAAAAGAAGGAGGTCAAATGCCAAGAGAGAATGCTTGTAGATGAATGCTGATGATGATCCAAGAGTGGCATATTGTGTTCCTTCCCTTAGGAAGAAATGGATCCAATGGCCAAGGTAGAAGTAACTCAATGAAAAGAGACAAAGAATATTCTCATGATGTGTGCCATGGAAGACTACTCAATTGTCCACATGTCTAAATCAAAAGATGCGAAATCAAATGAAGCAAATCCAAACAACTGTGAAGATACCTGAAGACCAACCTTTGAAAGTGCTAATGAGGAGATGATAGGAATGTTGGAGTTACCATCAAAGAGGAAGTGAAGATACTCAAGAATGTCCCCAATGTCTACAATGTGTGACTTAACAAATAACCCTACAATATCTAGCAAGAAGGCATCCCACAATGCTGAAAGTGGAAGGGAACTATAATCCTGTTGAACTAAGTTGATCTCTGAAGAAACAGGATGTGAAGGTGGAGGCTCAACACAAGTGTTGGGAATTAAGGTGGATGATGGAAGCACACATAGGTTTAAGTGACAAAGCGTGTCTTTAGATACTTTATCCCCTCTAGATGCATGAGAGTGTGGACTAGTCAATGGAATTGCAAGCTTGTTAGGAGCAAAACGGGAGAACTCATAATTAGGATGCATGATCAACACTGCCAATTGCAATGAGCTCTCTACTATGCAGATCATTGATGAACATTGAATCAAGTGTGAGCTCTACTATCTTGCCTTTCCTATTGTGAGTAATTTGGTAGATGGAAAGGAGGTTGAAAGATAGTGGACACAAAGGACATCATTAAATGTGCCATCGTTAACCTCTATAGACCCTCCCCTAGTAACACTCGTGTAAGTTATATTACGCATCAAAATGTGTGGTAAAGTACAATGCTTGAAAAAAGAGAACGTACCCATGGATGATGCCAAATGATGAGAGGCTCTTGAATGACGAGGCTATTTGTTGGATTGAAGATGTGTCGACACAGAGAGCATGGCCTTTTATCTTGTCTTCGATAGTTGCCATAGAAGTTGATCCGATGTGTGTAGGTATTGAAGTAGTATAAGAGGATGAACTAGATGAAGGTGGCTGAATATCATTTTTTCAAAGAAGATGCTTTAGCTCATATATTTTTTTTGCGTAACGATGATGCTCATCATGTTCCGTCTTGGTAGAATATGTACACTTCGGCTTATTCTTCTTAGATGAAGACCTGGAGGAGGAAGAAGAATTCGATGAATCCTGTGCATGAGACTTTGTAGCTGGTTGATTAGAAGGGGAATCTTTGATTGGGAACCAAAAAGTAAATCAAGCTGAGTCAACTTTGCTTGTTCTTGTGTCAAGCGTTCACAAAACACCTCAAAAGAAGGAAGAGTGGAGGCATCACCCAAAGCATCCATAGTAGAATTAATTATAGAAGCAAAGATTTAGAAGGGGTCTCAAAGCTTCAATAGAATAAAAGAGATACACTCTTTGTTAGTCTTCTCCTTGCTACAACAATGTATAAGTGATCTGATGGATTTGAATTTCTCTAGATTGTCTGCAATGGAGGTGAAGGAATCAGGTACCAAAGATGTCAAATTTGAACTACAGGGAACTCATTAATACCACCAAAAAGCTCTTGAATTTTGAGCTACATAGCGTGAGGAATGTTGCAAGAATCAATATGGATCAAGAGACTGTTTGAAACATGCAGTGCAATTAATCCCATAATTGTATCTATTTTTTTTGGATTTTTCAAATTGCCTAGGGCCATATTTATGTTTCTATACAACCAGGTATGGTCGTATGGGTCTCCATAGAATTGCATGCCCAACAAATTTTCGTCCCAAATTTTCCAGTGACAAAATTTGGTATTTAGATAGGTAATTATAGGGTTTTTGGCCATTGTGAATGTGATGGCGAGGTCCATTTCATTACATAACACATTTTTTTTGTTGACCCTTGGTACTTGTCCTCAATAAAAGGTCCCAAAACATCAATTGTTTAGATTTTGATAAAAAGACAACCGATTTGCTCAAAACGCACCAAAAATTTGCTCAAAGTCGCATCTCTCAAAATTTGAATAGGAACTTGTAGATCTGGAGCTGTGATACTATGTTGGGTTTATTGGTTCAATCCCACAAGCCCAACAATTAGGTGCAAGCAAAACACCTCTCACAAATGGAGATCAAGCAAGATAGATTTGCTTAACAACCTGAGAATTGTATTGATGCGCAAAAGATTATAGTTACAAAGAATGAATGAATCCTTATAGAAAGGATAATGTAATCCTAGATCTAAATCCCTGGGGAAGATTAAATTAGGTAGTGCCAAGTTTCCACATCATATTGAATGAGACAACATGAGCTATTATTAGCCTAATCTAATAAAAGGAAAAGCACTCCTAACTCCTTAGTTTAGCTTAAGTGGATAAAGTAATAAGGACCTAACTAGATAATTAATTAGGGAATATCCTTTAACAAAATAAACTAAGCTTTCTCAAATGTCGTGTGACTTGTGAAAAGAAATATATACTAAATCCTACTTAATTCAAAGAGAGAGTAATGAAATTTATTTTAATCTATGTAAATTATAGCAAAATTCGAACATGAATATCACTCTTAGAAAACAAGAATAAGAATAGAAGAGCAAAAGAATATAACACAACACAACATATATCTTGAAAAAACCCTGCAAAAGGAAAAATTTAGCCTCAAATGCACACATCAATGTATTATTCAACAACAATCAGTCACAATTTAATAACATAGTTTTTGTGCTTCATTGAGGTCTACACTCTAATCATGGAAGAATTTAGAAGTATAACCCTTCATAAAATTGAACATAAAATCTCCATTCGAAGCCCTTAATTTACAAGCAAATGAGACCTAGGAAATCATCAATGGTTTACCAAAGTCATGGGCTCAAAATAATGAGCCAAAACCAAGACAAGTTGGTCCACATTAAATCCATGTGTAACTCCTCCCAAAATAGAAAGTAACTCTTGATTCATTGGTGTGGTCCTACGACCAAGGTGTCAAATTGGAACACATTCATTACATGCTCCCACATCCATGTGTAACTCCTCCCAAAATAGAAAGTAACTCTTGATTCATTGGTGTGACACTATGACCAAGGTGTCAAATTGGATCACATTCATTCCATGCCCCACCATCTAGGTGAAACTCCTCCCAACATTGAAAGTAACTCTTTGGTCACTTGGTTTGACCCTATGACCAAAGTTTAACTACTGAAACCTCCAACATGAGGTAATAATTACACTACATGCCTTTGACATGATCATATTTAGCTTGTCATAGATTTTAGTTATATTCCACCTAGTAGTCCCTCTTTTTAGTGACTTCTTACAATTTTCTTAATACTAATCACACATGGCAAAGGTGCCAAAAATGAAATCTCAGGGTTCCATCCGAGTGGGACACCCTTTTACATATGGGAACATTATATATAATATAATAAATATTAAATAATTGCCCATGGGCCTAGGACTTTGCAAGGTGCACAACACCGAGTCCTCTAGTCCTAACAATCTCCCGCTTTTATACATTGTGAGAATTATAAGGTGTATTAAGTATATTAAACTAATATGTAAGGATTTAATCTTCATATTCATCTTATACTATGTGAACTTCTTGCACTTATAAGGTTCATTGAAGCATTTGCAAACATTCACTTAGGTATCCACATTCTTGACCATGGCTCTCTTGTTCTCCATTGTGTCACAAAGTGATAGTGTACATCAATGCGCTTTGGTTGTGCATGAAAGTAGGAATATGTGCGAAATTGATCGCTCTTTGATTGTTACATTGAATCACTATTATCTTGCTTCCACTTGATGTTCGAACACAATTTTTGAAGCCAAATTGCTTCCTTACAAACATGAGTAACTACCATGTACCCTACCTCTATAATCGAAAGAGCAACCATAGCGTATCATTTGCCCATCCGATTTCCACCACCAAATAAGTTAATCGCATACCCATTGGTAGACTTAGAGCTATCCACATCACAAACCTAATCAAAATCCACAAATTCTTGTTTATCCATTGTTTTGCTTTAAGTTTGTCTCCCTAGTAGCAATTTGAACATTTTGCTGTATCTCTAAGATTCTTGGAAACCCTCTTCACTATAGTCCAATGGTTTTTGCTTGTATTGGGCATATACCCACTTAGGACTCTCATTTCTTAGGCAATGTGTAATTTGGTGCAAGACCTAGCATACTAAGAGTATCAACTATACTCACATAGGGGAAATAACTTGTGTACTCTATCTCATCCGATGTCAAAGGACACTTATCAACATAATGGAAGTTTTTGTTGGTTTGGATTCTTGCATCTTAAACCATTACAAAATAGAGTTAACATCTTTTAGCTAATCTAAAGTTTTTAATTTGTTCTATCTTTCTTGATCTCCATCCCTAAGATGAACTTAGCTGCCCCTGAGTCCTTAATATCAACTTGTGTTGAAAGTTGAGGTTTCAGATCCTTGATCATATCCTTACTGCTACCTATCAATAACATGTCATCTATGTTGATTATAACTAGGTAGAATGCGGATTCCAATTGCCTTAAGGCAACATTGGAATCCGCCAAGGGCTGGGCCCTTCTCCTCTCACACGCTACTCTTAGGGCTGGGCCCTTCTCATCCCACACGCCACTCTTAGGGCTGGGCCCTATACACCACGCATTCCTTAACACCACGCTACTCCTCAATACCATGCTACGTGCAAGATAACATGCTTACATGAATAGGGCCGACCCTATCTAATAAAGGGTTTTGGTTAAAGTGATGCAAATAAATTAAAGGTTATTAATTCATCATAAGCCGACTTGATTAGGAGTGGTTGCTCTCCTATAAATAAGTCATATACCTCTCACAATATCATTAAATGTAGTCTACAAGCAAATGCGAAATATATCCTCCTTGTGCAGCGAACTCCCTTACAAGTAGTAGGTCACAGTGAATGTATTCTTCTTGTGCAGCGAACTCCCTTACAAGCAGTAGGTCACAGCGAACTACATGTATGTGCAGATCTACGTGGTGCTCACAGCGAATTCCATATATGTGCAGATCCAATTAGTGATCACAGCGAACTAAATGAACAGCAGATCTAATTGGTGATTACGAATTCCATGAATCTCCATTGAAGGCTCAAGCAAAGGACTGCAATTAGTTGAAAGGTGCATACACAGCAAGACAAGTTAGAAGGACTGTAAAACATGATCACTGTCAACAAACTAGCTGTGTAGTTTTCTATACCATCTTCCTTGTGACTGCAACTTCTATACTCCAGATAAGTGTGTAATTGTCAATTGAATCTGAAACCATAATCAGATCTGAGGATCTTTTCTGGCTGGGTTTGTCCTCCTAGGAGGTTTTCCCAGGGTAACTTTGTCTTGTTTCTTTTACATTCATTTCTTATCATGCTTAAATCTAAAAACCTAATTAACCTAGTTTGAAACAAATTCTGATTTTCTGAGTATCATCTAATCTGAAAGTGCTAAATTAACAATCTACAATGAGGCAAAGAACTAAAAACTGATTCGTCATATTTAAGTAAACAAAATGATCTTATTTAGCTCTAACATGCTACAACTCTAAGTTGTAATTGTTATGTATGTCTCCTCCTTCAAATCCCCATGTAGAAAAGTTGTCTGCACATCCATTTCTTCAGCCTTGAGGTCAAACACAACCACAATTGATAATAAGAATTTGATAGATGTCAAACTATCAAGAGGAGAGAAGATCTCACCAAAATCAATTCCCTGTTCTAGAGAAAAGCCTTTAACAACTAACCTTGCCTTGTACATCTCAGCTTTGCCCTTGAAATTGTATTTCTTCTTGAAAACTCATTTGCAGCCAACATATTTTTTATCCTTAAGAAGCTTCACCAAGTCCCATATATTGTGCTTCTCTAGTTGAAGTATCTTAGAATCCATGGCTTTCTTCTAGAACTTATTGTTTGCATATTCTATTGTCTCCACTATTCTAGGCTCAATGTCATTAGTAGAAAAAGCAAAAATGCATCATCATGTGGGTTGTACCTATCAAGTTGCATTATTTGCCAAGTGGACCTTCTTATGGGTGAGGCTTGAGGTTGAACCATCTAAATCGTCCACCTCATCAAGTTCATTCTGAACCTTTAGTTCAATACAATTGCAACGTTTTCAATCTTTGGCTTTATCTACACTGATGTCTGATTTGTATCCTTGGATCACATAGGCATAGGTGAAGAGTTAATCCTCTTGAACATCGCATTTTGACTATCCCTGCCTTTTGACTCTTAAGATTCTAAAGCTTGTGCCTTTTGACGCCATTGTACTTGATGAAGATACATTTCTTTGCCTTGAATCCAATTTGGATTATCTTTTTAGGCACTTGTACATATGCTTCACAATTGAAAACCTTGGTGTGTATTAATGAAGGCTCCTTTCCTGACCAAGTCTCTCTAGGTGTTTTGCCCGCAAGATCTAAGGAGATATGCTAGTCAAGTAACATGCTATGCTCATAGTTTCTGCTCCAAACTGACTCCCCTGAGCATGCTTCTATCTCTTTCCATTAGCTTCCTATTCAATTACTCTAAAGCTCCATTTTGTTGAGCGAAATTTGCCACCATTATTCATCTACAACTCCCTGATCATCTTCTTTATCTGGTTCTCAACAAAGCTTTGAAATCCTTGAACTTCAAGAAGATATGCTTGAGAAAAATACCCATGATTTTCTATAGAAGTCGTTAATAGAACATGCATCATATGAGGATTTACTAGCAATGGCACATCCACAAGACCAAAGGCATTAACATGATTCAAATCTAAAATCCCTATAGATCTAGAGAAGCTTGAGTAAAATTTAACATGATACATCCAATAATCACAAAAATCAAAATCTAGGGAACAATTTTTTAGCCCTTCTACTTAGTTTTTATTACTAGCAATGGCACATCCACAAGACCAAAGGCATTAACATGATTCAAATCTAAAATCCCTATAGATCTAGAGAAGCTTGAGTAAAATTTAACATGATACATCCAATAATCACAAAAATCAAAATCTAGGGAACAATTTTTTAGCCCTTCTACTTAGTTTTTACATTTCGAGGCCCTTAGGCCTTTCTCACTAATGTGGCCTGTACACCTGTGCAACAACATGGTCTTCTCTGCTACAGGCTTATCTTGAATCAAGAATCTTAGATTTGTTAAATTCCACAATTGTAGCATTCAAATATAAGAGTTCTAGAATGGACTCTCTTAGCCAAGATCATGGCTCTATGCACCATCTTTCATCCATCTTTGTTGAAAACCATTTGCATATCAACATAATTCAATTTCACATAGAAAATAGGTTTCTTGCCAAACTCAAAATGTGCAGTAAAATGGACTGGGTTTTGGTCCTTATGTCTCCAAGTGTGAGCATGACTTTAACTCAGTCAATGATTTTTAGAGAAATGTAATTTTTCCAGTATACTTGTCCACCATTGAAGCTCTTATAATTTGAGAACCACTTCGTGGAAGTTATTTGAAAGGGAACTCCATGATCAATCAGCCATGTACTCTCATATGCATGTGTGGCAAGGGCTGTGACAAAAGCATCACTGCCATTGTTGTTAGAGGCTCTCAAGTTTGAATCATCATCAGACTCCAATGCCTTATTGCTGTTGTAGGTACTAATGTGTTTAGTTTTGTTATAGTTCCAACATTTGTCTACGGATTCACCAGGAGACTTAGCACACTTGTCCTTCTTTCCTTTGTTCTTGTCCTTGAAATGATCTATGATGTCGAAATCATCGTTGACAAATTTTGGAGTTTTTTCTTGCATTTCCTTTTAGAGTAATCTACCTGCCACCTCATCAAGCTTCAGTTTTGAGACATTGTTACTGATCACAGTAACCAGGTTGCCACATGTATCGTGCAAAGAACATGAGAGTGTTACACAATGGCTGTCTTCACCCATATTCACATCCATTTATGCTAATTGACTCGTCACAATGGTGAACACATTCAAGGGGCTCCATCCCAGAGTCGCCACCATTCATTTAAGGAGTAAAGCTTCTTTTGCAGGAAAAGCTTGTTTACAAGGGACTTTGTCTAATAGAATTCTCTAACTTTTTCCAGAGCGACTTGGTTATGGTTTCTTCAAAATCATCAAGGAGCATCGAATTTGCAAGGCAAAGACAAATTTAGCTCCTTGCCTTTCTGTTAACAATGGCCCATTCTTTGTTCTT
The DNA here is from genome assembly GCF_030272615.1 of Cryptomeria japonica. Taxonomy (NCBI): domain Eukaryota; kingdom Viridiplantae; phylum Streptophyta; class Pinopsida; order Cupressales; family Cupressaceae; genus Cryptomeria; species Cryptomeria japonica. Next base: position 762,263,776 of record NC_081408.1, read on the forward strand.
CATGTTGGAGGGTTTCTATCTAGAAACAACTACCCATAGATCTCCATCAACAAGGAGATCCCCCATCTTGAGTTTTTAAAGTGCAAAGTTTGTTCCATTAATCTTCTCCACACCGAATCTAGAAGTGTTTGCCATATTTGTAACTTGAAACATATGATCAGCTGCTGAACTGCCACTTAAACAAGGATAAATACAAAAATTGTTCTACTCCTTCCACAGATCTAACCAGCTTGTGAGGTTCTGATACTGAATGAAAGGAAATATGCACTGAAACCTAATAAACCCAAAAAGGAGAGTATTATAAGTTATTTCAATCCATGCAAATTTCATCGGAGTTTCAACATATAGTAACACTTGATGACAAGAACAAGAATAGAAAAGAAGAATAATAGAAGAAAAGAACATGACACTATATATACCTTGGGAAAACCTTGCAAAAGGAAAAACTCAACTGTCAAAGTACACATTCAATGTATTGTTTAATAACAATCAGTTACAATACAATGATGAATCTCCATGTTTCAATGCAGTCTACTCTCAGATTTTGGAGGAATTCCAACAGCACAACGTTTCATAAAATTGAACATATAATCTCCATCCTAAGCCCTCACTCTATAGGTCAAGGAGACCCAATAAACTCATGAAAGGTATACCAAATCACAGGCTCAAAAGTTTGAGTCAAAACCAAGTCAAGGTGGTCTATAGCCAAGTGTAAATCCTTCCTACATAGAAATTAATTCCACAGTTGAGTGGTTTTATCCCTGACCAAGGGGCCCAAGTGTAACTCACAAGTGTTCCAATATAATTTAATAATTATACTTCAACATGGTTATATATAGTTGGTCAAAGATGCCAGTCCTAATCCATTCAGTAACCCTTGCTATTTAATGTCTTCTTACAAGCATCATAAGACCAATTACATATGATGGAGAGTGCCAATAATGGGATTCCAATATTCCACCCAAGTGGGGCAACCTTTTCTAGCTGTGCACATTTGTTTACGATATTACAAATGCTATATAAATGCTCCTAGACTGAAGAATTTGCAAGCTAACACTACCCTGTCCTCCGGTTGTAACAATTTTAATCTTCAAAATCAAAATATCAATGGTCAAATGGCTTAGCTCTATCATGATATGCATTGAACACACCTCTGGAATATATATAGTCTCTTTTTGTCTATGCTCTATTGCATTTGCATGGTATTTCAAATTGGTTTATTGCTTCTTCTCAAGGTCAATTAATTTTTTTGTGTAAAATGTTTCTTTAAGTGTCCAATTAAGTCATTATAATAACATCAAAGATGATTCTTGTAATTTCCACCAGATTTGCCTCCATGACTACCTAAATTGATACTGGCTTTCCTTCAGATTGAAAATGAGAACTTTTCTGTTTCCCTTTTTTGAGCTTTTCTGCAAAGGCATCCATAATTCTTGGATTAACTCCTCCAGAAGCTCACTGTACAGAGTTACAAAAGTCAGTATTGAAGATTAAGACATATTTAATATTTCAACTAAATTTGAAGATGCCATATTATTCTAGATAATGACAACCATATCATCTTTGTCTATGCTATTTACAGTGGCTGCAAGTTAATCTTTCATAAACTTTAAATTATGATCAGAGGCAGATCATGCTTTTGACAGATATGTTGAAAACAACAGATCCTTAAATGCAACTTTGCGTGCTTGTCAGAATTTTGATCCTTGGGCTTGAATCTTTCACCAACTTTCATGAGCACTGGATCTATTTTTAATTTAGGAGTCACATCATCAGAAATTGTTGATTTCAATATATTTGGAGCCTTATCTTTCTTTTGTTAATAATCTTAAGTTGAATTCCTTTTATGTTTCTTGGTCACAAATCTCTCTCTCTCTCTCTCTCTCTCTCTCTCTCTCTCTCTCTCTCTCTTCCTTTCTCGTGTTTAAATAGTAGTCCTTTCCTTATTACTCCACACTTAGTGGTTTCTCTCAGTTATTTTATGATCACGTGACACGAAAAGGCTTTCCAATTTTGATATCTTGTGTCCCATTCAAAACCCATAAACCAAACAACAGATAAAATAAACAGAGAGAATTTATATGGATGCATCCAATTAATTTTTTTTGTGCATACCAACCGCCATCAAAACAAATATAGGCAGAGAGAATTTTGTAGAATTTGACTTATTTCATAGGATCATAAGTACATAATCAAAGCAGAGTTGTTCCATCTTTAGAATTGCTATTTAAAAGTATAAGCAGTCAAATTTAAAAAATGAGTGCTGATCTCTGTATAATTTTGCAGAATTTCCGACAATTGTTTGACAATGGCTATTTGTGCTTCAGAACACTCTTCAAGTGTCAATTATACTTTCCATTTAAAGTTTCAATTCATCCTGCAAGCCCTCTTTGGTTTATTCTACATTTTCTTTTAGATTATTTAGTGAGCTTTGGTAACAGCCTCATCCCATACATCAGCAGGGATAACACTTGCCGTAGAATTCTATTAGTGGGGATTCCACGTTTTACAATTCAACCTTCAGGGATGCTACATTGATCTCCTTTCTACACTTGTATTACATTCCCCTGACTTGAATGTTTGTCCTCCTTCTCTCTCCTATCTCCTCCTGCAGGGCATTCATTCCACCACCTTCCTCCAGCTTGAACGGATCACCTCCTTCTCCCACCTACATTCCTCCAGGTTGCTCCTCCAGCTGGAATGCTTCACCTCCTTCTAATCTCCTATCTCCTCGTGTAGGGCATTTACTCTTCCATCTTCCTTCCGCATTCCTCCAGCATATTCTACTAGTATCTTGGAGAAGGACTACCACTTCAGCATGTGTATGGGTGATATCACTTGGGGAGATTTGGACCTTGGTCTTTAACATAAGAACCAAGTGGCCCTACCACTTGTCCAGAACCCATTTGACATGGATTAAACTTTTCTTGCAATTATAGATTTGTCCTAGGAACATCTTTTGTACAAAACATCAGTAAGTTCAAATACATGTTGAACCATCCTTAATGTCTTTGTTTTGTTTCCCAATGTCAAACCTTCTTGTTTTATCTGTACCCATCCAGAACACATTGTAAAACCTGTCACAAATTTGTCTATTAGTTTTCCTTTTGTTAAAGATGAAAAATTCACCTTTTTTTGGAAATTCTGGATCTTTGGATGCAATTGTTTGTTTTGTCCTCAAACCATGTCAATATGTCCTGCATTTATGAAAAGATAATTTACATTCCCAATCTGTCTGGCATTTTTTTCAGAACTTATTGCCCTTGTCTTTGTTGTTTTGTATTCTGTCTGTGCAGGATCTTGTTTCCCATCCGTGTCTGTTCACTTTTAAGTTACAATGTTTTTGTTTAGGTCTATGTCTTGGTCATTCTCGCTCTCAGTGTCTGTTAAATCTTCTATGCTTTAGGGCTAACTCATAAGAGTGTGGCAGATTTTATAATAGAAATTGAAATCCTTGTGAACATTAAAAAAATCCCTAAATCTTGGTTAAAATCACCATTAGTTTCATCTGTACGTGATCATATGGTTTTTGACAGCATGACAGAAAAATGCTGAGTGCAGCAGAACTGGTTTGGAACATGCTTCACTGTGGATTGTGTGGTGTTTGTAGAGGAGAGTGTGAGTTTCGAGTCCTGCATTTTCAGTGAAGGATTTTTTGAAGTCCAGAAAGGGTCTGGGAGTGTTTTTGCTGCTTGAAGGCCATGAGGTGTGAAGGAGCAGGCAAGGATTGCCCTAGACACACACATTTGTGGCAGGTCCGTTTTTGGTCTGGATAGTGTCATATTATTGCAAGGTGCTGAGCAGGAGTTGCAGCCATGGCTGTAAAGAAAGTGGTGTTGCAGATCTGTTTGAGCAGAAGCTAATTTTTTCAATGTTTACTGGAGCAACTTTCATTTTAATTTTTGTTAAAAAAGTTTATATATTAGAATCTTATTTAGCCTCTAACAATTATTAATATTTATAGTTGTAAACTATTTTTAATATTTAATATACAGGTTAGATTTTAAAGTTTAAAATTAAAATTTTTATCTTTTAAATTTGTGACTTTTAATTCTTAATTGAAAAAATAATAATTTTTAATTTATTTAAAATCTAATATTTTAAATTTAAATTTAATATAATATATTTGGATAATTTTTCAAATTTAATCTCAAAATTTTTACTGAATTTTATAAGTCTACGAATTTTACCAAAATTTTTCTTTGCTGAACTTGAACATAAACACTAATCTTGTGATAAAGCTTTAGGTTACATTCTAATCCTTTTTTAATATTTTCTTAAGCTTTCCTTCATCAGATGATTCTATTTCTCCAAGGTGGCTCTGGCTCTCACAAGTTTTACATGTATTTGAAAATCGTATTCACCATTTCCCAGATACTATTTACAAGGCTCTTCTACCATGTAAAAATGTGGCAGGTGCACGGATAATTTGAAGAATTTCTGACAATAACTTGAGAATGGTTATCTGTCTTTCCTAACATCCTCTAAACATTGGTCAAACTTTCTACTAAGGTTTCAATTCGTTCTGTAAATTGCTATGTTACCCCGAGTTTCCGGGACGGGGATGACAGGGGACGGCGGGACGCGTTTCCGAGACGACAAATTTTTTTGCCAAATTTGGGGACGGCAGGGGATGGCAAAGGGGACGGCTATATAAAATATAGGGAAAATTTAAAATATATTGGAAAATTCTAAATGTTCATATGAAAACATGGATAAAGCATGCATATATACATTATATTCATATGAAAACATGGATATAGCATGTGTATGATACTATGAAAACATTTTAGAATGTAAATTCTGAACATACAACGTTGTCAATACTCGATATGCAATTATGCATTCATAATTCAGAATTTCAATTCATTCACATTGTCAATATGCATATCATAATAGATATTAAAGAAATAACATACAAAATGTCAAAATGCCCAAAGGTTACACTGCTGCCATATAGTTTCATTGTCAATTACGATATGAAAATCAAAATAGTACTAATGAATTAATATTTATTATTTTGATTTCCTCTTTATAATTTATTAAATGTTTAACAATTAATTTAACAATTTATTATTTTCTATTTATAATATGAATTAATTTTAAACGTTCGAAATGAATTAAATTTTAATAAATTTAAAATTTAATCAATGTTGCCTTTTAATTTTTTTAATAACAATTTGAATTCATAGGGGCCCATATTAGAAAATTTAAAAAAAAAATTGAAAATGCGACATTTTTTATTTTTTTAATATTTTTTAATAGTCTTAGATGTGGGGGACGTCTTGTCGTCCCAGGGACAGATTGGGGACATCCCAGCTGTCCCCAGCCGTCCCTGGGACATATGGACCCCACCCCCCCCCCGCTAGGGCAGACATCCCCCCATTTCGGGGACGTTCCCTCGAAATTCTTGGCAATTTGAGAACGGGGAGAAACGTCCCCTAGCCGTCCCCAAGTCCCCGAAACTTCCCTGGGACTGGGACGGGGGTTTTCAGGTCGGGGACGCATCCCCGGGTTACATAGATAAATTGCAGTATATCCTTTTAGTTGGTATGATTTTTCCACAGTCCATCAGGTAGACGTGCAAAGCTTCTGGTTCAAATTGTGTATATTTTTATGCAGAGAAGCCCTGCACATTTATCCTTTTGTCAGACAATTCTACTCCTTCATGGTGGCTCGTACAAGTCTTGCAGTAAAAAAAGAATTGTAATCACCATCTGTCAGATGTCATTACAAGGCTCTAACACCATGTAAGAATGTGGTAGAAAATTCGAAATGAATAATAATAAATAAATGTGTATTGTGGAATGGTTAAACTGTTTAAAAATCTGTTTGTTCCTAACTTAGGAGGAGAATCTAGTGTACAATAAAATTATCCGTACAAGGTGAAAGAAGTATCAGAAGCAAACTAAGGAGGAGCTCTTGTGGCACAGGAGTAATAGAGGAGCCTTTTAATATGTGCATAAAGGAGATTTGTTGCAGAGGTGCTTCTGTGAATGGATGAAAAAGTTTATGTCATACAATATTAGGATATTTCCTGAAGAGCCTTGATTTTAGTATTCAAAATAAAAAAAAGAGGAAAAAAGAACAATTTAGAACTCTTAAGAAAATCCCTCCGCTCTAAAACATTAAAAACATTTACTAAAATATTAGTATTTAAGATTTTTAATTTATTATAACTTTTAGGTGTCTTATTTTAGTTTTTATTATATTCAGTGATTAATTTAATTTAGTTTTCATAAAGTCATGTGCATTGAGTTTCATTTTAATTAATTAATTTTAAGTTTATATTTAGTGTTTGGACATTTTTTTGTATAGATTTCAAATGTATTTAGACTATTTAGTAATGTTTACTTCGACAATATTGTGCTTTTATTTGTTATATTAAAATAAGAATTGCAACTTTTTATCATTCAAACTTAATTATGAAAATTTTCTCTAATTTTATCAGATAATGAATTTGTTCTTAACATTTTCTTTGCAAAAACATGAACTTGAACACAAACCTTGTGACAGAGATCTGAACTGTGATCTTATGATCTTCGAGTATCTTCTGGGTTTCTTTTGTTAGTATTTATATGAAGAAATTTCATTTAATCACAACCTGTCTCTTGTTAAAGAAAGCCTTCACATTTTTCACATAATTGAAGATGGAACAAGTCCTTTCTGTCTAATTTTGACGTTGTGTAACCATTCATAAATGTGTTCTCATCAGTATTACAGGACTCTCCTAAAATTTGCAGTCATCAGCATCTGAGTCTGAGCAGGTCCAAACAAGGCCTGCTGACTCTTGGCTGAGTCAGAGTCTGGTGACTCTGATCCATATAGAAAATTTCTAGATATCATTTTTTTTTGTAATCAATTAGGTGCTCAATATCAAGACTGGTATTTTTTCTAAGCCTGAGCCCAAGTCAAAAATCAGTCTTGGGATTATATGTCAAGTCCGAGCGTGGTATCAGTGATTCTCATTTCAATTTGCCACAATTTTAGTTCTTAATGTCAATAAAAGAAGTTTAGAAATTGATTTGATCTGATAATTTGACTTTTTTACCAGATAAATTTTCTAGCATATCTGAATCCTTTCTATGTTTATCTATGATGTGTTTTAGATTTTGTTTCTTCTAAGTTTATTGGTTGCATATTTTACCATTTTCAGGTCCCATGTTAGATGCCACAAAACGAGACCAATTGACAATGCTACAGAAACATGAATTGGTATATGATATTGTTAAGGGTTCAGAATGTAGCTCTGAAATCCTTCAGTCCTGGACTCGTAAAGAAATATTGCATCTAATATGTGCAGAGATGGGGAAAGAGAGGAAATATACTGGCTTGCCAAAGTGCAAGATGATAGAACATCTTTTAAGAATTGTAGCATCAAAAGAGTCAATGCCACAGGAGGGTGCACTACTTCCTTTTGTGAGCTCAACCCCAGCGAATGCTCCTAGTGTTTTTCGGAGGCAGAGAAAGAAAGATCATCCTTTGCGACTTACAACAGCTGCAACGCTGCCTGTCAGCACTGATGGCAAAAATTCTGAAAATAACCTGGTCTGCAAAAACTCGGCTTGTAGAGCTATTTTAAGCTCGGAAGATATGTTTTGTAAACGATGCTCATGCTGCATTTGCTGTCAGTTTGATGACAACAAAGATCCCAGTCTTTGGCTTGTTTGTTCTTCAGAGCCATTAGATGAAGATATTTCATGTGGTTTGTCTTGTCATATTGAGTGTGCTCTCAAACATAGAAATGCTGGGGTAGTTAAGGTTGGGCAGCACATACAGCTAGATGGAAGCTACTGCTGTGCATTTTGTGGAAGAGTCAGTGGGCTTATCGGGTATGCACATGCAGTTTCCTCACTTTTATTTCCGATATTTCTTAAATGTTATAGAAAGGTTTGTTTCAAGAGACTGAATATTCCCACAGTCTATGTTAGTATCTGAGACTGCTTCTAGATTTAACGCTGGTAATTTTTAGCACCAAAGCACTCTCAACAAAATCTTGCTTTGCTTGTACTTTCTTTTGCACATCTAATTAGTGTTTATACTAAGCTTGAAGGTTACTACTATTTGTATGCAAGAAATGCTGGTTATATTTCAAGGTATATTCTGACTTGCAGCTGACTTTATTCCACGAGGTAGTTTTCTTTTCCTTTATTCTTTTGTAGTAGAGGTAATAGAAATGCCTTAGCATTGGAAATATGGTATGGTCCCATTAGAGTACCAATTTACTATGTAAGGCTGATTATTTAAGTTGATGAAGCTTATGTAGTTGAAAAAATCAGATTAATTATGGCATTTAGAAATCATCCATCAACAGGTGCTACCACAAAGATTATCTTAAGCGAAGAGTTTTACTTGTGACCTTTTTTCATTTGAGCTAGTGCATTTTTTGCATTTCGGCCATCATTAGAAACTATTGGACGAGATATCAGACAGGTTCTGGAATGTTAGAGTCATTGTGTCTGACTTCATTCCATGACTAGATTCGTTTTCCATCATTCTATTGTATCAGAGGCAATGAAAATGCCTCATTTAGCTTTGGAAGCATGGTATAGTCCCAATATAGCACACAATCCGTGATAATTTAATATCTATGGTACAATTTTTGAAAGTTACTAAAGGCAGAAATCTTCCATCAACAGGTGCTTGCACAAGGATTCCTAAGCAACGAGTAGTACTTGTGACCTTTTTCCACATGAGGTAGTACATTTTTCATATGAACCATAATGAGAACCTATTGGATGAGATGTGAGAGGTTCTGGATCATGTGAAAGTCATTAAGGTCTCAATTTTTAGCAATGTGATCATTCAAGTAATTAATAGAATTTTTGTTTGTTTTTGTGTTGTATGTCCAAGTTTCTTATTTTGTTATGAAGTTTTTTTTTTAAAGATAAAACAGGGTCCCTTATCGCTTAAATCTGTCATGCTCCTGTCTGTATAGCGGGTAAAATATACACATACTCAGCAAAATTGCTAACATTTCCAGTTAATAAAGAAAAGAGAGTGAGAAATGATTCCTTGTGTGATCTGTTAGCATGAACAACATGTATTAATGAGTTGTGTTAATCCTAGCCACCGAAAGTGAAAGGGCAAAAGATACAAGGAAGGAGGCATCACTTAGCAATCAAACTCAGCAAGACAACAAAGAAGATAAAGTCAGATTGATAAATTTTGGGGGGTCGGGGGGAATCAAGAAGTGCAAGCACTCATCCAAAGAAGGCAGATTAGAAACCATCTTCAGCATTCAATTGAATGGAACATCAATACCGATCAAAGAAGACCATAGTGAGCAATAAGAATGAACTGGGATCAGTCACAATGCAGAACAGAAATTGGCATTGTTAATCATCTTTGTGGGCAAATTCTAGGGTAATCTTAAAAGGGGATTTTACAATTGGTATCAGAGCATCATTCTTGCCAGCCTGAGGGACAAAGAATAGTAGATGCAAACCAGCCAAATGGCTCAAAGGGATTTGGAAAGAGAAAGGAAGAAACTTACAACCACCAATAACACCATGTTGAACAAATGGGCAATGAATTGAGGGCTTTCATGGATCAAACAACTCAAGCTCTCATAGACATAGAGCAAAATGAAGGAAACGAAAGAAAAACTCAACTTTTCCTCCAAGCCATCCAAAACATGAATAACAATAATTCTAGGTTCACCCGGAACAATGGGAGGGATACCCACTCCAACCACTTTGAAAATAACAACACAACAAGCGTATCAACCTCTAGACCAACAAGACCCCCCTTCCTATCCAAGATAGAACACATGGTGGGGGAAGAAGCAAACAATCCAACCATTGACAATGTGGAAGAACTTGCGTAAACATACTCAAGGTTAGATTGTGAAGTGAAGAAGGATGTCTCGTTTAGGGATTATTGTGATGTTAAAACAAGAATTGCCCCTAATAAGAGAAGAGGGCAACCTAATAAAGACTTAAAAGAAAGGATTTGTAAAATGACCCTCTCCAAATTTGATGGACCCGGGAAGTCTACAACACGTTTAGGGGTCCAAAAGTTGGACACCTATCTCTCACTTAGCCCCATGATGGAAGAAAACACAATAAAATTTGCCGTATGCCACTTAGAGGGAACAACCCATGATTGGTGGCATCATGGTCTTATTACCCAAGACCGCCACGACTTATGATGTGTTCACTCAAAAACTTATCCAAAGGTTTGACCTAAAACACTCCCAGTGGTACTTTAGAGAACTTACACAACTAAGGCAATAGGGAACCGTAGAAGAGTATGTCACTAAATTCCAAAAACTTTTAATTATGTTACCATAAGTATCTCAAAGTAGACTGGCCTACCTATTTGTTGAGGGATTAAAATAAACTCTTTGTGGCTTGGTAAGTGCCCTCATTCTAGTATCACTTGAGGATGCAATCCAAAAGGCACTAAAGTTAGACATCACACATATAAAGGACAAATACCGTACAAAGAAACAACCTTTTAACATTCATACAAAATCCTATCCCCCTCTATCTTACAATGAAAGAAAGGAGCTCTTAAACAAAGGACCATGTTTCCAATCTAAGGGAAAATAGAAATGTGGACACAATTGTAATTGAGAAAAACTCAAAACATGATGAGAAGACCCAAAAGAGAAGGGTTTGTGCTTCAAATGCAAGGAAGAGTGGAGGCTAGGGTACATGTGGAACCCAAATACGCAATATAGAGGCAATGTCCGACAAAGAAGCAAAAGTAAATCCAAGTAAGAAAACAGCGCACAATGAGGAAGATCTTAAGACATCCAATCAAAAGAAGAAAGAACAATAAACAAGTGGAGCTTTGTGGAGGAGCCAATCTAGTAATTAGGATACCCTTATATCCTCAAGACCTATGAGACATATTAAGAATTTTTTTGAAGCATATTGGAGCAAATTTATAACACATGGGAGTAGGATGATGGGGTTAGGCCCACTTTTTGATTCTAAATTGCTTATGAGCAGCAAGATGGTGTTAGGCCCACTTTTTGGCTCCAAATGACTTATGAGCAACAAGATGGGGTTATGCCCACTTTTTGGCTCTAAATGCCCTGTTAGCAGCAAGATGGGGTTATGTCCACTTTTTGGCACTAAATGGCTTATGAGCTGCAAGATGGGGTTAGGCCCACTTTTTGGCTCTAAATGGCTTATGAGCAACAAGATGGGGTTAGGTCCACTTTCTTGCTCTAAATGGCTTATGAACAACAAGATGGGGTTAGGCCTACTTTTTGACTCTAAATGGCTTATGAACAACAAGATGGGGTTAGGCCCTCTTTCTAGCTCTAAGTGGCTTATGAACAACAAGGCGGGGTTAGGCCCCCTTCTCAGCTCATGGGAGCAATAAGGAGGGGTTAGGCCCCCTATTGCAATCTCCTTTTCTCAACCCTACGATGGTTGACTATTGACTTAAAGGGATGATGCATGAATTAGGAAAGCAGATACAAGCACCCCACTAGGTAGACCACCCTGTGACGATGTCCAATGTGCTTGCCATTGGGGCCAAGAGAGCGAGGTCCGCTCTTGGGCTTAATGCTGGGATGGCTTCGGGTGGACTTATATGCATCCTCCAAATCCTAATGTGTTGGAGTACTAGGGTAAATCTATGGATGCATTCTAGTCAAAGAGGATGAATCTAATAATTCGTGTTTTTAATGTGTATGCTCCATGACTGCATATATTAATGTGAATGCTTAGTGTTTTTATGCGCATGCTTTGTGTTTGGTTCAATGTACACATTCTCAGCAAAATCGGTAACACAGAGAGAGAGAGAGAGAGAGAGAGAGAGAGAGAGAGAGAGAGAGAGAGAGAGAGAGAGAGAGAGAGAGAGAGAGAGATGCAATATCTGAATTTCCTATTTCAAAGCAGCCACCTATTCCCTCACCTTAAGATTTTCAGCATTATATGATTCCAGGTAATACAAGAGGAATGCTATCTGTATTGCAATGCCTGTTGGTGCAAGGTAGTTAAGCATTTCAGTAGATTAGAATCACAAGAATTCCCTTACAGATCCCTAGGAGTATTTGGTCATTTGGCAGCCTACATTGAGGTAATTACGTCTTTGGCAAATTGCACATCAAAGCTCAAATGGATCATCTGTTGAAGTTGTAGAGTATAAAGCCCTCATGTGGCACAAGTATGTGCAAATCATTAAGTCTTGAGGTGCAAGCCATGCAACATGTGTTCGTGCCTGCACAATTTTAAAGTCTTGCAAAGTCTTTCCTTAGGAGGGAAGCATATTAATTTGGAGTTGTGTAGATGCCACATGTCACTCTATTGTACTGTTTTGCTTTTGCTAAGTTATAAGATGGTTTTTGTGGATTATGGGCTACAAGTAAGTTGGAAATCATCAAGTGTCATCTCCTTGCAGTCTTCAAATTGGGATATTAATCAAGTGTTAACAGAAGTTAGTCAACAAGGTGTCAATTGATGGGTGGAGTCAAATGCTCAAAGGTGGGTCACACCAAGGTCTTGTTATGCTTTTAGAAGTTTGGAAGATTACTAATAATCTGCTAAATTGATTTCCGGACGTCCGTAGTTTTAGATTAATTAAAGTAAGACTTTGTCACGTGTTTGTGGGTGGTTGTCATTCCAATAGTTAACATGTAGAGTTTTGAGAGATTGCCATCTTGATCAAGAATTAATTTGACAATCTCTTGATGACTTTTGATTGCTTTAGAGTGATACCAATGGGTGATGCCATGTGTCCCTCAGATGTTTGAAGAATTCTAGCGAAGTGCATGGAAGTGCAAAGCATAGAAGCATAGTTACAAGACTAGGTTTGAGCAAGCTGATTTTTGACTATGAGCTGGGGAAATTGAAAAACCATGAAATATAAAGACTTTTTTAACAATTTAAAGCTTTTACTATGCACTTTTCAATAAATCAACTTTAAAGGCATAATAAGATTATCAATTAGAAGCTACTTTGATCACATATACAAGTATACATCAATCAAATGTGTATAAAAGTGGACTTGAGTTGAAGGAAACAATATTTTTAAATATACAACACTTGTGTATTATAATAATTATGGTATCAAAGGCACAAATCACTTGGAGACATGAAATGGTAGAGAGGATCGTGTATCATTTGACCTAGCATTTGTAGTTCAATGTGGGTCATTTGCATATATCTTAGACAAGTCTATAAATGTTGCTACAATCATGGGAGCATTAAGTAGGACAGGGATTGACTTGGCAAAACAAAAGAATAAATGTGATTCAATTACTTGGGATTTGATTGGGACAAGTCAAAAGAATGAAAAATGTTAACTTTTTCCATTTGACATGGCTTGAAATGGCCTTATTTTTTTCTTTTTAAAACTAGAGAAAAATAGTGTCTTTCATGGGGGGTCGAGAGCAGAGCCCTTGAGTGTGGTTGAGGGGCAGTACGTTTGCTACCAAGCCCAAATTAAGCCTTTGAGACCACATAGACCTTGTGCCATTTTTCACAATTTAATTGCTTTTAACCAAGCTCCTAGAGTTCTCCAAAACTTAAAAGATGTGTTTTAAAGCCAAATAGTAGTAATTAGGCCCTACATTTGTTGGTTATCGTTTCATTGGATTGTATTTTTAGTTTTAGTTCACTTTTTTTCTCTCTTGTTTGTGCTTGTAAATGAAATGAGTATTATTTTGAAATGTTAAAGATTGTTTTACTTGTTTTGGGTTGAAGCATTTTGACTTAGTTTGGCTTCTTATAAATTTTCTATTTGGTTGTCATGGCCAATTTTGTTGACAAGATTCAATGATTCTAACTAGTTTGGTACCAGATTCTTGAGATTTTGGACCTCATTTTGTTTAGTTTGCTTTGGGACTTGCTATATATATTGTGTGAATGAACTCAAGTCTCAATTTTTTTGGTATATCCATGTATCAAACCCTTGTAGCTAAACTCAAACCCAACCCCAAACCAAATACTCATCATAACAAGGTTCGTATAAATGGTTGGTTCTTTCTTTTGGTTTATGTATTGCCCCTGATATTGTGAGGTTGACATATAATGTATCGAGGCTATTCATGGATACATATGTTGTAGTCAATGTAGATATTATATTCGTTTTCAATGCTACATTGGATGAATATCTAACCCATTTAAAAACAAGTCTTCTAGTTGTTGAAGGAAAAACAATCTTTGGGCAATATGAAGAAGTGCAACTTTGGGAACCAATCCACGATACATTTGGGGCATCTGGTTGGAATCTAATTAATAGTTGATTCAATGAAAAAATAAAGCTATTACTGATTCGCCCATGCCTAAGAGCGACACATAAAAAAGGAGCTGTTTAGGCAATTCAATATGTGAGGAAATTCATTTTTCATTCTCTGCAATAGGAGCACATGTGCATGCCATTGCAGCAAGTTTTTTTCATTAGGGAAGTAACATATTGGTGTTTTGATTCTTTGATGTGTAAAATCCTCTATGTGCCAATGTTTGCTCTTCCTAAATTTGCAGCAACCATTTGGAGTGAAAATGGATGTGAGTATTCAATGGGAACATTTTATAGCAAGGAGGTAAGCCAACTTTTAGCGTTATAAAGTATTTCGAAAATTATAAGATATTATTATATATTTGTGAGAAGTCTTCCTCTAGTACAAGCCACTAAGAAATGAAAGCATTATTTGTCGGGCAAGGTTTAGTTGTTCATAAACTTATTTGTTAGCACAAAATAAATTGTAGGAAGCAAAACATTACAAGCTGATGAAATTTTTTCAACAATTCCATTTGGTCATGACATGCTTGAGGGAAGCATGAACATGATGGTGTATATGCTATAAAGGTGATTTGGAAAATATCTCAGGTCATCCAAGTGGAAGTTTTGGGTAGATTTCCAAGTATTTTTGAAAATCTATTATTTCATTTTTTGTCTTCGTGCTTTGCATTTTTTGAGGCCTTTTAAAGCAGAATCTAGTGTTGCAAAAGTTGGAACTTTAGTATGCTATGCTCCAACATGGATTAATTAGTTGATGACTATTTACTCTTATCTAGTGAAATTATTTACATACAATGATTGAAACTAAGAGAATATACCAGATAGAGTAACAAGATAACACAATAGAAGATTTATTCAAAAGAGGTTTTGTACATGCATGTAGATCAAGGAAGCTTGGATCAAAATCAGACTGTTTTGCCTGACTATGAGAAACATATTTAAAGTACTTGGAAGCTACCAAATAGAACACAATCATCAACAACCAACTCCTAGCAATTACCCTCAAGCTACAAGCCAACAAATGATTAACAAATGTTCAGGCACAAGCATTATGAAAAAGCATAATATGCTAATTTTGTAGACTACTCCATCACCCTCGTTCTCCCCCACAAAAAAGGATAAAGAGAAAAGAAAAGTTGGATTCCTATCTGACAAGCATAGAATAATACAGATCATGCGATACCAAGGAAATGTTACCTGGAATCCATAGATTAGGGAGTAATCCCCTTCTTAAGCCAGGGAAATCTATATCAATTGCATCTTCTGATGCAAAGTGAGACTCTGTCAGTGCAACCCTTGATTCTTTGATGTTCAGTGCTGTTGTAATGAAACAATACCTCCCTGCTTCCCATGTCTGGTTCACATCAATTGAAAATTTGAAGAGCTCAAGATGAGTTCTTTATTATCTCTCACAGGTATGAATATCCAAGATTTGAGAGACCAAGACCAAGGAACTAGCATGGTTGTCCTTAGAAACAACTGTTGGACCCTCGCAGCACTATTAAGTATTAACTGGTATCTACACGTTCCAAAGACCTTGAGCTTTTGTGAGTTCTCTTAGTGTTTCTTTTGTTGGATGAATTGTCCATTGCTTATTTGACCAAAAAAGCCTAACAAAGTCATTTTCCAATGTAAATATGTTGCTACATAAAATTCTATAGCTTCATTTTAATTCTTGTACTCTTCAACTAGGAAGAAAACTGTTGTCTTCAATGGCAACATCTCGAGTGTTTGTTGAATCCTGCTGTGAAGAGATGTTTGTTTTCAATTCTGCATTTCTATCAACAAAAAATGGTAGCCTGCCTGGAAGCACTAAATCTTTGTTTATTAAATTCCATGCTGTTTCTATAAATCAAAATGTTGAATTCCTTGCAGATTTAGCACATTGTTTTTTAAGAGTTTTTCCTCACAACCATCGAGGATAAATCCTTGCAAAAGTGGGTGCTGAAGAGAATTCTATATAAAACTTCATTGTTCCACATGGACGCGTGCCCTGCCCCCCAGAAATCTTGGTGTTTTGGGGATGGGGGCGTCTTCGGGACATGGGGATGTACCATCACTATCCCACCACCTTCGCTGGTGCCTTGGGGATGCCACTGAGATAGAGGGGACATGTGAACATTTTCAAGACATCCTGGGGATGGCCAAATGAAATTTCATGTAGCTTGATCTCCTTATTATAAGGAGATGATAGCAATGGTGGGAAGGGGAGGACCATCATATGTGCCACTAGGGGAGACAAAATTGAGGACTAGAATCTTGGATAAGAAGTTTTCCAAGAGTGTGTTAATGGAGAAAATGAAGGAATTTTGGGTGCAAAGTGGATGCAATATAGTCATGGATGGGTGGATGCACATTAGTTACTGTCCACCCATCAATATCATGGTTATATGTACAAAGGGCTCATATTTTTTGAAGGTAGTTGATTGTTCAAGGCATCACAAACATGCTGATTTTCAATTCATATCTTCAAGGATGCTATTGAGGAGGTTGGGCCACAAAATGGGTCCAAGTAGTGACAAAATACAGTCGATGTGTGCAAAGTTGCAGGGAAATTGATTGAGGCAACTTATAGACATATTTGGTGGATTCCTTGTGTGCATGCTATGAACAATACACTCAAGGACATGGGAAGGATTGATTGGATCAACCAGTGGTCAATGCTTCTAGAGATGTGCTGTTTTTTTTTGCAATGGCCATGCTTCACTTGCGCTCTTCAAGAGCTTATCTAAGGACTTCTTGAAACCTATTGAGACTAGATATGTATCCTATTTCATTCTCTTTGAGAGAATGCTTGTTTTGCAAAAGGCATGGAATGGAATCGATGGCCCAAGTCCAAGACAGAGTAGGGGAGGAGGGTGAAGGATGTAGTGAAGAGTGATACTTTTTGGCTAAGTCACAGGGTTTGCCGAATTTCATGCATGGAATTCGAATTCTGGTGAACTTCAAACTTTTATGTAAAATTTGTTAAAATTGGCTTAGTATTCGTACCATAAAAAGTTTGGTATCTTTTGTATTAAAATATATTTTTGGAAAGCATTTTTCAACTTTTGAGTTATTTTTTTGATAAAAGAATATGGATTCACAACAGAGAAATACAGAAGGCATGAAGAGCTTTGTTCAAAATCATGGAGCTTTTTTAATTCATTCCAAATGAATCGTGAGCATATTTTTGGAATGCAAATATCTTTGAGTTGAAGGTAGTGTTGTGACGTATTCACACATTGCCCCATTGCAAATGGGGAACCCCACTTTTTGCTTTCTCGGTCTTTGCTATTAGTCTTTGCATCGAAGGGATTGAATTTCTCAAGTATCTAGAGGGTCATCATGTCAGGTTGGTCTCCTAAGTGGAGTGAAGTAAGCCATCAAGCATGTGGCAAGATTGATTCATGGGTGAAAGACTTGAGGATTGAACAAATTGAGCAAAGTTAGGTGAAAGGACTAAGTCAAGAGTCTTTCCTAAGGATGCGTACCTTGCTCCCTCGCTAGAGAGAAATTTGCCCAAGTACCTTGACCTCGTACCTTGCTAAGGACATAGACTCTTGTACCTTGCAATGGTCCTAGAGTGAACTTGTTTCATGCCCTTCCTAAGGTCCTAGAGCGAACTTGTTTCATGTTCTTGCTAAGGTCCTAGAGTGAACTTGTTTCATGTCCTTCCAGAGGTCCTAGAGCGAAACTTCCATGTCTTGTCCTTGCCACATGTCCCTACCAAGGTCCTAGAGCGAATTATTTCCAATTGATGTACCCCCCGAAAGTCCAAGAGCGATTTTCAAGTCTTGTCCTTGGAGAGGACACAGAGCGATTTTCATTCTTGTTTCATGTCCTTCCAAAGGGTCAAGATCGAATTCCTTCACAAGGTTGTGTACTTCCCGAAAGTCCTAGAGCGAATTTCATTTTTGAGTCCTGTCCTTCCAAAAGACAACGGATTTTTTTACCTTGACCCTATCCTTCCAAAGGACATAGAGCAAATTTTTGCTAAGGTCATGTATGTACCTTGCTGATGGTTTAGAGCGAAATTTTTATCAGGACATGTCCTTCCAAGGGTCCTAGAGTGAATTTCAACTCATGTCCTTCCAAGGGACCTAGAGCGAATTTCTTATCTTGACCTTGTCCTTGCTAAGGACATGGAGCGAACTTCCCATCTTGACCTTGTCCTTGCTAAGGATAGAGAGCAATTTTCACCTCCAAGTGGCGTAACTTGCTAAGGGTCCAGAGCGAATTCTTCTTCAAATGATGTACCAAGCAAAGATCAAAAAACAAATTTGTCCAAGTAAAGATCAAAAGCGATAATTTTGTTTACCAAGGTCATGTCCTTCCAAGGGACATAGAGCGATTTTCATTTTAGGTCCTGTCCTTCCAAGGGACATAGAGTGATTTTCATTTTAGGTCCTGTCCTTCCAAGGGACATTGAGCGAAATTTTCATTTTAGGTCCTATCCTTCCAAGGGACATTGAGTGAATTTTCATTTTAGGTCCTGTCCTTCCAAAGGACAGAGAGCAAATTCTGTTTTAGGACTTGTCCTTGCCAAGGTTAGAGAGCGAAATTCTTGTCAAGAGTCTTGTCCTTCCAAGGGTCCTAGAGCGAATCATGTGTGTACCAGGGTACCCTGCCAAGGACCCAAAGCAAAATTCCCAAAGGCAAGCATTTTGGCACCAAACCTTATTCAAATTCAAATTGCTGAGAGGAAGAAGTCTGATCTGTTAAGTCGGCCAGCATCTATGAAGACAATTTATTTTTTGTTTGCATTAAACCAAGTCAGCCTTATACCCAAGAGTCACATCTTTACCCTAAATCACATTTATAAGAGAGGTCAAAAGGATCATTTTAACATCAACTCAAAACACAATTCCTCTCTAAGAGCGAAACTTGTCAGCAGGCCAGCAAATCACTCCAGTAGGACAGCGAACTTCATCAAGCATCAGCTATTCTCAATCAGCATAAAAGGCGGATCTTATCATTAAATGCAGATCTGGTCTTTTGGAGGAGACAAATTTGTCATTTGAAGATCAGGTTGAAGCAAATTTGCTCAGCAAAGGAGCCTATCATACAGCGAATTCATCTTAGGACAGCCCAGATTTGCCCTAGGACATTAAGATTGCATCCCAAACAGTGAGCTCATTGATTATTGTCAGTCCTTTGATCAGATTTAGAAAGAAATATCGAAGGTTAGATCAAGCTGTATATCTTGTGTGTTTGATGTGCAATTGTTCATTTTGCAGGAGGTAAGGAGAGAGATCAAATGGGCCAGGTTGAAGGAAGATCGGAAGAAGGAACTCAAGGAGAAAATTTCAACACCAAGGTCAAGATACAAGGAAGACCTCTTCAAGAAGCTTCATCAGCATCAAGAACACCTCCAGTGCATGAAGAAGATTCAAAATGCTAAACACCTGCAAGCAGTAGAGCGGGATATCTTCAAGGTTCTCATTCTATCACATTGACATGGAGAGATCATAAGATGGCAAAGGGGAGATCATACAACCATCACAAGGCAAGGTATACAAGCAAGGATTGAAGGAATGACTTGACCATGACAAATACTTCCTTTCATCACTATGCAAGATCAAGAGGAAACTTCATCAGCAAACACTCGAGCATGAAGGAAGGATAACATACATAGTGGAAGAATGTTTGACAATCTTCCACATTGAAAAGATACATTCAATCCAAGAATCGAAGTCAGTACATTGAAAAGATACATTCAACCAAGTGCATCATCCACTCAAGGTACATCATGAGCAAGAGAAAGACAACCAAGGTCATCACAAGACCTACATCGAGCATGATTGAAGAAGCAGATAGTTTCAGAAGAGTTAATCAAAGTCTGCTTCTCATCATCATCATCATTGCTGAAACTGGATAATGTTGAGTATCAAGAGATATTGCTCAACACTCTTTTCATGATCATGAATCAAACAAGTCTACAAGTGCAAGATTGAGGTACACAAACTCCAATGTAACTACCTTCAATATCTAACGGTCCACATTCTTTGAATGTAAGTTTCTCATTGGCAAAGGAGAGTAACCCTAATTAGGGTTTAATTGCAAAATCTTGGCCATTAATGGAGATTCAATCCTGGCCATTCATTGTAAATGAGCTCTCTATATAAAGTTCAAACTCTTCATCTGTAAAGGTTAATAGCAATAGCGAATAGACTAGCTAATAGTGCTAGAATAGGAAATAGAGTAGTGAATATAACTAAGATGATAGATGGATTAGAGTAGGGTAGGCGGAGAAGGCAGAAATTGTTGCCTAAGTTGTAAATGAACTCCATTTTCATTGAAGTTATGGTGAAGTGTGTTGTTTCTTTACAATGTGCATGGTTTCTTGTTGGATCTTCATCTTAGATGATAAATAAATTAGATTGAATGGAAGAATTTGGTGAATATATTCATGTGGAATCCGCCTAGTCCATACCACTAGCCTCTTACTGATTGTAAGTGTGCCTTGCGTGGTCAACTGGAATGATATGAGCTTAATTTCTAATCGTTCTACACTCATTGCTTATGCATTAACTTGAATGGCGATCAATGTTTGATGGTATTGATTCGAACATCTTTGAAACGTTCTTAGAAGATTGCACTGAGCTTGTGTTAAATTGCTCAAGTTGATGGTGAGACCTTGCTCGGTAGGATTCCATCTAATCATTTATCCATCTTCTTACATTCTTAGGATTAGAATAGACTCTCTCAACCATTCATCTTTTGCCATTTTTTTCAAACTCAAGTTAGTTTAGGATCTAAAAGCATCACCATATTACAACATCAGATGATCTAAGTCTAGCAAATCAAGCATTCAAGCATTCAAATGTAAGTCCCCTTGTGATTCCAGCATAATCACATCAACCAACTAAGCTTATCCACACAGTGACCCTACATTCATGAACCTTGGAGTCTACTCGAATGATCCTTAAGCTAATCTTCAGCATCCGAGATATTTTGTTCAAGAGAGGATAAGATACTTATGGTATTTTATTCTGTGTTGGCATATGCCTAAAAAACATATCAATAGGTAGAAAGGGCATGTTTCAAATTTTTGTGGAATGGAGATCGAGCCATTGCTAAGAGCAAAGCATCATTGATTCGTCAAGTTTTGTTGCATGGTCGCCAGTGGCCGTCCAAATACTTCCATTCTTCTGCAGTGATCCTTCGGCTCCTGCATGCCTTTCTTTCTAGTTCTCTCGAGTCGTGACCTTTTCCATAGCCATTGGGCATCCAAGCAGGCAGATTTTATTTGAGGGTTTTTTCCCTATTATTTATTTCTTTCATAGTTTTTCTTTTATCAATATGATTATATCAAGTATTTAAATTTTTAACGATAGATGTTCATAATGTCAAATCTTATTTATTTAACATTTATATCTTATATTATTTTTTCAAGGTTTTTAAAATATTTTCATCTATAAAATTTAATGATGTATTATAATTTTTTAATAATATATGTTTATAACATTACAAATGTCAAGTATTGTTTAGGTTAAATTAAATTGCTATTTAAAAATGTATCATTAACTATAGTTAAATTTAATATTGGTATAGTTTATTTTTATAGCTTTTTTTTTTAATATTACCATTTAAAACATTAAATTGTCATATTTTAAAATAGTCAATTTAGATTTTAAACTATTTATATATAAAATTTAACAAATAAATTAAGAATTTAACATATTTAAAGTAAATATAACAATTATTTTAAATTTAACACATTTATATAAGGCAAATTTAATGTTGAATTTTTTTTCAAATTTTTTACTCTTGCCGAATTTCATCCGAACTTTATTGTGGCGGAACTCGAACTCGAATCTGAACCTTGTGACTTAGCTTTTTGGGGTGATGCAAAATATAGTTTATCATTACTCTAGTTTTCTAGGTCATTAGATGTCGGGATGTTGATGCAATTGACCTTGCTGAGTTGTATGAGTGCATTGATAGTATACTTGACCAAATGAGGGCTGTCATGCAAGAGAAGAACTGCACATTAGCATTTTATAGTGGGCACATTCAGCCAATTATTCATTGGAGATGGGAGAATCTCAACATTCCCTTGCACATGGCTACCTCATTGAATACCAAGTGGCACAAGCATAGGTCTGGTAGAGTTACACCCATGCATGATGCTGAGTTGAAGGCAGGGTTCTTTAGGGCCATTGTAAAGATGTAAGATCTTGTAGAGGCTAGCCTCATTCATACGGAGTGGATACAATTTGCCACTCTTAGGGGTTATTCTAAGGTGGCCAAGATGGATATGGCAATTATGGCATAGGAGGACCCAATTTTTGTGGTGGAATTTCCATAGACTGATTTCTTTAAGTATCACTCTAGCCATTCAATTGGTATCTTAGGTTTCTAGTTTTTTAGCTTCTGAGAGGAATTGGTCTACTTATAACTTCATCCACTCTCTTAAGAGGAACATACTTCCTCTAGAAGAGAAAAGTAGCTTGTAGTTACACATAGTGCTTCATGTCTCATTGACTGCAAGATGCTTCTGGACAAAGAGATTCCGTTAGCATGGTGGGATGTAGAGCCAGAGGAGCTAGCATGGATTGATAAGGATGCTAGAGTTAGAGTGGCAGGGCTGGTTGATATTAATTTGGTGGAGCTTGACCATGTGGAGTTTAGCAGTTTTATTGATGAAGAGTTTGGGGATGATTAGAGGCCTCACCTCACTACATTTTTTTATTTCGACATCATTGTACTCATTGTAATCATCTTTATTGAATCTTGAATATGATATAAATTTCAAATTTTACATTTGCATTGTTCAATTTTAAATTGTTAATGTTGAATGTTTGCTTCAAATTTTAGTAGTATTCAAGTATTTTTGTATTTAGTATTTACTATTTTACTACTTTGCCAAAGTTTCATTTGAAAAATCAAAATTGTAATTCTTTTACATCTTTTTATAACTACTTTTTCAAGCAATATATGTATGTTAGTGCCACCCCCTGCCGTCGTCCCCTTGCCCTCCCCAAATTTAGGTCATCGGTCCCCCCCCTCCTAGAAGCCCGTCCCCATCCCCCCCGTTAGGAAATTTCGTGGAACTATAATTTATTAATAAATATTGTTTGTTTGTAAACATTTGAGTATCTTATTTGCAGGTTCTTGGTGAGAAGGTTGGGGTGGAAACACTCCAAATCTCCAAAAGCTAGCCCTTTTGAATTTTGTCTCAATCTTGTAGTGCTTTTGGCTGTGAACTATTCACACAAATAAGTATAATAAATTGACTCAACAATGCCTCAATGACTTAGTTTTTGTGGAATACAACCTTTTTTTTAACACAAGAAAGGTGGAATAAAAATCAAAGCAGTTTATTGATTTTTGAGATTGATCTTTATTGTGATCGGACCATGTGATGAGCCCTCCTTGTTTATAGAGGATGACATTGCTAATTTCGAGGGGTAAGCTATGAAGAATGACAAATATGACTGCAGTAGGAGAGATTGGATTATTATGGGATGATATTGATGTGGTTGGGGAGGAGTCATTGCCATCTAGTAGCAGGGTGGAGCTACAGTTTAGTGCATGGAATAGACCCTCTCTACCCTCCAAATTTTCACTAGAATGGGGAAGAGGAAATTGTAAAAACTTGTAATTTTGCTTAGATGTGCAATTTATGATGATTTTAAAGACAATCATTGTAAATTCATAATAGTTATCAACTAGCTAATGTGTCAACATGATGATGCGATTTTGTTCTACATTTGTATTAAAATCTAATAGAAACACTTCCCTATGGCTTTTAAGATTCATTTGATACATCTTGTAACTGAATCTTGCAAAAAAATAATGTTTTTAAATAAATTTAATAACTTTTTCAAGTTGCCAAGTCAGAAATCTTTGGCCTACAGAGTCTAAGTCTGCGAATTATGCATTTCACTACAAAAGCTTCCTTTGTCTAGAGGGGTCTCCATGAACTCTATAGATTCAGTTGTTTCTTCCAAGGAGTGGATTCAATCAGCAGGATCAGCACATTCTTCTTCAAGAAGAGGGAGTTGCTTGGCAACTTTGTCTGACTTTTCCTCTGCATGCTCCCAAATGTTCATGTTTGGTTGAACACGTTCATGTTTTCTTGCCTGACTATGACTATGACTGACTCCAATTCACACTTTTGGCTTTGGCTTTGGCTTTTGCCTTTGTTCCAACTAATAGAATTTTGGAGTCAGCTGCTTTCTGCAACCTTCTCCTTCACTCTTCTTCCACCAATCAAAAGGATCATTTGATTTCACAATTTGCCTCTTGATTACGCCCTGATCTTTGCCTTATTCTTGAAGAATCTAACTTAAATGCATTACAGTTGCCTTGTTCTTGAAAAATCCAACTTAAATGCATTATAGGCAAAGGTACTAATGTTTTAGCTTGTGAAGTTATTATTTTCTTACAATAATCAAAACCAATAGAACAACCAGATAGAGTAACTGAAGATAACACAATAGAAGCTTTATTCAAAAGACTTCTTGTGCATTCATGTAGATCAGGGAAACTTGGATAAAAATAAGAGTGCTTTCCCTTAGTACGAGAAACATATTTAAAGTGCCTGGTGGTTGTCAAATTGAACACAACTATTGACAACCACTTACACCAAACTACAAATGATTACCCACAAGCTGACAAATGATTGAAAAATGGTCAGGTATAAACATACTAACAAAACATAGTAAGTTTAGTTTATGGGCTATAATGACTTGATTTTTTTAATTCAAATATCTGTATTTTTCATTGATAGTAGTGGGTGCTACACTGTGGTAGCATGTACATTGGTACTGTAGAAAGATTTTGTAGCAGTTACGTAGGTGCTATGTAAAATCCTCTCAGCAATTGAAGAAACTAGAGTTGTTGTCACAGGCATAAATGCATTCAATTTGGTTTGATGAGCTTGGGAAGCATTAGTATCACACTGAGCATGAAGTTGAAAATTAAATCTGTTCTTGCATTTGCTAGTATCTTGAGATGGAAGCAAGGTGTGTGGCTGCAAGAGAACCAGATTTCTGAGCAACTGAATGTAAATGATAGCATGCAGGTGCTGAAAGGACACAGATTCCAGAACATTTTGGTGTTGAATGGTCATGGTCTGCTGGTTGTGCACAAGTTGTTCACATGAATTGGGTTCCGTGTGACTGTTGCTTTAGCATGGCACCAGCTGGTGTAGGGGCTTTGCTGGTCAACATTTTGACAGATTTTATTGTCCTAATCAGCCATTATGATTGCTTGAAGACACTCTGGTCATGATTATTTGAGTACACTGCCTAGGTGGAGCAAAGATGTGAAAAATAATTGAATCAATAACTGAATGATATTGAATTAATAATGAATATACAAGCGTATATAAAGGAATTACAAGACGGTGTTCTAAAAAGAACGAACTGGGAATCTAAAGCTTCAACATGAAGCTAAAACACTTAAAGTGCTAAATAAATCTAAAAGCTAAAATCTAAAAAGCAGACCATGCGTTCTTCTAAAAGAAGCAATAGTTTCACTTGACGAACTAAAAAGCAAAAAGCTAAATGACCATTAATAAAAAGAATTAAATATAACTGAATAAAATATAATTAAATATTTTAATACCCTCCCTTAATGGTCATTCTATCTACTACACCAAGTTGCCCATTAAATTTGACAAACTTTGTGGGGCTCAGAGACTTGGTCAGGATATTTGTAGTCTAATCCTCTGTTGGAATCTACTGCAATATCACTGATCCATCTTCAACATGCTTGCGGATGAAATGACAGTGAAGCTCCACATGCTTGGTCCGCTCATGGAAGTCTTGATTTTTGGCTAATTTCAAAACCCCTTGATTACCACAAATCAAGAGAGTAGGTTTTGGTTGAGACATTTGCATGTTTGCAAGCATTCTACATAACCAAATTGCCTCACATGCTGCCTTAACAATTCCTTGATACTCTGCTTGAGTCGAGGAAAGAGCTATTGCCTATTGTTTCTTGCTGGTCTATGTGATTGCACTTGTGCCCAAGCTGAAAACATACCCAAAAGTTGACTTTCTCTCATCAACACAACCTACCCAATTTGAGTCTGTGTAACCAACCAGCCTAGGATCTTTGCTTCAGCTCTACAAAATGCCAAAATCAGGAGTGCCTTTCACATACCTTAGCACATGCTTCATTGCAACCCAATGTTCAGCTTTTGGGCTGACATGAAGCGAGAAATATAGCTCACAACATAACTGATGTCAAGTCTAGTGGTGGTGTGATAGATGAGGCTGCCCACTAGTTGCCTGAATGAAGATTCATCCACCACAGGTGAATCTGATTTGGTTGATAATTTAAGCCCTATCTCCATAGGTGTAGATGTAGGTTTGTAATCTTGCATCCAAAATTTATCCAACAGGCTATTGGCGTACTTTGACTGAGAAATGAATATGGGTATGATTTTGCCAAACCTCTACACCAAGACAATAATGGAGAAGTCCCAAATCTGTCATATCAAAATTCTTGCACAAATTTTGTTTGACTCGCTTGAGCAAATGTGCTGCACTGCCAGTAATGATGAGATCATCAACATAAATGACTAGAAATAGAATATCATCACCAGTTTCCTTGACATACAAATTGGGATGGGAAGGACTCATCTAAGAGTCTTAATCAATCAAGTACTTACCAATTTTTATGCACCATGCACGAGGAGCCTGTTTGAGGCCATAGAGTGCTTTGACTAGTCTACATACCTGGTGTTCTTACCGACAACCTTGAAACTTGGAGGCTTCATCATGTAGACTTCTTCCTACAAATCACCATTGAGGAAGGCACTCTTGATGTCCTTTTGATGGACTTTCCATCCAAACTGAGCTGAGAGAGTGAGGACAAGCCGAATGGTACTCATCTTGGCTGTGGGAGCAAATGTCTCCTCATAGTTGATGCCCTCCTTTTGTGAAAACCCTTTTGCTTCTAATCGAGCCTTGTACTTATCAAGGGTTCCATCAGCTTTATACTTGACTTTAAACACCCATTTGCAGCCAATGGGCTTCTTCCCTTGAGGAAGATCGGACAATACCCAAGTGTTGTTTTTTAGAAGACTATGTTGCTCAGCTGCCATAGCTTGTTCCCACTCAGGTACACCTTTAGCCTCTAAATATGTCTGAGGCTCATAAATATTGTGAATGTTGGCTATAAGAGCAAAATTAATTGTGTTTTGCTTGCTCTTGCCTCTAGCTGATCTACTTTCAATGATTTCATCATCATAAAATCACCAATGGTCTTGGCCCACCACTCAGGCCAGAGAGTAGAAGTACCAAAATTTGTTGCAAGATGAAGAAGATTACTTGGAATATCTGGAGCAACCTCATCTGGATGTGGATCCGGATGGTCCTCAGGAAAGTCAGGTGGCGTAATGTCATGTCTAGGAGACCCCACAATTGTAGAGTCAATTGCATCTCGCCCATCAGATGGAGCTGAGGGAAGGTGAACACCCATACTTGTAGCCTTTGGAGGCTAATCCTCAGTGCTCAAAACAAGAGAAGGCGGCTGAAAAGGCCCTCGTTCTTCATCCTACATCTCGACTGAATATAAGACGATCAATGTCTATATCAATCAACCGATAAGCCTTATGGTTGTCACTGTAGTTGGTGAGCATCAATTTCTAACTCTTGGAATGTAGTTTGATGCGCTTGGCATTTGGAATCCAAACATAAGCTGTAGAGCCAAAAACTTTGAGACTGATTTTGGGCTTCCTGCCAGACCAAGCTTCCTCTAGAGTCATCTTCTTAATGGCCTTTGTGGGAGATCGGTTCAGAAGATAGACTGCAGTGAAGACCGCTTCCGCCCAAACTTTCTCTAGAACATTTCTATGCTCCAACATAGATCGAGCCATCTCAGTGATTGTATGGTTCTTGCGCTCAACAACACCGTTCTATTGAGGGGTGTAAGGTGTAGTAAGTTGATGCTTAATGCCATGTGATGTACAAAAGTTGGTGAAATTTGTAGAACAAAATTGCCCTCCATTGTTAGACCGAAGAGTGACTATTTGGCAACTAGACTCTTTTTCCACTAAGGCCTTAAACTTCTGAAACGTGGTGAACACCTTTGATTTCTGCTTGAGAAAATACACCCACATGCGTTTGCTGAAATCATTAACAAACAATAGAAAATACTCCATTGACTGATGGAGTGTTTATGGGACTACAGATATTCGCATGAACGAGTTGCAAGACCTTGGATGCTCTCCAAGCATTTCCATTGGAAAATGGAGTCTTATATTGCTTCTAGCTTGACAAGCTCCACAAACTCCACGATTCTAAGTTTGAGTCTCAGGTAATCCAACAATTAGATCCTCCTGAACCAACTGAGAGAGATAGTGAACATTCACGTGCCCATATCATTGATGCCAAAGAGAGCTGCCATGGTGAGCTCTTGAGAACCACTAGAATCAACAAGTCTATAAAGACCATGATCTTCAATGCCAACAACAACTGTAGTGTGAGTCTCCCAGTCAACAATGTTGCACTTGTGCTAACCAAAGATGACATCCAGCTGTGGTGAATACCGCATAATTTGACTGACTAACAATAGATTGAGCTTCATACCAGGTATAAAGTATACATTGAGGAATATCAAATCCCTCCCACGAGATGAAATCTGAACGTTGCCCTTGCCAACAACAATATACTTTTTGCCTCCTCCAAAGATCACTGAATCAGTGAAAGGCATGTACTCTGCAAACCAATCTTGACGATGTGTGAAATGCCAAGAGGCTCTAGAGTCAATGTACCAGGCTGATGATTGCACATCATCAGATGGGCTTTGGGCTATGGACGCATAGAACGCAGATTCCTTCTGATCAAGATGCGTGGTAGAATATGCCTTCTGCTTGGACCCTCCCTGTTTGGACTGTTGGGATGCTATCAACTTTTGGCAATCTTTCACCAAATGGCCAAATTGATGACAGTAGTTACACTGTAAGCTTTTCTTCTTCGAAGACTGCTGAGGTTGATCTTGACCTTGTCCTTTTTGCTGGAAGGACTGATCTTTACCTTTGTTCTTATCCGAAGCTATGGCTACGAAGGCTTGTTCAGTGGACAAACTAACGTTGTTTCCAAACTGTTGCTTCCATTGATCCTGTTGGAGAAGCTTGTTGCAAAGATTAGGAAACTTCAGGTCAACACTAGTAGAATTGATATTGAGCGTATCAATGAAATGCTCGTAGGATTTGGGAAGGCATTTTAGCGTGATCACTACCATATCTTCTTCAGCCATGGTGCGGCCAGTACCTTGCACTGGTGATAACTTGATAAGCATGATAGCCTCTCGAGTGCATTCATCAAATTTATCCTGATCTGCACTTGATGCTGTAGGACAAGTAGCCTTGCCCAAAAAAATCTGATCAAAGCAATGGTACTAAAAAATGTTAAGCATGTGCTATTTCTAGGTGTTGTAGTTGCGGCCGTTGAACTTATGGCTGTGTTCCAACATGATGTTGGTCAAAGATGCCATCACGGAAACTGAGGTTGAACAAGGTCAACTTAGTGAAGGCACAAAAAACGAGAGAAGAATTTGACTAAAAATCAGAATAGAAGCAGCTGCACAAAGAATTTGAAACCCTGGAGTGGAATTCGAGGCACAAATCCTAATGCGTGAATTTTGAGGTTTGTTGAAAAACACAAATTAAAATTTCTTGCAAATTTGAACCTTGAAATTTTTCTGAAAAAAAAAATCGTAAAAAACCCTAGGTTGGAATGTGAGCCAAAAAATTGCGAAACCCTCACAGGAAAAATTGGCACAGAAAAAGACTGCCGTCGCTTCTGAAAATCGTGAAAAAAAAACACAAAAAACAAAGCACCAAAAAGAAATTGCGGAAAGAATCCACGAAAAGATATGGAAATCGTGCCTAGATGCAACAGGAAGAAATCACAAAAATTGCAATGTGCAGCAGAGAAAAGATAAATCGCACCAAGGAAAAAGTAGACATGAAAAAATCGTGGGTGTGTTGAACGTGAGAGTTACCTCCCCTCGGTAGAGAAAAGAACCACCCCCAAAATATGCAAAAAAACGCAGATGCATAGGAAACAATATCGTGTGAAAATGCTCGACAGGAGATAGAGATGAACAAAACATTTAGATGCCGCCACAGAACCCTCGAAAAATTCGAACCTCAGAAAGCTTGCAAAAGAAATCCACGAAAGCCCTAGACGAAAATCTCAAAACCAGAAGACCAGCGATTTTTAAAAAAAAACTCAAAAAAGACTTCGAAAAATTAATTACTGAACAAAATTCCTTTCGAAAAATTTTAGAATAAAAATTCCAATTTTTTTATTTCCATGCTTTGATACCATGAAAAATGATTGAATCGATAATCGAATGATATTGAATTAATAACGAATATACAAGTGTATATAAAGGAATTACAAGACAATGTTCTAGAAAGAACAAACAGTTAATCTAAAGCTTCAACGTGAAGCTAAAACACTTAAGTGCTAAATAAAGCTAAAAGCTAAAATCTAAAAAGCAAACTATGCGCTCTTATAAAAGAAGCAATAGTTTCACTTAACGAACTAAAAAGCAAAAAGCTAAATGATCATTAATAAAAGAATTAAATATAACTGAATAAAATATAATTAAAATTTTTAATAAGATGAAAGGAATATAAGTCATTCGGGTTCAGTCTGATGGCAGCAATTGCAGACTTTTGATGGTGGTTTATTTTTAATTTGCAGGTTCAATGCCCAAAGGAAGGAAAAAGTATCTGAAGCCATCATTTTGGCCTGAGACTGACAGAAGTTTCATTGGTTATATTCACATCTGCTGAATTAGAGGCAACACAGCAGTTTCAACTCCCCAAGGTGGAAGAGTGTGAAGAGTTGTTATTTGGAAGCAAAAAGTCATCAGATGGAAACAGGAGACAAGAAAACAAGTGTTGGAAAACCGATCTTTAAAAATGGTTTTGTAATAATGAGAAGGGGTGGGGGACTTCATAGGAAGAAAAGAAAGGAAAAGAGCAGCGTGCTCTTGAAGAGAAGAAAGCAGAAGACACTTCAAGAAGAAAAGAGCATCAAAGAGAAAAGGAAATTGTGGTAAAGCATTGCTGTGTCAAATCTACCTGTAGATACCTGTAGCACTTTCTGCAGCTGCACTTAATGTGAACTGCTGCTGCTTGTAAGAGTTTCCACAGGAATTTCTATAGCTGTGTATGGTATAATTTGTAGCAGACTGTAGCAATTTGTTTGCAGCAACAAATTATCAGCCTGAAATGTTTGTTTTGTAGCAGTGATGTTTATCTATAGCATGTTTATAAAAAAGTCTGAATTTATTCAATGAATTCTGTGTTGAATTTGGGTCCACTAAGAGAACCTGGGACATGGCTACAAGGATGGATAGTATGTAATTATTAATTGATCCCCTATCCTTGCCTGCATCAAAACGTGGTGCCATGAAATCTGGTGGTGTTGGTCTGCCTTTCATTTCTTTGTATTACTACAATATGCTATTAGCTCAAATATTCATTTGCTGCTAGGTCTTTCAAGACACCTTTTTTGATGCTGACATAGTCCATGTTGGACTGAATTATAAATTGTATACGCTCTTTTCCTTGGTGATATTATAAAGCTTGAAAAAAAATTTAGTATATTCATTCTGTTTCTTCCTCTGCAGATTCTGGAAAAAGCAGTTAAACATTGCAAAAGATGCTCGAAGAGTGGATATTCTTTGCTATCGTCTCTCTCTGAGCCAAAGGCTTCTCAATGGAACTGATCAGTTTAAAGAGCTCCATGACATTGTGCTGAAAGCAGTAAGAAAACTCGAAGAGGAGGTTGGACCTATAAATGGGGTATCTTCAAAGATGGCTCGAGGCATTGTTAGCAGGCTTTCTTCAGGATTTGAAGTGCAGAAACTTTGTGCAAAGGCTATTGAGAAAGCTGAAACTTTGCTTTCGAGCATCTCTCCATCAGATTCCAGAAGTAAGATCATTTTTTAGTGTTCAGCATGCAGTGTCATTTTCCTATTGCTTGTTTATTTGGTAGTTTTCTTTCTCATCTGTACATTCTTTTCTTTCAGCCACATTATGCTGTAGAAGTTTGTTTATGAGAACAATTTTGTGTCTTGCATGTTGTCCATTAAGGACTTATGTGGAGAGTAAATTAACTGTTGAATTTTGGATGCTTAGAATGGAATTGTGATCTGATTTTTTGTTTGTTGCAGTAGAGAAACCATTGCCTGCAGCTTGCAGAGTGCATTTTGAAGATGTTACACCAACATCTCTTCTAGTGTCACTCAAGGAAATTGATCTGGATTCATCAGAAGGTGTTGTTTATAAATTGTGGCACCGTAAGAGTAGAGAATCGAACTTTCCCAGGGATCTTACTTGTATTTTGCCTAGAACTCAAATGCGTGCTCTAATTTCAGATCTTCAGCCTTGCACAGAATATGCCTTCAAGATTGTTGCATATACAGATAAAGGAGACATAGGCCAAACTGAGGCTAAATGCTTCACCAAAAGTGTGGAGGTGTTCCGCAGGAATCGTGAATCAAGCATGATCAAAGGAGTCTCTAAGAAGTGTGGAAATTTGGGGATGGAGGACTTCACCTCCATCAGTGTAGAAGGTGCACGTGAAAACCAATCAAATGAAGATGCCTCTAGTTTCAGGGTCAGGGACCTCGGCAAGATTTGGCGTACGGCTTGGGCTCAGGAATGTGAAGCTAATGATGCATTTGATTCATCTGAGAGGAATATTCATGCTGACCAGTTTGGTTATGAAGAAAAAGATGAGGCTTGTGATTCAGATAAACAATTTGCCTCTGATGATAGTAAGAGAAATGGTAGTCCAACATCACCTTTGGAGGTATCCAGAGATGACCAAATTGGCTGTAACTTGGTTCAAGTTGCAGAACCTGAAGATGACCAGGAAGAAGCAGTTTCTGTTTTAGATGATGAAAGGTTGATGGCAGGAATAGGTTTAGTGAAAATGTCACATGATCGCCAAGGATCAACAAAAGATTTGAAAAAATTAAAAAATGGATGTTGGGTAAACAAATCATCAAAGAGGAAACGTGAAAACCTTTCTAAGGTTACTTCACAGAAATCTATAAATAGTGAACAGAAGCAATTGGCTCTACATGAGATGGACCTTGTGCCTTTGGATTGTTCATATCCTGTTTTCCCTGTTAACAAATGCAAAGCAGAGTATCAAAGAACGGGAAGGTTTAGAAATCCTTACGCAAATTCAAATGGAAATGACTCAGGAAACTGGGCTGTGCAACCAATCATGGGAGCCCCTGCAGTCGAGTCACAAACTGGTTTCTCCAGGAAAAGGTCTCTGAATGCTTATGACAATTTGCATGCTTATGATGGGGTTTTGCCAAATGGTAGTCGAGTACCATCATCAGATCCACTTGATTGCCTTGAAAAAGATTTTGAATCTAGTGTGAAAATCATTCGCTGGCTTGAATGTGAAGGTCATATTAAGGAAGAATTCAGAAAGAAATTACTTACGTGGTTCAGCTTGCGGTCTACAGCTCAGGAGCGGAGGATAATCTATGCATTTATCAACACTTTGCTTGATGACCCAACTAGTTTGGCTGAACAGTTGGTTGACACTTTCTTGGAAATTAGTTCCAATAAGAAGCCGCAATTCAACAATGGGTTTTGTACCAAACTGTGGCATTGATTATGATGGACCAATGGAATAGCAGATTGATTCAGATACCTTAATTTTTCATCATTGATGTAATTTCAATCCTATTGATGAGATTGATCTTCTTTGTACAGTATTTATATCATCTCTATAATATACGATTCATTCAACTTCTCCTGATATTCTGGAATTGAGTTGGTAAAAATCACCTACTATTAATTTAATTCACATGGTTGGATTAAGAACATATCAGATACGGACATGGAGAAGAACTGTTACTTCATCTGTGCACTTTCATTTATGGTTTTCCCATGTCAGCCTTCAACCTTGACTTCTATCATTCATCCATAATTTTTTTCAGTCCTAAACTGTTGTCTCTAGCCTGATATCTACTTCTCTACATCCATGAAAGAAACCCTCACTGTGCTGGATCTAGCTCTGGTGGTTGTGTGATGCATTAAATCTCAAGAAAAGAATGAAGGACAATTTTGTCAGTTGGAACAAATTGACTTAAAAGAAGCATCAAAAAGTTTTTCTCCTTCGTTGTTAGCTCAGTCATGGAGAAATTTATATTCAACAATTCTAGATTAATGACAAGATGGCTCTAATTCTTACTTTTTAATCTTTGTCCCTAGAGTATATAGCACATTTTATAATTAGGGAGTTGTGGGTATCTTTTGGGATCAACTGCCTTAAGTTTAGCTTCCAATATTTCAGATCTCAATTTTCATTCTGCGACATTTCAGGTTCCTCTCAGCAAAGAATTTAGTGTCAAACAATAAGTTCAATTTCACTATTGGTTATAATAATGTGATAATGTGAGTCATGCAAGAGGGTAGAGAAATGGAATTCCATCTTGCACCATACCCAAACATGGTGTGCTTCTGTGCCCAACGAAGTAACACTAATAATTTATGGAAATTTTTAGGCAACCAAGGATCATTTAGGAACTTCCTCTATGTCCAAATTTTTTAACTTATAGGATAGGAATAAAGATGCCTTGGTTTTGTGAAATGTTGTTTAAGACCTGTTATAAATATGGTAATTATGGTGAAATGGAAAAAGTTCTCAACAAACTAGCCTCTTTCTTTTTTGTACTTGGCAGGCTAATGCTTAATGTTGAAATTCGTATCATTTATTTTATGCATTGAGTACCAATAATGATCAAATTGTTATTCATTACAGAAAGGTATTGCCAGGCTTGTCTCGTTTGAGACGGGAATTATATATGTATAAAACTCGGTTAATAATCCAAAGGAGGATGCTTTTGTTTGCAAAGCCTTGCTTAAAGGCAGTTATAAATATAATAGATTTTGGACAGATGGAAATTTTTGAACACTCAGGCTTCTCGCTTTTTTCATTTGTGCAGGCTAATGCTTTAATGTTGATTTGTTACGATAATGTACTTAATTGTCATTCATATTATTCGTCTTATGCATTGGGTTTCATAAATGATAAAATTGTTGTTCATTGTAAAGGGTGTTGCCAGATTTGTCTGGTTTGAGATGGAAATTTTATATTTAGAAATATCACAGTTAATAAATTTGTTGGAATCGGGCTAGCCAAAATTTCATCTACAAGCTGGAGAGGCAGAGTACCTACTAATAGGCTGTAAGCAGCCTCGCCGAGCACAATCCCTTCTTGCAGGAGGAGAAGCCTGAAAGTGAGCGTCTTGATGACCACAAGCAAAATATTTACATTTATGGTGATGCCCTTGAGGAGGAGACTAACCTTGAGAGGAGTTGGGAGTTGAATGTGCTTTGGCCACAACACAAGGAGCATTACCCCAGGGATCCAGGAACACTTTACATCGGCCACTTAAATGCAACTTTATTTACTTGCATTTGAATCTGACATTAGAACAAATCATAGCTTCAGCGTAAATCTTATTAGCTTTTTATTAGAAAAAATATTACAAAAGATGGAAATGAATTAGAGAAATAAAGATCTATGAAAAAACATATGATTCAATTGACATAAAATCTTAAAATGTTTTTAACCAAGAAAGCAACAAAACAAGGGCACTGGCCTTTTATACAAACAGCCTATAGGCAGAAAAAAATAAAGGCACCAAGACAAGGGTGCAGACCCAAAACAAACTCAGGTTAGACAGGCCTCTAACAACAAAACAACACTGTTAGTGGCATGCCAAACCAATAACAGCCCAAAGTGACTCAACTCAAGAGTGAGGAGGAACACCCAAAAATTATATCGAAGGAGTTTGAGAGGTGGGGGAAGACTTCCCTTTCCGCCTGTGACAAACAATAGTCTAGGCAAATATTATTAGTGGGGACATTAAAAGAAGGATCAAGCTGGGAGATCGTGTGAGCAACTCTGTCTGCAACAGGAGCATATTGTTGTTGTGGAATAGTGTCAGGAGTAGACTCAAAAGGAGCATAGTGATGTTGTAGATCGGGAACAATAGGAGAAGAAGCCTCAAGGCCAATATAGGCAACACCAACGACCAGGGGGCCAACATGGGCCACATCAATAGTCTAGCCTCGACCTGAGAGGGGTCCTCATCCGCATATGAGGAGACCACATCATCAGAATTAGAAGCCATGACAATCAAATGATCGATGGTAGTGTTTTTCCACCAAGAAGCAACACCTTTATGGGAAGAGAGAGAACAATCCGAAGCTAGATGACTCGTTGAGAAGCATTTTCGACAAGGAAAGGGGAGACCCTCATAATCCAACAATTGAGTCCATGGCCTATCCCCAACCATGAGAACCACATTCCTAGGGAGAGGTATAGTGATGTCAATGTCAACCTAAATTCTAGCAAAGGTGGAATGACCCATAAAGGATGTGGAATAATCAACCTTCAAGAAATGACCAATAGTGCTACCAATGGCCTCATAACAAGAATGCTCCCAAAAATGAAGGGGAAGGTTGGGAAGATACACCCAAACTGGCCACACATTGAGTGGTTTAGTAAGAGGGTTAAAAGGTGTCTCGGACTTGATTGAGAGAGAGTTAACTCTCCAAACCCAAAACTTACCCAACAACAAGTCACAAACAACATAAGAAGCAAAGGAAGCAATGAATAAACCCTTAGCACAAGGGTAAAGCTCAATGGTCCCAACAACCAAAGGCTTCCAAGTATCACTCACCCAACAATGGAGGTCAGGGAGAGAAGGTCATAACCCAAAAAATCTGCACACCAATCCACATCGTTGGTAGAAGCCAATGTTTTCAACAACAACTTGGCCATGAACTATTACAACAAAAATCTTTACACAAGAAAGGGGACGAGGCTCCCTTCAGAAGGATGAGCAACAACAGATTTGGCCACACGAGCAAAACTACGTCTGTCGGAAAAAAAGGTTTAGGAGGAGGAACCCCAATAGAGGAAACCCCACCACCAGTGACAACAACATCTGACCCACCCACAACCAAATGAGTTTTGGTCAAACCCAAAGTCTTTGAACCTCCAAGCGAACTAGGGCTAGGGGCAAAGACGACAACCACAAGAGGGGCCAATGGGTCCAATAACTTGTCAGAAGTAGCTATTGAGTGGGCAACAGACATCGGTGGAGCAACAACACCATTCATGGGAGAGGAAGTAGCTCCCAGCGAACACAAAGCAGGAGATTAGATGGCCATTCAAATG
This sequence comes from Cryptomeria japonica, assembly GCF_030272615.1. Lineage (NCBI taxonomy): Eukaryota > Viridiplantae > Streptophyta > Pinopsida > Cupressales > Cupressaceae > Cryptomeria > Cryptomeria japonica. The sequence continues at coordinate 762,301,167 of NC_081408.1, forward strand.
CAGAGAGCAAGAGAGCCATTTATAAAAATAAAATAAAAATCTTAAAATGTTGAAACACGCATGAAAAATAACATTTGAACTAAGGCTTGAGATTTACCTAGTAAATTGAATTCAAGGAGTTCAAACAATTTTCACATGTTAACTAAATCATTAAATAGTTTGCTAAAATCTCATTAACAGTATTAGATGATAATGAGACATAAAAAATGGATAAACTAATGCTTAATTGAATTGGCCCCAAACTAGCTGCACTTTAGTATGTAAACTCTCAAATCATTGATTACAAACATAACCTCATATAACTGGTACAATTTTTTTCTGGTTTGCTGTAGCTTTAATTTGGTTTAACATATTTTATTGATGAGGTCTTACATAAAGTTTTAGAACATCCTATATTTTGTGGTATATCAAGATGGTCTCTTTCTTTTCTTTTTTAATATACACATCTAACACATCTAAGATCTATTTATTTCTTCTTTAATATATGAACTTTGTCATGCCTTGCATTTTGTAGTTTTTATTTTATCATTTTTAATTTTTTGAGTAATAAAATAATTGCTTATTGTAGGGAAGTAAAGAACAACTTTCAATAAAAAGAATGTAGGAGTCTAAATTGTTGGGAAAAGATCTCTCAATCTCACATTTCTAATGTTTTTTTTAATGTATTTGTATGCGTTCACTATTTTGTCTTGTGATGGTTGTCTTCTTACGAGAGTTGATATCCCATTTAGAGGCTTATTGGATTTTGTTTTTAGTGGCATTTTGTCTTTATATGAGGAGGTAGGTGTCTCACTTTGAGGTGAGATAGTTTGATCATATGTCCACATCTTGTGGTGTAAGCTCATCATGACAAGGTTATATGACAATTTCTTATGATGTGTGAGAGCATGCTACATATAGTTTCTTAAGATGTGTAAGAGCATTTAAGAGAAGGTTATCGTGGAATCTTGAATAGCATTATGATAGGTATGGAAACTTGCCATAATATTATATTTGATTAGGTTGCATGAGGCCACATTTGGGTGCCCAAGTATGGTGCTTAAAGGTGACAAAGTGTGATAGTTTTATGATATGCCACAAATATGCGAATAATAGCTACTAGAACCAAGACCAACAAGATGATGCTGAAATTTGGACCCAAGTTTGGGCAACATAGTTCTTGAGGGTTTACTAACGGTTTCCATAAGCCATTTGTGGTTTTTAGTTTGAATTATTGCTTATAATGGTGCTTGGAGTTGTAGTGTATATGATTAATTTGTAGGCCATTATGTTGTTGGAATCACTAAATTATACGTTGGTGATATTCTTGAGAAGACTTGCTTTGTAAGTGTATTGTATTTTATTTATCTACTAAATGATACACTTAGCTCCTTTGTAGTGTGGAGTTTTTCTCTTCAAAGAATTTCTCCCACATACATTTGTGTTATGATATATTGTTTATTTCATGTATATGTGTGTTTCTATTTTTTGTAGCAATAAAGATAGAAAAATTTGCATATTACTTTTCTCAATAGATTAGTGTATGTTAGGATTTAGGTTCCATCAATCTTGTAAAGATTTTAATTTATTGTTTTCCTAAAAATATTTTGTAATTTACCCATAAGAAGTTAAACCGTTTAACCAACGGTGATGAAAGAGACCATATAAAGGCAAAGTTACTCTTATTGTTTGTCCTCTAGGAAAAGGACAAAATACCTAAATGAATCCTCTTGGAATCTTCTATTTTGAGGTGTTTGGACACTTGTTAGGAGTTGTAAGAGAGTATATGATGGTTATGATAGTCATTGTTGCTATGACATCATCTATGACAATATTTATGACAAAATCCTTACACAGGTGTACATGCATGAGAGTTGCCTTATGACAACTATAAGAGCATCTGTAAGAGGCTATTTTGGGGGGTGGGTGTGATTTTTTCTATTTGGTTTTGCTACATGTTGTTTGGTGATACCATAGTGGTATTCATCCTCACAAACTACTATAAATTGGTGCCTTGAGCTAGTGTTCTTCATTCGGTCTTGTTTAGTTTGCAGGGTAATGAAGTGCTACTAGGTTTTATAGAGGTCTAAAAGAAGTATATTGTTGTTGCATTCTTTAGTGGATTAGTAATATGATTACCTCTTTTTTTGTGGTGGAGTTTTTATTGAAAGAGTTTCTCCCTGTAAATCTAGTGTTTCACGTGCAATGGTTTTCTTGTTCTTGTTTTGATTCTACAATCACCGTGTTAATGATTAATCTTTACTTTTATATTTACAATAACTTTGAGTTTAGGTTCATATTGCAAGATTTCTTCACCTTTATTTACAACATTTGGTATTGGTGCTAACAATTTTGTTGAGGGAGGGACACTTTTCTTTATAAGTGTTGAAGGTTTTTTGTTGTAGTGTGAGCTTTTGTTTTGTGGGTGTTTTACAAACTTGACAAAGGTTGTATACCATGACCTTCACCTCTTGGCAAGATATTGAGAAATTCATTGGCAGTCATTACAAGATGTGGAAGCTGAGGTTGAGGATCTCCTAGAAGAGAGAGATCAATGATTGCTAGTTTCAAAAGAAAAGAAACTAGAGGATTCTACCTTGACAGATTAAGAGTGGAAAAATTTAGACAAAGGCATGAGAAACCATTCGATTGTGTCTCACTGACTCTGTCCTCCTGAATGTCTCTACAAAAGACACCACATACAAGTTATGGAGGAAAATATGGGATATCTATCAAACTAAGAGTTTGTCTAACAAGCTATATCTGAAAAGACATTAGTATTCTTTGAAAAAGAGGGATGGTGATTCTATTGTTAAACATTTGAATGATTTTAATTTGATTTTAAGTCACCTTGCATCAATAGATGTTAATATTGAAGATGGAGATAAATGCATTTTTCTACTTTTCTCTTTGCCTAATTCTTGAGAAAATCTAATTGTTGCCATAAGTAGTGGTGGTATAGAGAGCCATAGGCAGTGGTGGTATAGAGCCTAAGATGGACAATGTGATTCCCATACTTCTTTCAAAAGAGATGAGGAGAAAGACCATGGATGTTGGCTCCTAATATGCCTTGCATGTTTGAGGAAGGCCTAAAGAAGAAAAGCCTAAAGGGGATAATAAGAAGGATAAGTCAAAGGGCATTGCAAGACCCCCAGAAAGAGAAAAGTTTGTTGGAAATATGGTATAAGATGACATGTGAAGGAGTGTAGGAATAAAAACAAGAGCACTGATGCTTCCACAGATAAGTCCTTAGATGATGGTGATTCCGATGCTTTGTTTTTCAACTAATTCTATTAGTAGTGATACTTAGCTTGTTGGTTCAAGTGCTTCCTTCCATATGACTCCTCACAAGGAGTGGTTTTCTGAGTATAAAGGATATGATGAAGGATAAATTTTTATTGCTAATAAAACCTCAATGAAGATTGTTAGCAAAGAAAATGTAAGGTTGTGTTTCAGTGATGAAAGGATTGTTTCCATTGATAATATTTTACATATTCCAAATCTTGCAAGAAGCTTACTTTTTATTTCCGAGTTAAATGATTCTAGATTAATGCATGTGACCTTTGATAAGTCTGGTTGCAGGTTGATAAGGGGAAGTTAATTGCTAAAGGATCTTGGACAAGGACTTTGTTTAAGCTACAAGATTTTAATCTTTGCAATTCTTCTTTTGTAACCAAGACAAAAAAATGCATGTTTGTTGTGGCACCATAGATTTGTTCACATTGGTGAAAAATCTCTTAGACTATTCTAAATAAGAAACTAGTTGAGGGTATTTATAATTATTTTGTTAGTAAGAGTGATTTATGTGAGCATTGTGTGTTTGGTAAACAAAATAGATCTTCATTTCCTAAATGAGTTAATAAAGCTAAGAGAGTTTTAGAGATCATTCATTTTGATGTATGTGGTCTAGTGGATGTTGACTCTTTGAATAGATCTCAGTATTATGTTTCGTTCATTGATTATGTCTCAAGATATACTTGGATTTATTTTATGCATTCAAAATTTGAAGTTTTCGCCAAGTTTAAGGAATTTAAGGCATATGTTGAAAACCAATCAGATTATAAGATTAAAAGTATTGAGATCTAACAAAGGGGATGAATTTTGCTCTAAGGAATTTGATGAGTTTCAAAAACATGAAGGAATTGTTAGGAAAAAGACTACACTTTACAGTCCCTAACAAAATGGGATAATAGAAAGAATGAAGCATACATTAATGGAAAGAGCTAGGAGCATGCTAAGTAGCGCTAAGCTAGATAAATGCTATTGGGCAGAAGTTGTTGGAATTGTTTGTTATTTGATTAATAGATCTCCTTGTAGAGTTCTTGTTGATAAAACGCCTTATTAATTGTGGTTTGGTAAAAAGCCTTTAGTTTCACATTTAAGAGTCTTTGGTTGTGAGGCTTTTGTTCATGTGCCTTAAGAGAAGCAATCTAAATTAGATCCAAAAGCTTAGAAATGCATCTTTGTAGGATATGGTTAGAATGTAAAATATTATAAGCTTTGAAATTGTCTAACATCTAAAATGATTTTTACTAAAGATGTGACTTTAATAGAATTTAGAGTTGACTCGGGTGAAGAACAACCAAAGGAAAAGTAAAAGGTAGTGCATTTTGACACTAAGTAAGAAGATGCACATGCGGAAAAACAGAGAAATGGACAAGAAGATGGAGAAGAAGAAGAGAGTTCAAGTGAAAGTTCTAAAGATTTAGCTATGGTAGAAGTTTAAAAATAATGAAGAAGAACATGAGGAAGAACCTCTTACTCCACCTTTGAGAAGGTCCACAATATAATTAAATCTACTTGACAAATATATCCCACCAATATTTTGTTGTAAGTTTTCTTTATTAAGTAGAAATGATGAACCTAGATCTTACAAGGAACCTAGATCTTGCTTAGGGATCTTGAAGAAAATCTTTATATACAACTGTATACAATAGAATTGGAAATTCAAGCTATTATAAAACCAAATAAGATTCAACTACATAAAACCCTAGTTCTATAATGAAAGCCACCATACACTAATAAAGAACTTAAAAACATGCAAAACACAAAATGTAAATGATTATACCATCACATGTTCATTAGGGTCTAATCTTCATTGTTTCCTATCTCCATTGATCTTGCTTGATATGTTGGTTTCTCTTAGATTTTATGTGTGCACAAGAGCTCAACAAAGAACAAATTATGGTTGTTTAGATGCTTGAGTGATTGATCGGTTATTAGGACATTCAGGTATTAGGGATGAAAAGAGAGAAATAATCCTCTTTTATAGAGAGTACTCTAGAATTGGAGGGATATGATTAAGAGGTGAAAGGATAAATGGTCGACTCAAATTAGAGGGTAGGTATATAAAATAGGAAAATATTAGAGAGGTGGTTAAAGGTAAATCAAGAGATGAATGACAAGTGTCATGGAGGGAAAAATCTAATGAATTAAATAAATAAATAAATATTTATTTAATTAATAAAATAAGTGGGGTTGATTAAATAAATAAAATATTTATTTAATTTAGGGAAAGGATAATTTAAATAAATAAAAATATTTATTTAAATAGGGAAAGGATAGAAAAGGATTTGTGAATTAAATAAATAAATAAATATCCACTTAATTAATATAAGGCTTAGGATAAAATGATTAAATAAATAAAATATTTATTTAACTAGGCTAGGACAATTTTAGGTGTCTACATTTTGCCCCTTTTTGAGACAATGTAGTTTATTGTGTTGTTTCAAAGAAAAATAAAGAATTGGTACAATAAGTTGTCCTTGGTAAGGAAGACAACATGCCTCCTCGAGAGATTGGGTGAATTTTTTTGAAAAATTTGGACAATCTCTCGAAAAGAAATAGGCTCTCGAAAGATCACAACGATCACAAAGAATCACCACAAACATCTAGGGTTGGCACCCCTATAAATAGGAGCTAAGAAGAGGGACCGCCTCATTTGGATTCATCAATTTCATTGTTCACAACACAAAGCGAAGGAGAGATAAAGAGCACGATAGTGGAGCTATGGCAACAAGGTTTCATAAATTTGAACACGTTCGATGACAAACAATCTGAGGAGTACAAAGAGTCGTTATGTAGTCTATCTTACTTTTAATTTCATGCATTTAATGCATCATTAATAGGGCCATAATGCATTTCACCAAAAACACATCAGTTAGGAAAATGTTGAAATCGCGTACATGTTCATTCTTAGTGTGTTTAGGTTGTATCAAAGTGTGTATAGGGTATTAGCATGTCTATGGTTTGAGAAACTGCGTCTAGGATCTACAAAAATGCACTTATGGTAAAAAATAATTTAGGGCCAATGTTGGCACGTTTGTGATGAACAATAGAACGTATATGGTCAACGTGCATAGATGAAAGTAATAAATGCATTTGTGGTTTCTTAGCGCGCCTATGATAAGCATTAGTGCGTATAGGGTTGAAGTGCATTTTTACACTATGAAACTTCATATAGGGATTATTAGCATGTTTGTGATAAACATAAGGGCATTTATGGTCCTTATAAATGCAAAACATGTTGTCACTGTGATAAAAAGGAATGACTAATAGGATAAGCTGTTAGATTGATGAAACCCAACGCGTGCCCCAATAGGATAGGTTGCAAAGTAATTGATGAGGCCGATGAAGTCGTGAGATAGAGCTGATAAAGTTCATGCAAGATTGACAAGATTTTGACTCTAACGTGGGTATACTTGTGATTGTAGGATAACTTAGCCCCTCTAGATTCATGAGAGAGGTTTTTGAGGATGTAGAGACTGAGATTGTAGTTAACAAAGTATCTTACACTAGGAGTGCTAGGATCATGGCATGCTACTTTTATGCCCGAGATTCAAACAAATCTCAGTTTTCTATCTATGCTGGCTGAGTGGTGGTACAATGAGCATTGCACTTTCCACTTGCCTACCGAGGAGATGTTTGTGACATTAGAGGATGTCCACCACATTCTACACATCCCTATCCATGGGAAGATGGTGGTGTACGATCAAGAGGGAGGAGATATTGAGGGTCTGCCTTGTGTGTTCGACTGTAAAGATTTAGAGGTTTGTGATAGTCACATCAGCTGAGATGAGATGTATGAGGTGGGTTTGGTGAGGTTACCTCGGGTAGTGGTTTTTAGTAGGGTGATCGACAATTATATCTGTTGGGACCGCATGACTCACAAGATGTCCATTAGTTGGGGCTGAGCTATGGACATGATGCTCTCACATGGGACTCGGTTTGCTTGGGGGCCATGAATGTTGGATCGATTATATCATGAACCACACCGGTTTGTCTACTTGGGTGGTTGCAAGATATCTGAAGGTATTACACTTATTAGATATTGGTTTATGAGCATATTGTTGTGACTAGGCCAATTTGCTAGAGAGGATATGGGGCATGACAACCTTATGTACATATGTATAGCATGATTGTCTCCCAGCTTCAACTTGGGAAGATGGACTACTGGAGACGAGTGATTGCTCACATTGATACTGTTATTTGGTTGCGACCTTATCTTGACTACGAGCCTTGGGAGGAGGATGACACATATTTTCCGTACTGTTATCAAACTAGGTGCCCCATTGGAAGGACAACATATATTATTGAGAGATATCTACCTGGTAGGGTGTCTAGATAGTCCGTGCAAGTACATGGTCGATCGATTGGATCTACAGATTTTGCTCCTTCCAGACAAGAGATTCCTTGATGGGGACTGTGTCTATCTTATGAGGTTGTTGTGGCTGAGTTCCTAGCATTGACTCCTATGGTTTGAGACTTGAGGCTAGATGTTGTGGATATCGAGATGACACCAGACTATGAGGCTTACTTTCGAGCACATCCATTTCCAAATTGATAGGTGTTGACGAGCCCATTCCTAAGATTTAGGACAATACAAATAGAGAGCAACCAACCTACCAATGAAGGAGGAGAGGGAAAGGTAGTTGTTTGTATTTGATTGAAGATTGTATTGATGAACTATTGTGTTGTCATTGATGTCAATTGTAACCGGTAATGATGTTGTTTTGCAATCGGTAGGTGAGCAAGTGAAGGAAACCAGTATTACTTTAGAAGCAGTGAGATCAATCGGTAACCCTACCTGTTGATGTGCCAAACCCTAACTGATGGAGCTTGGTGAATCAGTTGTATTGATTTATGATCAATTAGGTGATCGATAATGATTATTTCGCTTATGCATGTTGTATGTGATAAGTTTCAAGTGGTTTTTGGCACGTAGAGATAACAATTTTATTTTGGGAATGAGCGAATACATTGCTTGAAGAGGAAACCGTGTGATGAGTTACAAGATTCGATGAAGCAGTAAAGGTTGTCTTGAACAACGTGCTGATGATTGCTATGTAATCTAACGGTCATACTTGAACCAATTTGTTTTTGTGATGTGTTATTGACCTATTGTTTTGTTTATAAGGTTGATGAGTTGTTTTGTAAAGGTGTTGACAATTTTGGTTAAGTGTTAGTGTGATTGATTGCCGAACCAGGAGGACTATCTGCAATATGTGTGAAAGCAGATAGGAGCATGAAAAGGATGTGATCAAGCAGAGTAGTGCTATTTACCAGATCAACAAACCCTTGTTGTTCTCTAACAATTACAATAGTTAAATCCCTTGATTGGGTAAGCCTTAACAAGCTTAGTGTTATCTAAATCCTCTAACTAGGTGATCCATTAGCTTGGATTTTAAATCCTCTATCGAGGTTACTCCTAACAGGGTATTGCTTCTAACAGGGCATTATAGTCAATCCCTTAATCGGGTGGTCCCTAACATGATCTGTTCCTAACAGGACTTTTTCTAAGCTTTAACCGACTTGGCTCCTAATAGGGCGAACTTCAGAAGAGTTCAGAATACTTTGCAAAGAGGAAAAATCGATCAGTTGTTGAAGCTGCTAGAATGATGCTAATACAAGGAGGTTTAGCAAAAAATTTCTGGAGAGAAGCTATCGGCACTATGAACCAGATATTGGTAAAGAGAGGTAAGGATAAAAATCCTTATGAATATTGGTATGGTAGATCACCTAATGTCAGTTATCTTAAGATTTTTGGCAGTAAATGTTTTATCAAGAGAGGTGACTATGTTGGTAAATTTGATGGTAAAAGTGATGAAGGCATATTTCTTGGTTACTCCACCAAGAGTAAAGCCTACAAATGTTACAACAACCGGACAAAGAGAATCATTGAAAGTGCTGATGTCAGAGTGGATGAGTGTCCTGAATTTTTAGGAGAAACCAGCGAGGAGAAGAAGGAAGATGAACCTTACATTCTAATTTTGGAACTAGAACTGGTGAAGCTAGAAGTTGGTGAAGTGAATGCTGTAGTACCCGTTCAACCGGAACAGGTAGAATCAGAAGAAGATGATGATAGTGAGGAAGAAGAACCTGAAGATAATGATCATGTCATTCCAAGGCATGTGAGACTCAATCACAATCCTGACCAGATTATTGGAGATAAAGATTCTTGAGTATTAACCAGAAGAAGAATTAGAGATAATTCTTGCATGATCTCCACTATTGAGCCTAGAACTGCTAAGGAAGTCTTTGGAGATGATCACTGGGTCAAGGATATGGAAGAGGAGCTTGATCATATTGAGAAGAACAATACATGGACCCTAGTACCCAGACCGGTGAATAAAAATGTGTAGGCACTAAATGGGTATTCTGGAATAAATTGAATGAAGATGGAGTAGTAGTCAGAAAAAAAGCAAGATTGGTATGCAAAGATTATGCACAGGAAGAAGGAGAAGACTATGGAGAGACATTTGCACCAGTTGCTACATTGGAAGGTGTTAGGACTCTACTTGCATTTGCATCATATAGGGGATTCAAAGTATATCAGATGGATGTGAAGTCAACATTTCTAAATGGAATACTGGAAGAGGAAGTATACATTGAACAACCAGATGGTTATGCTTTGACTGATGCAAAAGATATGGTGTGTAAACTGCACAAGGCACTATATTGTTTGAAGCAAGCACCGAGAGCATGGCATGAAAGACTACATTCACACCTAGTGAAGATGGCTTTTTAGAGAACCAATGAAGACAACAATATATCTTAAGACTGAAGGAGATAAGATACTGGTTAGTGAAGTGTTTGTGGATGATATCATTTTTTGAGGCAATGATGACATGAGTGATGACTTTGCAAATGAGATGAAAAGTGAATTTGAAATGTCTCTGGTAGGAGAGATAAAATTATTCATAGGTTTGCAAATTCATCAGATGAAGAGTGGTATCTTTATCACACAGTCCAAATATGTGAAAGAGGTATTGAAGACATTTGGAATGGGTGACTGTAAACCAGTTCAGACACAAATGGTTACAGGTTGTAAACTATCTGAGGATGATACCACATCCGTTGATGAAAAGTAGTACAAATCAATGATAGGGAAATTGCATTATTTTGTTCACAACAAACCGGATATTGCTCATGCAGTTGGATTAGTTGCGAGATTTAAGAATAACCCTAAGGAGACACACATGATTGCGACTAAAAGGATATTCAGATATTTGAAAGGTACTATTGATTATGGATTATGGTATCCATATGCAGGTAAATTTGATTTGAAGGTTTATACAGATGCAGACTGGGCAAGGAATGTTGATGACATGAAGAGCACAACCGGTGGTGTATTCTTTCTTGGATGAAGAATTGTATCTTGGAGAAGCAAGAAGCAGAGCTGTATATCACAGTCCACTACTGAAGCTGAATATGTTGCAGCGTATATGAATTGTACCCAGACAATTTGGATGAAACACATTCTAGAAGGATTCAAGTTGAAGATCATAGAACCGGTAAAGATTTTATGCGGTAACACCAGTGCAATAAATATCTCAAAGAACCTAGTGTTGCATGATAGAACTAAGCATATTGAGTTGAAATATCATTTCTTGAGGGAGAAAGTGCAGAGTAAAGATGTATTATTGGAGCATGTATCTACTAAGGAGCAACTAGTAGATATCTTTACTAAACCTCTGCCTAAGACTACTTTTGAGTATCTTAGAGGTCAGCTAGGCATTGTGCCCCTACATGAGGTCAATTGAGCAGATGTGGAAGACATCAATCCTAGAGCTAATTGAAAAATCTTGAAGCAGGATTGGTGTAGAGTGGAGCTACTCCATAGGGGGAGCATCAAGTTGCTGATCATTGATGCAAAACAATGAAGTATGGCATTGCGAGTTTTACTTTTGTATATTGTGAAAATGGATAACAACAATATTGAAAGGTTAAATGAATTCAACCACAAAACCCTAGCCTAACAACAACAAAGATCCACCATAACATATGAAGATTACCTAAGACAATGAAAATCAAATGAAATCACAAAGATTATACCATCAGATGTCCAATAGGGTTTGGATCTTCATTCTTCCTATCTCCATTGATCTTGCTTGATATATTTGCTCTCAGATTTTATATGTGCACAAGAGCTCAACAAAGAACGGAAGTGTGGTTGCAAGTAGGCTTGATCGTATATGAAAGAGTGTAGTTAGTTGATCAGGTTGCATAGATTGATTAGGGTTGATAATGAAGGAAGTATCCTCTTATATAGAAGACACTATAAGAAATGGAGGGATAAGATTGAGAGGTGTAAAAGATAAATGATCGGCTATGATTAAAGGGGAGGTAAAGGAAATAATAAAATAATGAGAGGGTAGGTAGTGTAGGAATTAAGAGATGAATGACATGTGTCATAGGTAGAAAAGGTTAATGAATTAATTAAATAAATAAAGATTCATTTAATTAATAGAAGAAGTGGGATCAATTAAATAAATAAGATATTTATTTAATTTAAGAAAAGGATAATTTAAATAAATAAATGTATTTATTTAAATGAGAAATAAGGCTAGAAGAGGATAAATGAATTAATTAAATAAATAAAGATTTATTTAATTAATAGAAGAATTAGGCTTAAGATAATTAAACAAATAAAGATATTTATTTAATTAGACTGGACAATTTTAGGTGTCTACAACTTTCAATTTGGCATTGTTGTCAAAGGGGGAGAAGAACTATATGATTGATAGGGAGTACATGGTAAAATGTAAACCAGGATTCCTATACCTGTGTATGTGCATTACTCTCAATCATCACAATCAAGGGTATTGATATTTATATTGCCATCATTGTTGGTATTTGATTGAAGATTGCATTGATGAACTATTGTGTTGCCATTGATGTCAATTGTAACCGATAATGATGTTCTTATGATGTTGTTTTGCAACCAGTAACCCTACCCGTTGATGTGCCAAACCCTAACCGATGGAGCTTGGTGAATCAGTTGTATTGATTTTTGATCAATTAGGTGATTGGAATGATTATGCCACATATGCATGTTGTATGTGATAAGTTTCAAGTGGTTTTTGGCGCGTAGAGATAACAGTTTTATTTTGGGAATGAGCGAATACATTGCATGAAGAGGAAACCGCGTGATGAGTTACAAGATTCGATGAAGTGGTGATCAAGGAGCGATCGAGGTTGTCTTGAACAATGTGCCGATGATTGCTATGTAATATAATGGTCATAATTGAACCAATTTGTTTGTAATCTCTATGAGGTCTTAGGTTTGTGATGTGTTAGCGACCTATTGTTTTGTTTATAAGGTCGTTGAGTTGTTTTGTAAAGGTGTTGGCAATTTTGGTTAAGTGTCAGTGTGATTGATTGCCAAACCAAAATGAGTATCTGTAGTATGTGTGAAGGAAGATAGGAGCATGAAAAGGATCTGCTCAAGAAGAGTAGTGCTATTTGCCAGATCAACAAACCCCTGTTGTTCTCTAATAATTACAACAGTTAAATCCCTTAACCGGGTAAGCTTGAACAAGCTTAGTGATTTCTAAATTCTCTTACTAGATGATCCATTAGCTTGGATTTCAAATCCTCTACCGAGGTTACTCCTAATAAGGTATTGCTTCTAATAGGGCATTATAGTCAATCCCTTAACCGGGTGGTCCCTAACAGGATCTGTTCCTAACATGACATTTTGTAAAGCTTTAATAGGCTTGGCTCCTAACAGGGCGAACTTCAGAAGAGTTCAAAATACTTGTGGGTATTCATCCCCACCGTGGTTTTTCCCATTTGGGTTTCCACGTTAAATATCATTGTGTCAAGTGGTGAATGGTTTTTGTGGTTATGTTTGATATGGTTAATTTTCTTAACTATTAAATCCACTTAGTTAGGATAAGATGACCGATAGTTATATGAAATGTGATTTTACTATTGTCAGTTAAGTATTTTGATGTTTTGGTTAAATGGTTTGGGAGTTTCAAATCTATTATATTGATATTTTAATATTCCAGTCAAACCGGTAACTATCAGTGCTATTGCAGTTTGTAGTTCAGTGTTTGAACTAGTTAGTTTAGAGATTAACTTGTGAAATTGTTTTTGAGTTTGATGAAAGTTAAGTCAGTTTTCTAACTCCTGATTCACCCCCCCGTCTCAGTAGTTGTCTAGATCCTTATTGATTCATCATATCATCGATAGTGACTTAAAGGGCGATGATGAGGATGATGGAGGGAGATCTGGATAATCACCTAGGCCATCACGAGGGAGAGGAGGCAAGATATAGGTTCCTGGGATATAGGTGCTACCAATGTAGCCACAAAGGCAGGGTGCATAGGTCCAAGGACAACATGCCCCTCACTAGGATAAGGGAGAGGAGGGACAAGTAGTTAGATAGGGATGAGATTGGGAGGGAAAGTATGAGCAACTAGGAAGAGGAGATGGCTGGGATGAGCTAGTCGATTTTGGAGCTATAAGAGCCCGACTGCAGATTTTGGAGGACCAAATACAGGTCCAAACAAGGTAAGATTACATAACTCTGGGAATAGGTCTGGAAAATGACAATAGAGAGGGATCCAACTATAGAGTGATATGGGAGAGAAGAGGCTACCATTGAGAGTGCCCAAGTAATAGTTTGAGGCAATGTTGCCTATGGTATGGATTATGTATACAAAGTAGCACATGAGATTGCATACTGGTAGAACCTATATGAGTTTGATGTGCCAACAAGCAAGAGGGTAGGTAGTTTTGTAGTGATTTTCGAGGCTAAGAGTTGAGGATGATGATAGAGGGGAAATAGTGCAGGGGCGATGGGGCCACCTATAGCAGGGACAACTATAGGTTCAATTAGGACAGGTCCTTCGGGAGCTCAGAGGCCACATAGATCATCAGGGTTAGAGGGAAGTAGTTCATCATAGACCCTCCTAGATCCATTTTGTACCAGTATTGTATTTTTTATGATGATGTAGGAACCTATGGGTAATTTTGTAGCCATTTTTAGATATGACATCATTGTGTCATGACTGAGATCTATTCCTGGCGGCTATGTGCTTATGTGATGATACATGATTATGATATTTATTTATGATGCCTATATATGCATGTTATGATTTTATATGATATTTATACAATGTTCTATTATGATGATGTAGTTATTATATATGATGTCTTATATGCTCTTATATGATCCTATGATGCAGATATGATGTATGCTTATAGATGCATGATGCAATTATGATCTATGTGATGATGTTTATGAAATGTATTTTACTTATGATATGATGATTTATATGCCCCTAGCATAATTATGATGTATGGCTTAAGTGATGATTATGCTATGATGCCATTGGATGCATGATGTTGCGTATGTTCTAATGTTATGGATGCAAGATGAATGCATGATAATAATATTAAGGTGATATGTAGGACTAACTATGTGGTAATGCAAGACATATGCAATGATTTTTTTGGGTGTGTAATTATACTTAGTCCGGTGATGTTTGACTGTGGGACAAAGGGAGATGAAAGGAATTAGATGACGATAGGTAGAAGATATAGAGGTGAATAAGCTCCTTGTGCATTTATCATCATTGAGCTTATTATGTCAAATGTGTTGTGACCATCTAGATATAGGTTCGACCTAGATAGTCATTGTATTATTTGCATGGAGAACAAACAATCACAAATAAGGAATATTGTAGTTCACGCTAGACCATAGTGTCCTCATATCCTTGGACGAGTCATAATATTACAAAGAGACAATCCACAAACAACAAAATAGGTGATCATGCCCCATCCCAACCACTCTAGTCCATAGACATCCTTAAGAAGCATAAGAAACATGACACCACAAAAGATCAAATCAAAAGAAAATCAAAGACTGGACACGACAAAAGATCAAATAAAAAAAAATCATTTGAAGACTTGAAACCAACATAAACTGAAACCTTCAAGTTATAAGTGTATCTTGCCACATATATTAACATGTTTGATCTGGTCATAATGTTGTCATCCTGATAAAGGAAAAATAGCATCAAAGAACCTATTGTAGTATAAGTCTGTCAAAAGATTGATTTGTTGAAAGCCCACTATTGCTTGTGTCTCATCTGAAACCGACTTACTCCATGAAATTGATACCTTATTACAGAGAAGAAATTATTTTTTATTGCGGATTGGCGATGCAAATGATCTTTTATTATAGATTGTGCACGAAAATAAGGAAGAAACAAAAATATAATGCTCCTCAAAACATGCAATGTTAAGGATCCACTTCCATCACTAGGTTTAGGTTTTGCCCCTAGTTATAGATAAGAACTGATTTATCATGGCTAAAGGGAAAAGTTGAAAAGTATTTATCATGGATGACAAACCTAAGTTAGGTAGATCAATAAAAAACCATGATGGGGTTGGAAAAGTTTATTATGGAATGATAGGATATGAGTCTATGCAAAGTGAAAGGAGAAACCGAGTCTTGAAAGAGGGAGGAGCAAAAGTCCCTACACATGGTGCTAGTGTTATGGTGGGAAAATTATGAGTGATAGATCAAGAGGAAAACTAACCCTTTCCCTCAAAGAGAGATGAGAGTTTCACTATTGATTATCCTTCAAGCACTTTTCACCATTACATTAGGGAGATAAGGGGCAATTCACTAGATCCAATCTCCACACAAAGATGATAGATTGGATTTTGAATGAATTAAGGATGTTATGATGATCCTCTTATTCCCTTTTGTTTGATTTAGAAAGGAAATTTATTGAATTATGTAGTGCAAAAGTGACAAAGAATTGATTATAACTTGAGATCTGAATATGGGATGAAGCTGTGCACTTGGATTTGGCAGTAAAATGTCGAGAAGAAGTCACCCTACAAATTTGACAAAAAGTTGTCCAGACCGTGGCGGGAATGTAGACGGTCCTCCGAAAAAATCCGCGAAACAAAAAGGGTTTTTCCGCCTCTGCAAATGAATCCCAAATTTGAAAGTACAACTGCACACTTGCAACCTACACACATAAAAGAGAGGGAAATGTGTTGGGATTGGGGGTTCTCCTTTAGGTCAAACCCCAGTTTTGGAATTAACCAAGTAATGAAAGAAAGTACTTGCAAGTAGATGTAAATGAAAGACTAAATTGTAAATCACCTCAAGGGAGGTTGTAGTAGTAACGTTGATAGAAATGCTTGTGTGGAATTGAATTTTGAAAGCAATCTCCTCTTCAATGGTTGAATCCTTGACTTGAATGCAACACCTAGCCTTGAAGAGAGACTTGAGAATGCTCAATGCTGGAAAAGAATGGTTGAATGCTTGATCGCTTGAACACATTCAACTTTGACCTCTCCCCCTTATTGAACTTATGCAAATGAGAGGACGAATGCCCCTTAAATACATGTTTGAAGGATTTGAATTTCATCATGGGCCGATATTGGGGATATTTCCCGCTCATTGCACAACCCACAATGCTTGCACTAGAAAGGGCCTACCCCAAAATAGGGTAGAGACAGGGGTGCCACGCCCTTGTCCTGCCCCTGTCTCTAGGACAGAGTGTGGAAAGAGTGATGCAGAGGCCAAGGAAGATGATTCGAGTTGTGCGAGGACCCTAATGCAGTCATAAATTACTAGGGTCACAACTTTATGACACTACGTTTAGCCCCCACTTTAGCGGGAGTATAAGCGTATGCCGATACTGCCGGTAAAGTACAAGGAAACAAGATTGAAAGACTTTCACCACGTCAAGGAGGCAAGATGCACCAAGCCCCCAGTGGACTTAGGATCTTACGACTTCGATTGACAAAGTAAAAGGGAAGATCGAGAAGGGGAGAACCATGACTGCAAGTAGAAAAGTGCCCTTCACTATGAGTCATGAAAGCAAGGATACAAAAGATTACAAAGCAAAGCAAAGTTCACTAAGTAATTCTAAGTATCACAATAAGGGAAGAATGAGTAGAGTGTATGCCCCCACGTTAAAGTGATCGCACGTGCCTTATCGGGATCGATTGCTTTAAGGTAGGATAGACCCAAGAGAGAGAAGGAGGGAGATGTTATCACAAGGATTTAGCCCCCAATCGAGGAATAAACCCAATGATAATAAACACAAAACACAAGGTAGTGTCGCTTTCCTCGGGGTCAATATGCTGTATGATAATTCATGTATATCATATATGTATGTGCATATAATAATCTTCATTCCCCAAAGAAGGACACTACCTTAGAAGAAAGGGAAGAGAGGATGTCTTTTGAGTCAACATGAAAGAGACCAAGGGAAGATCTCAATGCTTTGCATCGTCCCCAAGTAGACATTAAGGGAACAATAGAAGAACATGGATACATATAGAAGAATGGTCACAAAGAGAAATAAAGAGATAGAGAAAGATCTACTATGCAAAGATTCATTCAAAGAAGTAAACTGTCTTTCTCTTTGGAAAAAATTAGAAATAGGAGGCACACCTGTTGTAGCATTCACATGGTTGTTGTTGATTGGATCATTTAACTTGATGAACCTTTTTGTTGGTTTGAACTTCGCAAAATCTTGTTGAACACTCTCCCCCTTATCACTCAGAGCCATAGCAGTGGATTGCTCCATTTGACTCATAGCCAGTTGATAATTGTGGAGTGTTGCACACAATTGTGGAAAGGAAGTAAACTCAGACAAAATAAGCTTTTCCCTAATATCTTTTTGTAAATTAGAAATGAAAATTATTTAAATATCATTATCAGGCACATGAAAATAAATTTGAGCACACAAATGCTTATATCTACTAGTAAAATCAGTCACTTTTTCTTTAACACCTTGTTTACAATGCATTAAATCAGTCAAAGTGATTTTAGGACCAATGTTGTTTTGAAATTGTTGGATGAAAGCATTTTCCAGTTGTTGAAAGGAAGTGATATAATAAGAAGGAAAAGAGAAATACCATTTTAAAGCCTTATCTCTTAATGTTCTTGTAAACAATTTTGCAAGCAATCGTTGATCATAAGTAAAATCAGTACACAAGGTTTGAAATGTTTTGACATGCATAAGAGGATCACCTTTTCCATTATAGAGTTCCAATTGAGGGATCTCAACATGTTTAGGTGGTGTGGCTTTAACAATATCAAGAGAAAGTGGGCTCGCAACATCAAAGGTGGGCACACTAAACTTGGATTGACTCATGGAAGCAATTTGTTGTTGTAAGCAAGACACAATTTGGGCAAGATTGTTAATTGTCATTTCGGTGGAAGAATTGATGTTAGACATAGGTGATTGAGAAAGTGGTGTGATGTTGTTGAAAGAAAGCATGGACTGAGAATAAGGTGGCGGGACACTATGATAAGTAGGCATTGGTGATGATTGGGTAGAAAAAGGGGCACTTAAAGGAGGAATAAAGTTGTTGATGGAATTGCCCCCTTGTGTCACACTGATTGGTTGAGAAATAATAAGAAAAATGATGGAAGACATAGGTATCGATGGAGGATTAAATGAAGAAGAGGGATTTCCCCCATGACCTATGGTTGTAGGAATGACATTTTGAGTTGAAGTAGCCATGATGTTAGATGTGAAAGTAGGAATACTAGTCATAGGATTGGTCAAAGGAATAGAGGAATTGACTTGTGTTGAAGGTTGTGAGTAACCTAGGGTTTCGACACAACACTTGATAGGAATGACATTAGAATCAACAATATGTTCAATGCCACACAATATATCGAGTCCATTCTTATCACTTTGAAGCATGCACTTAAGACCTTCAATTAATGGAAGAGCTTCACTATTATGGTATTCTTGGGACATCCATTATTGAAATCTATCAAATTTATTGTCCAATGTGGAAAGTTGATCTAAAGAAACCGTAGTTAAAGCTTCTTCATCATGAGATCCATCAATGGGCACATGCTTAGGATGGGAAGAATTAACATGATCCTCATTAAAGAAGTCACCCAAATTAGGCTCCATCTCCTCGGTAATTAAACCTTGGGAAGCCTTAATTCTAATGTTTCATCTAACAGGGATAGAATAGGTAGGACTAATAGTGGTAAAACTCATGCACCAGAGGGAAAATTTGAATTTTGAATTGTAGGACAAAGCTTACAAAAATGAGTAATGCAAAATGTAAAGAAATAATGATTACAAAATTTTAACTTTGTTGGAGGAAGAGGATGACACAATTTCCAAAAATGAAAGGAAATTGGAATTTTAAATTTAGGGCCAAGGGAATACCACTTAATTTTAAAATCAGAATTTTTAAAATCAAGGCAGACTGTAATTAACCTCTTAATTTAAAAATTTTTCTTGAAAGTTGAAATGTTGAATTTTGAAGGTATTTTCGATTCTAGAGGGTTCAAAAACCGATAAAATCAACCAATCTTTCAAATTTAGGCTAATAAATACAGTCATAACAATCTCTTGAAATTTCGAGAAAAAAGCCGAGGATTGTGGCGGGAACGCACATGGTCCAACCAACTTTTTCCGAGATTTTTTAGGAATGGATATTATGATGATTTTAAAGCTAACCCCCCAAAAAAGGTGAATTTTACAATCTCTAGATGGGCGAAATGAAGGCACAAAGGTGAAAATAGGATCTATTAGGGTTTTGTAGAAAGGAGGAATTGAAGTGCAATTTTGAAAAGGGTCAAACCTAATGGATAGGGACACCTTGGAAAATGTTTAAGAATCTGAATGTAACTAAAATTGATTTTAAATTCACACAAAATCCAATTAATTTTAAAAATTAGGGTTTGATGACCTAACCACTTAATTTTGAAATTTGAATTTAGGGAAAAAGGGGGAAATTGAAAATTTGAATTGTGGGATTGAAGACAAATATGAGAATAATTAGAAATCTGAAAATTAAGTTGAAATCCAATTTTTGCACAAGTTCAATATGATTTTTGAAAATTAGGGTTTTAACAAGTAACCTCTTAATATTATAAATTTTAATTGCAAATTGAACAAGACAATGAGGAAATTGAATTTGACAAACATAACAATTTTCAGATCTAAGACAAACACAAACAATTTTTATAAGTCACAAGTTCAATTTTAAATTTAAAAAACTAGGGTTTTTAATAAATTAACCACTAAGTTTGCAGAAAGTTGAAACTTTGTAAATGAAAAAATATGCAATTTTGTTCAAAGGATAGCATGCAAGATGTTGGGTTCACCAAAATGTGATGGTGGGAAAATGATGAGTGATAGATCAAGAGGAAAACTAACCCTTTCCCTCAAAGAGAGATGAGAGTTTCACTATTGATTATCCTTCAAGCACTTTTCACCATTACATTAGGGAGATAAGGGGTAATTCACTAGATCCAATCTCCACACAAATATGATAGGTTGAATTCTGAATGAATTAAGGATGTTATGATGATCCCCTTATTCCCTTTTGTTTGATTTAGAAAGGAAATTGATTGAATTATGTAATGCAAAAGTGACAAAGAATCGATTATAACTTGAGATCTGAATATGGAATGAAGTTGTGCACCTGGATTTGGCAGTAAAATGTCGAGACGAAGTCGCCTTGCAAATTTGACAAAAAGTTGTTTAGACCGTGGCGGGAATGTAGACGGTCCTCCAAAAAATCTATGAAACGAAAAGGGTTTTTTCGCCTCTGCAAATGAAGCCTGAATCCAAAAGTACAACTGCGCACCTGCAACCTACACACAAAAAAGAGAGGGAAATGTGTTGGGATTGGGGGTTTGCCTTTATGTCAAACCCCATTTCTGGAATTAACCAAGTAATGAAAGAAAGTACTTGCAAGTAGATGTAAATGAAAGACTGAATTGTAAATCACCTCAAGGGACGTTGTAGTAGCAATGTTGATAGAAATGCTTGTGTGGAATTGAATGTTGAAAGCAATCTCCTCTTCAATGTTTGAATCCCTGACTTGAATACAACACCTAGCCTTGAAGGGAGATTTGAGAATGCTCAATGCTGGAAACGAATGCTTGAATGCTTAATCGCTTGAACACATCCAACTTTGAGCTCTCCCCCTTATTGAACTTATCCAAATGAGAGGACAAATTCCCCTTAAATACATGTTTGAAGGATTTGAATTTTGTCAAGGGCCGACATCAGGGATATTTCCCGCTCACTGCACAACCCACAATGCTTGCACTAAAAAGGTCCTGCCCCAAAATAGGGCAGGGAAAGGGGTGCCACACCCCTATCCTGGGAGAACATGGGCGCCACACCCCTGTCCTACCCCTATCTCTAGAGAAGAGTGTGGATAGAGTGATGCGAAGGCCAAGGAAGAAGCAATTTTCACAAACTGAGCACTCTCCAGTCTCCGATTAGGCTAGAGGATTCGAGTTTGCATGCGTGAGGACCCTAATGCAGTCATAAATTGCTAGGGTTACAATTTTATGACACTGCAACTAGTAACCCAATTTTGACCATGATACTTGCCCAAGCGCCACCAAAGTGGTTTTTACTATTGGACGAATTTATGTCTCTTTACTTTTTTTTTTTCTTCTTCTATTTTTCAATTTTTTTGTGTCATAAGGGGCTTTTTTGCCAGGTTTTCACCAAAGTGACACTTTTTATATTTTCTTGTTTTTTTCATTTTTCAATTTTTTTTGTATTTTTGCATTAGGATTCATTGAAAAACTATGTATAGAACCTGCAGAGGTGAATACTGTAACTAGTCAAGTGTTCATCATTAAGAAAACATAGTAAAGATAACAAATGAACAACTCAACAATCCATGCACAACATGAACACAAAGATTTTTCACGTGGAAACCCAAATGAGAAAAACCATAGTGGGAATTAACACCCACAAAATATTTGCACTCTTTTGGAATGCGCCCAGTTAAAGGCCTAGCCTAGTTAGGAGCTTTACAATAATGCCCAGTTAAGAGAAGACCCTGTTAGGAGTCACTTGGTGAAGGGATTTTAACCTTAGCCTATTAGGAGCTCTACCTTGTTAAGAGTAACCTTGTGAGAGGATTTTAAACTCAAGTTAATGAGCCACCCGATGAAGGTATTTACAATTCAGACTTGTTAGGATCTACCTGGTTAAGGGATTTCAAACTGCTACAACTGTTAGGGATCAACAGGGTAAAATGATCTGATTACAACACTTCCTTGCTTGCTAGTGCAGATCCTTTTTAGCTCAACTCTACTTCACACATGCAAACACCTCAATCTGGTTCGACTACCTTCTTCTCAAAACCATCGACACACAATCTCTTCTCCAACTAGACCTAAATACACATTTTAGTTAGGTCAGTCACAAAAACCTAACTACATCACAAGATACAATGAATTTACATTTTGAGTGGCAAAACAATTCGTCAAAATATATTTCAAATCATTACATCAAATTCCTAGACAATTTCCACCGTTGAATGATCACCGCACATCAATTTGATATCAATCCCTTGTCACATTCTGCTATGCACTTTGTTGTTTCCCAAGAAATCCGATCCTTGTACACGCTTAAACAACATCTCATCATCACACACAGATTCTGACATGTCATCACTAATTTTTGAACATGATAAGATCCATCGCCAAACTATAAATCATTACCAGTCAAATATTTGTTGCCAGTATACATTCTTCTTCACAGAGTTCATAACAGTCAGTTACAAATGTTCTTTTCAGTTCACGAAACTTGATGCAGTTCCAATCATAGACACATAACAATATTATAAACATATGTTCTAAACCGTAACATCTAACTCTTCACAGATTGTCCATACCACTCGCTTGATCATCGCTTTGTTCCTGTTTACCTTGCTGTCAACCAGTTCGACTATACTACCGGTAGGTCTAGATGACTTAGATGACAAAACAAACATGGTTTCCATCAATGACAACACAAATAAAGTCACCAAATAACCTAATACAATTATATCATCATCAATAGTCCAACAATCTCCTCATATCAACTTTATCGGTCATCAAACAACTCATTATCATCATCTTCAGTTATGCTAACAATATCATCTATGCCAACATCATTCCAACAAATGATTGTATAAGGAAAATGTATGTGATACTTCTCTCGTCACAATATTTGTTTCTATGGTCTCTTCAATCAACATAGATGACTTCTCTTGATATGATGTCATATGGAGGGTGTCAAACCTTCCATCCTCTAGCACCTCAGAGAGGTTTTTACTATCAAATGCATCTTTTCTTTTTACTTTTTTGGGGTCAAAAAGCGTCATAGTGTTTTTACTAATGTAGTGTCCTAGATTGTGCCTAGTGAATTTATGACACTCATGCATGTCGCCTGATGCATTAATGAAAGGCCCATGATCAAAATCTCATCATTTTGACATCATGGGCCCCAAAGACAAAGTGCCCTCATTTTCCTTAAAACCCCATTTGGGCCTATCTTAGAGAAGACAACAACGCACCACGAAAACATTTGCATGCCACACTAACTTCCTGATAATTCCATAGAATCTTTTGCCCTGCAGCTGGCCATGCGCCTTCTAACGCGTGTCCTGTGCCTTGCTTCCAATTATAATGGTTGTCCGCACCTCTTCCCAACTTTAAAAGCCCTTCTTTTCTTATTTTTAAGGGTTGGCTTTTGGCTTCTTGGCTCTCTCTTTTGGACTTATTCTTCTTATACCTCTCTACTCTTTGGCTCTCTAAAGTTCTCTCGCTCAATGCTCATTTGAAGGCTCTAAAAGCACTATCAAGAAACTTCTATCTATGACACTCTTGCAATTATCTTGCAACAAACACATACCTTGATCTTCATTACACTCATATCTCAAAAAGGGGGGTTAGGCTACACACCTTGTCTTATCTTTATCATTTATCTATCTTTTATCATTGAATGCAATTTATCTATCATATCTCTAAGTATATCTATCATCTAGGTGCATTTAGTTTATCAATACATCATTTTATCTTCTTGCAATAGGGGTTTGCTTCCATTAAGCTGAGTATAGTTTCTTATTTGCATGTTTATCTACTATCTTTTATCCAATCTATCTATTTCATTGTTTGTGGAGGTTAAAACACCAAAGCGGGGGTTTGACTGAGGTAGACCCCTATACAACCCCAACATTTCCCCTATTCTCCATGTTTCTAGGTGGCGAACAAGTTTTGTGTGGCCAAATAGGTTAACTGTAAGTTGTACATGAGATTTTGTGTTTTCTGATAGTACATATGACAACATGCCGTGTTGGTGTCCAAAACCAAGGACATTCTTGGCTCTCTTGTATAACTTATTTTCAGTCCTACACCTCCTTGTTAATTTAGATTTCTATGTTTCATCATCTCTGCGTGTTAAATAGTTTGATTCATTTCTCTTTTAGTACAGTTTTTATCCCTTGGGTCACCCTTAGCCCCAGTTTGAGTGAGGTAGCGATGGATCAAATTGTCCTTTGAGATTTATCATCTTAGAGGTGTCAAATCCTCTCCTCTACATTTTGGTGAACCCTATGTGAATGCCTAATGTTGGATCTCTTTCTCTTAGAGTTTGATGCTTTTGACAAGACATTCTCTAAAGATGATTTCGATATGTTGGATGAAGTTTTGGATGACTTCTTAGAAGAACCTCTTTCCAAAAGAGATGTAAAAGAAGTGTCATCCTCCATGACATCCTCATTTGAAAATAACAAGTTTGTGAATGTTATTGTTGTTTCTGCGGCCCCTCAAAAGCCAAAAAAACCTTACATTCATGTGACCGCAACAATTCCTCTAAAGAAAGTTAAAACCATTAATGAAAACCTTTGAAAGGAGAAACTTTTGATTTATACACAAGGTTTATGCAATCTAAATAGGCATCTTACAACACCATTTCTCATACCTATAATACTCAAAGGAATAAGAAAACTCTTGATCAATCACAAGTTTCTTTACCACCTTCTCAGCCTAGTCTTCCTCAAGCATCTTTACCAACAGATAAGAAAACTAGTGATTATCATCTTATCAAGCAACTTAAGGTTACTCTTGCTAAGATCTCACTATGGGATTTTCTTCATACTACTTTGATGTATCAAGGTATGTTGCAAGGGGCTTTGCAAAAAGATTTTATTGGCCTCTTTTGCGAGACTAGCGAATGTGAATGCGTTGATGGATCATATTCGTGTAGATTCGCTGAATATTCATGCGTAGTTGGTCAAGCCTTGGTTGGGCCTTCTTTTTAGATTTATATACCTACCTTGTCCTCTTCAATGACGACTCCTATCTTTGTTTCATCCCCTAAAAAGAAGCAGAAGAGTGAAGGAGTCCTGAAGGAGGAAATTTCTAGGAAGCAAGACTATGTGAAGGAAAAACTACCTAGGGAGAAAGATTCTTTGAAAGGAGACTCCCCGAAAGTAGATCTCCCTGAGGTACAAGCCTTGGAGTCTACTCCTTATAAAAATCATCTTCTCCATCCAAGGTTAGTGCATTTTTGGGTGATGATTGGGGTTCTTTAGACTTTACTAATTCTCATGTCGGTGAATACAAAGTTGATCCTGTCCACCTGAAGTTTTCAAAGATTTCATTCACTTCGGCTACAAAGGATGATTATGCATTTATAAAGCCAAGTGATGCTTATCATTTTGATCATCTTTTCTAAATGAATCCTCCTTCCTTTAAGGAGTTGCATGATATTTATGGTCCTATATATAAGCTTGTATCACAACTCGGTTATGATGGAAAAGGTTGTGCACCTAATGAACAAGCTATTCAAATTTCTTTGGAAGCCTAACCTCGTCACCACTACACTGGACTAAGATATCGCCATACGGGTCAAAGGTCTAAGCCATGGTTAAATTTTAGCATGGTTTCTATTGATCCTCTTCCTCTTAAGCTTGTTCATCCAAAACTTATTGAGAACACTGCACCATCTAGTGAGGTTCCCTTGGACCTTTTTCCTTTGGAAGAAACCTTAAAAGAATTTATAGGTGACTATGATGATTTGCCCTCTTATCATCATAAACGTTGATTCCCTTATTGTTTAAATACCCAAGTGTATTTTGGGGAATCCATTGAGTAGGGGGCACCTTTATCTTATAACAAAAATTATGTACCCACATCTCATCTAGAATATTGTAGTGTGCTCTTTAATGGAGAAACTAATGATGTCATTATGAGTGATAAATATCCTGATAAGGTCATCAAGGTCAAGAAGTGTTTATCTTTTGAAGAATTCAAAGAATATTATGATCTTCTACATCAATTCCTTGACATCTTTGCTTCATCTTATGAGGAAATTCTAGGCATTGATGAATCAATTGTGGTACATAATATTGTACTTAGTCCTAATGTTAAACCTGTGAAGCAAAAGATTCAAAAGATAAATCCCAAGGTGGCTTTATTAGTCAAGACCGAGATAAAAAAACTGTTAAAAGTTGGTTTTATCTATCCCATTGACTATTCACCTTGGATCTCGAACATTTTCCCAATTAGCAAACCTGATGGTAGAATTTGCTGTTGCATTGAATTTTGGGATTTGAATAAAGCTTCTCTTAAAGATGAATTTTTTCTCTCAAACATTAACATTATTGTGGATTCAACTATGAGTTATGCTTTGCTCTTTTTCATGGATGGTTTCCTAGGATACAATCAGATTCATATTAATCTAGAAGATCAGTATAAAACTGCCTTCATGACTCCTTGGGGAACCAATTTCTATGTTGTCATGTCGTTTGGGTTGAAGAATTCAGGAGCAACCTATCAACGAGCTATGACATTGATATTTCATGATTTCATTAATTAAATCTTGGAAGATTATGTCGATGACATCTTGGTAAAATCTCTTTCTCATCCAAAACACATTGTAAATCTTTGATTTGTCTTTGAAAGGCTTCAATTATACAAGATGAGACTAAATCCCCTTAAATGTGTCTTCGGTGTGGATGTCAGGAAGATTTTGGGATTCATTATCTCTCGTCAAGAAATCAAGATTGATATTGATAAAATCGATGCAATCGTGAACATGCCTCCACCTAGAAACATCTCCTAGCTTTGTAGTTTGCAAGGGAAAATTTAGGCCATTCACAGATTTGTGACACAATTGGTTGATCGTACCCTTCCTTTCACACAATTTTTGAAGAAAGATGTTCATTTTAAATGGAATGAGGAATGTAAGGAATATTTTGATTCTATTAAGATTTACTTGGCTAATCCTCCTATCTTAATGCTAGCCATGTTCGATAGACCTTTCATTTTGTAAATGTCTACCTCGCCTCACTCTCTAGCAACTTTATTAGCTCAACATGATGATGAAGGATAGGAGATAATAGTCTATTACATTATTCATAGGAAGATAGAATATGAAACTTGACACTTTTATGTAGAGACACAATGTTTAGCCCTCGTCTTTGCAACACAAAAATCAAGGCATTACATCTTCCATGCATAAACATGAGTTATTGCCAAAAACAATATCCTTAAGCATCTCTTCTCAAAGTCCAATCTTTTAGGATGGTTGGCTAAGTGGGTGATGATGCTCTCTGAGTTTTCCCTGAAGTTCATAACTTAGAAGTCAATTAAAGTGAAGGTCATTGCTAATCAGTTGGCTGATGCCCCATCTGAAAAATCTTTTCCTACCTTACATCTTTTCCTTGATGAAGATGTATTTACCACTGGTGAAGAACTCATATGGGATATGTGTTTTGACGGATCAAGATGATATAGTGGTTTAGGAGTGGGTTTGGTATTGGTCTCACCTTACGGAAAAACATACCCTCTTTCATTCCATTTGGAATTTTATTTCACTAATAATATCACCAAGTATGAAGCCTTAATTGCTAGGCTGAGTTTCATGATCGCCATGTATGTGAAGCATATGTGCATCCATGGAGATTCTGAGCTCATTGTAAATTAGGTTACAGGTGCATATCATATTAAGCAGTTGAATTTATCTCAGTATAGGGATTTAGTTATGATCATACTAAAATATTTCACTACTTATACAATCAATAGTATTTCACGAAGATAAAATCGTCATGTGGATGCAATGGCAAGCGCTGCCTCCCTTGTAGGCCTAAACTTTGGTCAGGATGAGTATCACTTTGTGGTACAAATCCTCTGCTCTCTAGCTATTACTGATCAATCTCAATTTAATAATTTCATGTGCACTCATATTGATTCAGAAGAGTGGTTCATGCACATTTATAATTATATTAAAACCAGAAGTTTTCTTGTCGACACTATAAAGAAATCGCGTGTGCGGATTTAAAAACTTTCCACTCACTATATCCTCTTATCCAATGTACTTTATCCAAATTCTTATAATTTTCTCCTTTTATGTTGTTTCAAAAAAGTTGAGATACCCCTTTCTCTCCAGGAAACTCATTTAGGCTCTAGAGGTGGGCATTTTGGGGGTAAATCTTTGGTCCACAAAATAATCCACATGGGGTATTACTGGCAAACAATGGAACAAGATTCCTTTTCCTTTGTCAACAAATTCTCCCAATGTCAATGACATAGTAACTTGATTTGAGGCCTTGCATAGGAGCTTTGAACTCAATATTCTCCATGGCCTTTTCATACATGGGGGTTGGATATCATTAGCAAGATATCTCCTCCTTCCTCTAAAGATCATACCTTCATTATCACTGCTACCGATTATTTCACAAAGTGAGTCAAGGCTATACCATTGAGATCCACCACTATTGATATGATTTGTGGTTTCATTATTGATAACATCATTTCTCATTTATCTTACTTGCTACCCTTGTTTCTAATAATGGCACACCATTTAAGAACAGAGAGGTCGAACAATTTCTTGAGAAGTTTCACATTCAACATCATTTTTCTACACCTTATTACCCTCAATCTAACATTCAAGCGAAAGCATCTAACAAGACTATTGAGAAGATTCTATGTAAGACCATTAATAAACATGGAAAATATTGGCATACTTAGTTGGTATATGCATTGTGGGCCTATTGCATGAGTGTTCGTATTAATACAGGAACAACACCCTACAATCTCATGTATGGCGCTGATGCTATCATGCCTCTTGAGTTGGAGATTTCATTGTTGCACATTTCCCTAAAAGGGCTTATTGATGATGATTATTATCATACCTTTGTCTTAATCAACTTGAGTTTTTAGATGAGCGTCGTTTAAAGGCCCTTCAACATCTCCAAGCTTATTAAAAGTCTTTGTCTAAATAGTATAACCAAAGTGTGCTACCTTGAACCTTTAAGATAGGTGTCTTGGTTCTTTGTGAAAATCAGAGAAATGTCAATGCGCCACTTGATCAAAAATGGAAGTTTTTCCTGAATTGGTTGAGTCCATACATTGTCACCTCCGTCTATGGTTCAGGTACTTACGGTTTATCTCATATGGATAATATGCCTCTCAAGGAACTTGTCAATGCTTCCCACCTACATAAATATTACGCATAGAAGAAAAATTGTGGATCATGTGCATGATGCTTATATTTCTATGCTAGTCATGTCATGATATATCTTCATCAACATGATGTCTATCTCCATTTTATGAAGTGACTATTCATATATGTGTCTGAATGAGTTTGTGTAGGTGTATACATGTTCTATCTATATCTCAAACAAATCTATACAATGATCATGATGGAATTTAATCATGCACATAATCAACAATATGTAAATTAAATCATGGTGTACACCTAATCTAAATCATACATCACATGAGCATACATAATGAGTATATAAAGAAAAAAAGTACATCCATCCATAATGACACAAGACAAGATCACAATGCTGAATCTCATATATATATGTATGATGCCAATGTAATGTATCAATGTACATGTCATGGAAGGAACACTCACTGGACAAAGGAAGATGGCAAACAACAAGCAAACATCAACCCCCTCACGACACTTGATCAATAGTGCATGGACAACAAGACACAAAATATGCAAGATTCCAAATAAACAATGCATGATGGCACTTTATCTTAGTGCATTTGCATAAATACAAGCTACAATGATAAGAAGACTGGAAAAAGAAACATGAACCAAAATAGAGACATCCTACTAAGAGAAGAGATCTTAGGACCTGAAACAACCACGATATCCACCAGAGTGCTGAAAAGCAAAAAACTGAATAAAACATTCATGGAGAAGAATATGGAAATAAAACTCAAATGGATGGAAAGCACACAACACACGCTTTCCGAAAATATAAATTTTTCAAAAAATGGAGGTTGGATGCTCATTCTATGGCTCCTGGAGTGCAAAAACTAGACCTCACTTTGACTAGAAAAAAACACATTCAAACAACAAAATTGGAAAAAATTACCAACACCAAGAGGTCGGGCTTGGAACTAACTTTCTGACGCCTATTCGTTTTTGAAAAAATGGCTCCGTATGCCCAAGATAGAGCCAAAAAACCAAACCCCCCCCTTGAAAAAGGCCAAAAAGGAGGTCTGGTGGCCAGTGGGTGGTGCTCCGGTGGCGGCCTGGTGGCTGGGCGGTGGTCGGCTGAAAAAAAACACCATGGGGGCCGCTGGGGTAGCGGGCTGCAGGAGGCAGCTGGGGAGTAGGCGACGGCCAGGGCTGAGAGCGGCCGGGGAGCTGAGCGACGCGGGGAGTGGAAGGCGCTGCGGGTGGCGGCCGGGGAGCAGGTAGCAGCCGGGGCTGAGTGCGGCCGGGGAGCAGAGCGACACGGTGGTGGTGGGGGCTGCAATGGCGGTGGAGCCGGGAGGAGCATGGGTGGCAGGGGTCGGAGGTTGGGGCCGGCGAGGGTCAGGGACCAGTAGGAGGTCAGAGGCCGGCATTGGCAGGGGGCCGGGGGCCGAGGAGGCTGGAGGCCAGGGAGGGTCGGGTTGGCGAGAAAGAAAATGTCAGCGGTAGGGGCTGGGAGCCGGCAAGGGGCTGAAGACGGTAGTGTGGAGCCCAAGCTAATGGCGACGACATCGTACCTCCATTTGCAGGGGCCCCGTGGTACCCTGCGTACCATGGGAACCCCCCACAAAAAAATTGCTCAAATTTTTTTTTGAAACCCTATTTTGCTTTTTTTGATTTTTCAAATTTTTTTTAACAAAAAAGCAAAATTTCGGCCTGCATGCCGTAAAAAGGCAAAATATTTTTTTTTTGAATTTTTTTTGAAATGTGTGCCGGGGCCGTACGACATGGATCTGAGAAAAAATACTCCCAGAGGCTCAAGAACCAAAATAGGCTATATTTATATGACCATAGGGGTTTTTGGGCCTTCTGAGCATGATGGTGAGGTCCGTTTAGGCCCAAAGTGCTCAGAAAAAGGTCAAACCCTAGGTGCATAAAAAAAATTCTGAAACCCCAGATCTGCTTCCAAAGCCAAAAATTCTCAAAACAAGTAGCTGCAGATCTGAAGCTCTGATACTATATAGGAGTTGAGAAAATACAACACCACAGGAGCCCAAATAATCTCTGCAAGCTGAAAAACCTATTACAAGGAGAAGCAAGGAAACAAATAGAGAAAAACAAATACACAGAGAATATGCTCAAAAAAATGAGAGAGCTCAATATTCACAAAAATATGTAATGTGATTCTTACAATGAAAAGAAAGAACTCAACCTTTAATAGGTCAAGAAACCCTAAAAGGGAAAACCCTAGGCTTGCACATAATAATTAATAAAAGAATTAATTATTATGCACCTAAAATTAGCTTAAGTGTAAAAGAGATAAAGGGAACTTAAATAATTAAACAAATATTGTTTAATTAATCAAGTAAATACTCGAATACTCTAACACCCCCTTAAGCTAGACTTAGGGAGAAGCTAAAACCTAGAACAACTACTGAAAGCATGAAAGATGAGTCCCGACAACAAGGCCTGATTAGGTACCCAAATACAATGAAATCTCTATGAACTGGAGAAATAGAGAAAACCACGTGGGAACAAAACTCTACTCCAAAAAGAGATGGAAAAGAATATCACTGAAGCATGAAGAACCTACAAACTCTGTCGAAAAATAACTGCTGATTTGGAGAACCTCCACTGAAATAGAACATGACCAGGTAGAGAAGACTGTAATCTGCATGAGTGCCCTCAAATGACACTACTCGAATCAGATGGCGAACAAAGGCAAACAACTAA
Source organism: Cryptomeria japonica (assembly GCF_030272615.1). Lineage (NCBI taxonomy): Eukaryota > Viridiplantae > Streptophyta > Pinopsida > Cupressales > Cupressaceae > Cryptomeria > Cryptomeria japonica. The sequence goes on from NC_081408.1 coordinate 762,333,362, forward strand.
ACTCGAAGATATAGATGGCATGAGACACCAAATTCTGAAGAGCTGATCAATCGAACCATGGAAGCATTAGAACCAACAGGACAAACCTCCCCATAATGCTGAAAAGGGAGAGGGATAGGTACATTGAAAAGAATGACCAACAAGAACTGCATGACGAAGAACCAGGAACATCGAAGGTGCAGAGAAAGTACATGGTGTTGTGGAAGGAACACTCACTTGACACACATCATGAGACGAATGTCGTGAAAGGAACACTCACTGGACAAAGGAAGATGGCAAACAACAGGCAAACATCAACCCCCTCATGGCACTTGATCAATAGTGCATGTACAACAAGACACAAGATATGCAAGATTCCAAGTAAACAATGCATGATGACACTTTATCTCAGTGCATTTGCATAAATACAAGCTACAATGATAAGAAGATTGGAAAAAGAAACGTGAACCAAAATAGAGACATCCTACTCAGAGAAGAGATCCCACGACCTGAAACAACCACGATATCCACCAGAGTGCTGAAAAGCAAAAAACTGAATAAAATATGCATGGAGCAGAATCTGGAAATAAAACTTAGATGGCTGGAAAGTACACAACACATGCTTTCCGAAAATATAAATTTTTCGAAAAATGAAGGTTGGATGCTCATTCTATGGCTCATGGAGTGCAAAAACTAGACCTCACTTTGACTAGAAAAAAACATAGTCAAATAGAAAAATTGGAAAAAATTACCAACACGAAGAGGTCGGGCTTGGAACCAACTTTCTGACGCCTATTCATTTTTGAAAAAATGACTCCATATGCCCAAGATAGAGCCAAAAAACCAAACCCCCCCTGAAAAAGGCCAAAAAGGAGGTCTGGTGGCTGTTTGGTGGTTCGGTGGCCAGTGGGTGGTGCTCCGGTGGCAGCCTGGTGGCGCCCTGGTGGCTGGGCGGTGGTCGGCTGGAAAAAAACACCGGGGGGGCCGGCGGTCGCTGGGGTAGCGGGCTGCAGGAGGCAGCTGGGGCTAAGCGCGATAGGGGAGCTGAGCGGCGCGGGGAGCGGAGGGCGCTGCGGGTGGCGGTCGGGGAGCAGGCGGCAATCGACGCTGAGCACAGCCGGGGAGTAGAGCGACGTGGTGGTGGCGGGGGCTGCAATGGTGGCAGAGTCGGGAGGAGCACGAGCGGTAGGGGTCGGAGGCTGGGGCCGATGGGGGTCGGGGACTGGCAGGAGGCCGGAGGCCGGCGCTGGTAGGGGGCTAGGGGCCGAGGCCGACAGGGGGCCGGGGAAGCTGGAGGCTGGGGAGGGTTAGGCCGGTGAGAAAGAAAACACCGGCGGCAGGGGCCGGGAGCCGGCAGGGGGTCAGAGATGGCAACGTGTAGCCTGAGTTGATGACGACGGCGCCGTACCTCCATCTGCAGGGCCTGCAACAACGCAGGGGCCTGTAACAACGCAGGGGCCCCATGGTACCCTGCGTACCGTGGGACCCCCCCCCAAAATTTTGCTCAAAATTTTTTTTGAAACCCTATTTTGCTTTTTTTGATTTTTTGAATTTTTTTTTTAACAAAAAAGCAAAACTCCGGCCTGCATGCCATAAAAAGGCAAAATATATATTTTTTTTGAAATTTTTTTTCTTGAAATGCGTGCTAGGGCCATACAACATGGATCTGAGAAAAAAATACTCCCAGAGGCTCAGGAACCAAAATAGGTCGAATTTTATATGACCATATGAGTTTTTGGGCCTTCTGAGCACGATGGTGAGGTCCGTTTAGGCCCAAAGTGCTTAGAAAAATGGTCAAACCCTAGGTGCATAAAAAAATTCTGAAACCCCAGATTTGCTTCCAAAGCCAAAAATTCTCAAAATAAGAACAGGTAGCTGCAGATCTGAAGCTCTGATACCATATAGGAGTTGAGAAAATACAACACCACAGGAGCCCAAATAATCTCTGCAAGCTGAAAAACCTGTTACAAGGAGAAGCAAGGAAGAAAATACAGAAAAACAAATACACAGAGAATATGCTCAAAAAAAGGAGAGAGCTCAATATTCACAAAAATATGTATTGTGATTCTTACAATGAAAAGAAAGAACTCAACCTTTAATAGGTCAAGAAACCCTAAAAGGAAAAACCCTAGGCTTGCACATAATAATTAATAAAATAATTAATTATTATACACCTAAAGTTAGCTTAAGTGTAAAAGAGATAAAGGGAACTTAAATAATTAAACAAATATTGTTTAATTAATCAAGTAAATACCTGAATACTCTAACAGTCCTAAAAGGCATTGGATCTTCTTCTGAATCTACCTCTGAATGTAATGTCACAACTTGTCGAGGTAAGGTCACCTTGTACGGTGCTCCAACTAAAACCTGTTGGCATTATACACTCAAATGAGAATGGTTGATGTTGTCATTGATGGAAACAACTGGCAATAACTGGAAACTAACTGGAAACAAGGTTCAAACATGGTTCATAGGTTATACCGACAACATAATTCACTTACCGGCACCGGTATCCAGTTTACACCAGCATCCAGTTTACACTGGTAAAAGATCATACCGACAGTCTAAGACGACTTGAAAATAATATTGTTTATATGAATTGTAATGTAATTTATATTTGTATATTCGACATGATGTATTGTAAAGACTCATATATGTATGAGGTCTTGTAGGTCATTTGTAATGTAAGGAAGTAAGAAATTTATGTAGGAATATGCATTTAATCGGTATATGAGATGTTATAGGATATGATACTTGATAGTTGTTTATGCACTTTGATGTATTTATTTTGAGATCAAATACTATTATGTGCAAGAAGAATCATTTACCGGAAAGGTATCAGACAAAGCTTAAACTGGTACTGAATCCAGCATTACAGATGCTATTTTGAAGCAGTACATTGTTATTGGATTTAACCATCCAATTGTAGTTAGTGGGAATCCATTTTTGTTGTTGAGCAGTGAGCTCTAGGCAGTTGGCCTTCCTGCATGTGCAAGCCCCTATTGTACTGAGTAATATTTATTCATATTGGCCAATGAATAAATATTGTGGGTCACAAATCCCACCGAGGTTTTTCCCCTATCGGGTTTCATTGCCAAAAATATATGTGTTAAGGTGTGCATTGATGCTAATTCTTTTGTTTATGTTTATTGCATTATTATTTGTTTACCGGTATATTCATTTGAGTTATAAAGTGGCAAATAAGTTTAAATCTTTCATCTACTGGTCAGACACTGATTCACCCCCCTCTCAGTGTCTTTGGGATTAACCAAGTATCTAACAAAACCACCATTTCCTCATCGACCAAACCTAAGTATGACTTAGGAGAACAATTAGGGAAGAAACCCGCACTTATCTCAATCCTAGAACTGTTGTGTATCTCTCCTTCGCATAAAGCCATACTTAACAAACTCCTAAGAGAAACCTCTGTACCCACTAATATGAACGTCGACCAATTTCAAGCCATGGTGGGATACCTTTCTATTCCACATTCTCTTACATTCACCGAAGCTGATGATGCCTCCATAAGCCAACCACATAATGCAACTTTACACATTGAATCCTTCCTACACAAACATCAAACAAAATGAGTCCCGATAGAAGGAGGAGCTGGTCTCAATATATGTACATTGAATACTCTTAAGCAATTGGGATATTCTAAAAAAATTGTGAATGATACAAACAAAACTACCATCAAGGCATATGATGACAAAGAGCGTTCATCTAAGGGCACAACCGCCTTACCTCTTAGAGCTAGGCTAGTCATGAAGGATGTGGTTTTTCAAGTGCTTAATCTAGATCTCACATACAACATAATCTTGGGATGCCCATGAATTAATGAAATGAGAGTTGTTCCCTCAACATATCATCGATGTATCAAGTTCCCACAACATGGAGTTGAAGTGATCGTCAAAGCTAATCCGAACCCATTCATATATTGCAACAATCTACGACCTAGATCAAAAATAACAATCCTAGTCAATTGAGAGGATGTTCCTTCATTAATATATGTTGATCCATAATCCTTGAAAGCTTCTACATCAAAACAAGAAGAGATCAAAGAAAAGTTCAAGATTAAAGACATGGGATGTGGTGAGTATATCTTTCATGTTGATCAACTCCCACTATCTCTAAGGTATTTAGTCGACAAGAACAACCTACAAACAATTTGCAATATTAAGGAATTGGGTGTGAACCACCTAGTGTTGTGGCTACTAAATCTGAAAGTAAATCTCCTCTAGTGGCGCAAGTAGATCTTGATATCAATAGTCTTAAGAGTGGTTCTAGCAAAGAATATATTGAGCATATCACCAAACCTCTTTATAACTCATATAGCCTTACCATTTCATCCACTCATTCCATTTCCACTCCTCTCCTAGACTTGGATCAACAAGATTTACAAAAACCCTTACTCATTGGGGATCAAAAATCAAGCTTTGAAAAGAAAAATCCAAAAGTAAAAAATAAAGAAAACTCCTTTAGTCCAAATCAAAATCAAAAGCTATTGGACTCTGTAAAAATTAAAGTCAAGGATAAAAATCCTATGAAGAAAAAAGAGAAAGAGATGATCTCCCCTAATATCAAAATAATTGGGGGCAAAAGTTATAAAATTTCAAGTCAAAAAGAATACTTTTTGATCTGAAGTCTCCATCATGTCATGATACTTTCACTTTTTTTTCACAATCATAAGCCTTCATCACTCATCCACTTGTTCCATACATCCTTTCACTTCTAGTGATACATCATGAACCTTTAATGGAACTTCCTTGAAGGAATTTGTTATCAAGGATGCCCAAACTTCTTTAGGTGACACCCATATGGGAAAACGTAGTCCACACATTAGTAATTCTATCTCAGTTCCTTTATCAAGGAAGACAATCACTTGAGCTACACACCATTCATTCAAGGAACAATGTAGCTACAATCCTAAGGTTAAGCCTCGTACACTTGAGGTGGGTGACTTAGTTCTCAAGGAAAATCCTAAAAATCAGCAAGACAGAGGAAAAAAGGGCGAATTCAAACCAAATTGGCTTGGTCCCTATGTCGTCACCATAGTCTATGGATCAGGTGCATATCAACTTTCAACACCAGAGGGAGAACCTTTGGAGGATTCTACCAATAGAATGCACCTTCGGGGGTTTTACACACAGCTCTTTAGAACATCCTAATTCAAAAATACAAAAAAAATAAAAATACAAAACAATAAAAAAATATCAAAAATACAAAAAAATCATAAAAATAAAAAAATCGTTACTTGGTGAAAACCTGGAAAATAGGCGCCTTGTGACACACAAAAAAATAAAATAAAAATAAATTTAAAATCGAAAAAATTAAAGAGAAATAAATTCGTCCAACGGTGAAAACCACTTCGGTGGTGCCCTGGGCAAGTACCATGGTGAAAACTAGGTTATCGACGCCATGTGTAGAGACATTGCTCCTCCCTCCTTTAGGATTCAATCTCATCCTTTTACTTTGCACACACTCACATCCTATCCATCCATAATAAACTTACCCATTCTCATCATGGCTTGTTATTGATCTTCCTAAGATTGGTTAGCCATTCATAATAATCCTTCCTTTTCACCCCTTTCCATCCATAATAAATCAGCTCCTATCTATGGCTACGGCAAATCTTAAGTCTAGTGATGGGTGTGGAACTAAGAGCATCACATGTTCCAAGGAGTACAACTTATTCCAGTTTTCTTCAGTCTATCCGCGCACAATCCACAATAAAGCAACACTTGCATTTCCAATCCGCAATAAAGTTCCATTCTTCTTTGCAATAAAGTATCAGTTTCATGGATTCAATCAGTTTTAGATGAGACACAACAACAATGGGCTTTAACAAATCAAATCTTTCAATAGATTTAGACAACATAATGGTTCAGTGATATCTATCCTTTTGTGAATAAAAACATTGTGACCACAATCAAATAGACTTATACAAATGACAAGACACACTAAACTTGAGGACTACAGTGGATGTTGGTGTCAAGTCTTGGTTTTCTTTCAAATTTATCTTTTTGGTGACATGTCTTTTAGCTTTTCCGGGATGTCTCTGACTAGAGATTCTATCTCTAGGATGTATTTGACTAGAAAGGCAAGGATGGGATATGATTCACCTCTTTTTGTTTTGCTATCTGTGGATTGTCTCTTAGTGATGCTATGACTTGTCCAAGGATATGAGGACACTATGAGTCTAGTGTGAACTAGGGCATTCCTTGTTTGTGACTATCTGATCTCCATGCAAACGGGTACAATGAATTTCTAGGTCGAACCTATATCTAGATTGTCATAGCCTATTTTCCATAATAAAGCTAAATGATGATAAATCACAAGAATCTCTTTCACTTCCATATCTTATACCTTCCACCCCCCTTTCTTGATTGACCTCCATCGTCCTTCTTAAGTCCACATAGCCCTCTATCGCATGATTGAGTATAATGACACTAAAATTATTTGCACTGCATGTAGTCTACATCTGGATTACCACATATTAGTATTTCATGCATACATATAGATATCACAATTACTCCATATCCTGTACACAATACATGTTAGCACATTTTACATTCTCATCATATTCATATGTATTTCATACATTCACATTTGCTTTTGCATAACATATAAAAACATAAAAGAAAAAAATATTGCATTTCATCATGTCCATATTTGCATCCATATCTAAGCATCACATAGAAGCAACATCACATAGGTACACATGCATATAGCTGCCGCAAGGATGAATCATCTCATATATATCAAAATAATAAGTGTCATGATACAATAATGTCAAAATACATATGGATACACAATCACCCGAAGGTGTCTACATCGTCATACAAAACTGGTACAAAAATTGATACATAGGGAGCCCTCTATGGCTATGATGAAATCCGTCCCTCAGAGCCAACCGACTTTGACAGAGTCTGATCCCTAGAAGTCCCCACCTTAGGATCATATCTCCTGCCCCCTCCATCTAGTGGTGGTGAAGGACCCATGACCCCACCACTAGACGCCTGTCTCCCGTCTATCCCTCCAGTGGTCGTCGTAGTCTACGATGGTCTCCAGAAGCTCCTAGCCCACTGATTTGGTGGCACAACTCCATAATACAAGTCTCTCCAGTAGGATACCTCCTTCCCTACTCGTAGAACATAGGCGTATCCAGCCACAATGTCCTCTGCTACTTGCCTGCCTTCCCTCAGTGTTGCCTCAACCTTCGTGTAGCGTTGAATAGCCTGATCTCTCTCTCTCTTGCTCAATGTCCCTCAGTTATCTCTTGAGCCTATCCCCATCCCTCTCTAGATCCCAAATCTCATCTTCCTATCCCTGTCAAATCTCTCTCAAGGATAGTATCTCATCCTCCTCCTCTCCTCCCTCCCCCCCTTGTCCTTGTGGCTGCTCTTGTGGCTGTCCCTATCCCTGTACCTATCTGGGAACCTGTGCTGCTAGCACCTGTAAAGGTAATCCATCTCTACCCTTGACTACATGATCTTGTGTCTCCTCTCTGCCATCTCTCCTCTGAGCCACCCTCCTCTCTACCACTGCCCCTCGCCTCCACCGTCTGCCTTTGCCTCCACCATCCCGACTATCATCTCCACCATCACCCTCTAGCGGCTCCCTTGGATTAATCAGCCATGAAAAGAGATGCTCTTCCCAATATGCATTGTACTCTACATCCATCCATGCATCCTCCACATCTGCCCAAATATATTAAGGCATAGGAACCATCTCCAACATTTGTGTCACTGCCTAATTATAAGAAAGTAACATACCTAAATGTGCCTGATCTCCCACTGTTCGTGCATACGTCCCTGAGCCACATGGCATCCACTGTATCCTTCCAAACTGACTGCATACTCTATCAATCAACTACCACTCAATAACATATGGTATCCTCCCGATTAGATACCTACTCGTGAACACGTATGGCAACTCCACTGTGTCATCCTCCCACTCCTCACAATCTTGATAAGGCCTCCATATCACAATGTCTACCTCATCAATAAATCAATGCTAATACTCTACCCTCCCAATCCATGGTTGAGAAGTAATAATATCATACAAATGTACATAACTGTGCCCATGTCCCCTGCCTCTAAAATGTATCAGCCATGTAACTGGAAGATTCTCATATGCCCATACCTGTAGTAATGTCACTCTGCACCCCAATCTCGCCGATCCATGCTACACAAACTGATGCAACTCATAATACAAGTTGTTCTAGCAGACACGACCCCCATGCAAACCTGGTGTGCTCCATCACCAATGTCTCTAGAGTCCTCCCCCATCCCACAACCAACCCTCGTGTCACCCTATTTGGACAAAGGAACCCACTGATAACTCTTGCTAGCACCGCCGATAGAGCTAATCCTGCCACTGTCATGGTGTCCCAAGCCACATGTCCTGCCCTTATCTCTAGTCTTGGATCGTGGAACACTCATTTCAATGCCTCTGATCTCCCTCTCGATCATACAAAACCAACTCCCCATTGATTGGTATCTGCAGTATCTTGTACACATCCTCTAAAGTGACTGTCATCTCACCCATTAGCAAATGAAATGTACATGTCTTTGAGTGCCATTTCTCAACTAATACAGTCAGCAACCCCATGTTCACCCAAAACTCAGGCATATTCATAATATATCACAAGCCCATGGCCTCAATTTATGCTCTATCCTCAAATGTCAACTCTAATCGTAATCCCTGAGTTGAAGGGAATCTCTCCCATGACTCTAGCATAGGTAGGTCCTCCTGCAGTCAAGAAAATCAACTGTGTCAATCCTAGTAGTACTCTCTGTTCATCACGAAGTGCTTATATCTATCATATGGCACTCTATCCTAGTATTACTCGCTGTTCATCACAAAGTGCTGCTTTTATCCCATCTCCTAGGGCACCTACTTGAGTGTATCCTCTTGAGTAGCTTATACAATTGACAATGTATGTTCTATCACAAAATTGTCAATTTCCACCTTATCCAATTGGCAACGTATGTTCTATCACATTATTGCCAATTTCTTTGGTACTTCCCATTCATCACAAAGTGCCTTGCTCTATCCTATCTTAGGGCCTCTGCTTGAGTGTATCCTCTTGAGTAGTTTCTTGATTGGAAACGTATGTTCTATCACAGATTGTCAATCCTAGCCCTATCTGTTATCCTAGTCTTCTCTACAGGACCTGTTTGAGTGTATCCTCTTAGTAACTTATCCAATCGACATCGTATGTTTATCACAGAATTGCCGATTTGACCTTGAAGACATAAATGCTCATTCATGACACACACGTACTTGAATACTACACAAACGTTCACACATTTCACAGACATGCCTGAAACACATAGACGTATCTCTATTCTGCATAGACGTGCTTGCCTTGCGTAGACACACTTGCATTTCACAAACGTGCTTGCATTTGACATAAATGCTTTTCCAACCATAGACATGTTTGAATTCGACACAGACGTGCCTAACCTACCGAGATGCACTTGGCACCAACGCAGACACGCCTTACCTTCTTTTGACCCACTTGACAAGTTTCTTTGACCTACCTAATGTGCATTTATTGACCTACCTAACATGCATTTATGACAACAATTAATGCACCAAGGTACATGGAGGTTTTGTGGTACTCACTGGCTCTCCTGCATCTGCTGGCCTCTGATATCGACAAACACGATCAAATCTATGCACCAATGCCATCGCTGCTGACTTCTCTCTGCTCTCTCCGCACTCTGATCTCTTAGATGTGTGAATGACAATGAGGATGTTTTCCCTTGTAGTCTATCTTATAGACTACCCTAGCCCTATTCTCTTGAGTCAGCCTTCTTTATCCCGTGACTCTGTCACTCTATCCTATCTTGTCAGTCCTTTCTAGCCTTTCTTTCTTATCGAGAGATTGTCTGCGATCTTTTCAAACATTTTCATCCAATCTCTCGAGGGGGCATATCATTCCCGTCACGGGGAAACTTTGTATCAGTTTATCTTATCTTCTTTGAGCCAACACGATAAGCTGCATTGTCTCAAAGAGGGGCAAAATGTAGACACCCAAAATTATCCTTTCTAATTAAATAAATATTTTTATTTATTTAATTATTTTAGCCTAATTCTTCTATTAATTAAATTAATCTTTATTTAATTAATTCATTTATCCTCTTCTAGCCTTTTTCCTCATTTAAATAAATACATTTATTTATTTAAATTATCTTTTTTCCTAAATTTAATAAATACTTTTATTTATTTAATTGATCCAACTTCTTCTATTAATTAAATAAATCTTTATTTATTTAATTAATTCATTAGTGTTTTCTACCCATGACACATGTCATTCATTTCTTAATTCCTACACTACCTACCCTCTCATTGTTTTCTTATTTTCTCTACCTACCCTTTAATCCTAGTCGACCATTTATCTTTTACACCTCTTAATCTTATCCCTCCATTTACTAAAGTGTCTTCTATATAAGAGGATGCTTCTTTCATTATCAACCCTCCTACACATTCTAACCTCCTAAGCATTCTAATCAATCTTATGCAATCAAGCCTTTTTGTGATCAAGCTATCAACCACATTTCCATTCTTTGTTGAGCTCTTGTGCACACACAAATTCTGAGAGCAAATATATCAAGCAAGATCAATGGAGATAGGAAGAATGAAGATTCAAACCCTAGTGGACATGTGATGGTATAATATTTTTGATTTTGTTGATTTGCATTGTCTTAGCTAATCTTTATATGTTATGGTGGATCTTTGTTGTTGTTAGGCTAGGGTTTTGTGGTTGAATTCATTTAGTCTTTCAATATTATTTATTCCATTATTCACTTTTCACCATACATGGGGGTTTCTATTCCTCTTGTTGTGTATAAAGAGAAGATGTAAAAAATAGGGTGTGATTGATCAACTAGACTAGGCAATGAACAATGAAGCATATATGAACTGAAGTTGTAAAAAATTGTAGATCTGAAACTGAGATACAAAAAGTAGAGAAGGGGGAGGAATTTGAATGTGTACCTGGTGGTAAAAACTGAGCTAAACTGACCTGGACAGAGGTGCCATGCCTTGGTCCTATTTTGTTTGACAGTAAGCTGCAACTGAAGGCTTGCACATTTGATGTTCTGAGCTTCCACTCTTCTAAAAATCACCTGGAACTGGGGGGAACAAGGCACCACACCTTATCCTAGGAAGGACTAGGGTTCCATGCCCCTATCCCTAATGATTTTGGGATAGATCTGAGGCCTCAAGGCAGTCCTTGTGCCTTTCAGTGGTCTTGAAAGTCTTATGGGTACCTATACCTGCACCTGTAGCTGAAAATAAGGTTTTGGGTGGCTATATGGGTTTTTTCCTTATTCAAACCTCTATTTTGGTGATTTTAACCTCAACAAATAGCCAATTTGTATAGTAAAATAGTGTGTGGAGGAATCTTGTGTGTGTGCAAGACCCTAAAATGAGAGATAAGACAATAGAGCTACCCTACGCTTTGGAGAGTAAACCTTAAATGCATGTAAATGTAAATGTAAATGAGAATTCTCAAAATAAAATGTGCTAAATGATCTAAATGATGGATCTAAATCTGAAAATGAGTGTAAAGAAGCTCATACAAAGACATGAAAATAACATGAAACCATACCAATCCCCAAGGGAGAGATACAAGACACTTGATCTTCTATTATTCTTCAATGTCTTCAAGGCTCCTAATTGATGATGAGTACTTGATGAATTCTTGATGAATATTGATGAATGTTGTTGAAGACTCCACATAAGCTTCTCTTTCACTACATAGAAAGCTCCTTGTGATCGCTAGCTCTTTTATCTCTTAGATAGATAGATGCCTTCGAATGAAGAAAGAGAGCTCTATGTATGAAATCCTAGATCTTAATTTAGTCTTTAGTTTGACCTAGGGTTTTAATTTCCCACCAATTTCTTTGGGTTAAGCATTATAATATCATAAAATTATGCTCCCAAAATTTTGAGAAAAATGTCGGGGACCGGGTGCAACTTGCACCTGGTCCAAAATAAAATTTTCAAGGCCATTAGATATGATGATATTAGAGTGAATCCCAATGTTACAAATGATTTTGATATGTTTTGACATGCGAAATCGGGCCTTAAAGGTCAAAATAAGACATAATTAGAATTTATGATTTATTGGAGGAATAAAATAAAAAGGGGCACACTTAGGCTAAATGGCCCAATTTTATGATGTATGAAGTGATGAAATATGAATTTAGATTAAATTAAATTAATTAATTAAATTCTTAAAGGGAATTTACAATGCAAGATGCAAACACACTAAGGCGGGTGCTAAACTAAGCGTATAATTGTACCACCCTAGCAAGGGTGTATACTTTATGACGCTAGATAATTGAAATCTTAATGCATATGAGGATAGACCTTTTGCCAGTCTAGATCCTATGGAGGCACCCTGCTAGCAGATCCCTCCGCAGTGGCTGCTAGTGTTGATGCCCACACTGGTGGTGTAGATGGTGGTGCAATGGGCAATTATGGGAGTCCTCTCACTAGAGGCATTGCTTTCTCTAGGCTTGAGCTCCCCACTCATTGTCTTTGTGTTAGCCTTTCATCCTCATTACTTGAGGAGGACTGGTCATCACTGTCTCCTCCTATTGCATTTGGTAGGAAGATCGAGGCAGGCCCTACTATGCCCCACCAATCCACAAAGTCGTGGGTGACTCTGACATCATCAATGTCTAGCTCAGGTGTGATGTCATCATTATCATTGCCCTCAGAGATATGTTGAACATCTCCAAGCATGGGGAAAGGAAGGTCCTATGGCCGCATCATGCTCCTAGCTGAACAAACGTATGTAGGTGCAACAAGTGGGATGGTTTGCACCTACTTGAACTACTGCATGCACCATCACCAGTAATAGAGCGTCACCAATAATAGGTCTTTGGTCTAGACCCCCATGTCATAGAATGGATTCCAGATGATGTCATTGATCCCAAGTTGGTCGATGGTGACCCTCTGGTAGGTCAGGTCCTTGGTCTACCACTCACCACGCCATAATGGGTAGTTGTGCACCCTTGACATGTCTAGAGGCATCAACACTGGAAAACCTACCGATTGCATACATGTGATGTGTTCAAACATCAGAACTTGCACCAGGGTGCATGTTGTTTGACTCTGATACTCATGGTGAACATAGTGGTAGAGATCGTAATACAAATGTGTGAGCATTCTCTAGTGCTCCTCCATCTCTTGGATTAGAAGCACAAATCTGACTATCATCTCTAATCTACGGCCATTGGTCAACACCCGATGTGCCAAACTTGCTATCATAATGCATCAAACTAGGAGAATCAGAACTCAACTTGGCTCAATGCTCACAAGTAGACATGCCCGGTATCATTGACTCTACAACCAAGGACCCACTCTTGCTATCTCCCTAACTCTACTCTTGACAGAATGGAAAGAGATACTCTCTACCTTTGGATAGGTAGTCGAAGGATATGGTAGACATTGATCAAAGTAACAGTTATCTCCCCTGTGGGAAGATGGAATGACATGGTATTTGTTTCCCACCTCTCCATGAGGGCTCACAAAATTGGTGCGTGGAATTGGAACTCTTGTAGGCGAAAATTCTACCATAGTCCCACTCTCCAGAGTAGCTGTCTATTTGTAGTTGACAACTCCTCCACCCGATCTCGCAATGCTTGAAGCAAATGTCTTGATGTATGCTCCCGCATCTTGGGCAAGGTCTTCACAATTACATAAAAAATTTCATTAGCCTATGATCTAGATGCCAACGTGTCCCTGAGACACTAGCACATCTCATGGATGATAGTGTCCAAAAGGGACCAACATGTGGATACCACACTTAAACGTGTGTCCTAGATGAATGCACAATGCCAAGACTTGAACGCATCCTTGGATGCCTACGTAGAGTTAAAAATATTAATGCTAAAAAAATTCATAAACTCAAGCATACAAGTATGGTTCAAGGTCTACTTGCTCAAGTTCATTGCTTCGTGCCACTGCAGTCTGAAGCTCCTTGATCTTGCTCACCCTGTGATCACATTTGCATGGAAGTTTCACTCAAACTCTATACAAATCTCAACTCATATGCTCATGGTGAATAGTGAAATTGACCCTTCCCGGGGCCCTCTTTTGAGTATATAGCCTAAGTTTTGCCTGAAATTTTTCTTGATCATTTTCAGACAAACTTGGCTCATTTTCTTTCTTGTTTTCCCCACCTCATTGGGGGAAAACACAAGGGGCATATACTTGTCTTTATCTAATTTTTTTCCCCACTTCTAGTTTTCATAGGACCACACAGATCGATGTGTACAAGATCAAGTAAGTTTTCTGCTGAAAAAGACTTACCTTTCAAAGTTGAGGAAGACATCTTCCCAATTTGACATTCTCTGCATAAAGCATTCTCTGGTTTGTTCAGCAAAGGCAATCCTCTTACTGCCTTGATCTTATAGGCTTTTACAATATTATCAAAATTCATAAGAGAAAGTCTCCTATGCCATATCCAACTATCATCAAACTTTGCCAACAAACACTGACTAATCTTGGCATTCAACTGAAACAAATCACCTCTACTCTGCTTACCGGTGGCAATAAGTTTACCACTCTTTCCAATTATACTGTAGACTCCACCTTTGAACTCCAGAATGAGTCCTTTGTCATTTAGCTGAGCAACACTCAAAAGGTTATTCTTAAGATTTTCTACCTAGTAGACATTATCCGCACTGCTCTTTCCATTCAGTGAGATGGATCTTTTACCTTTTACCAAGCATGGTGCATCTTGCCAAACCTAACAACACCTCCATCATATTCTTCTAGAGATAGAAACTTTCTCCAATCACTAGTCATGTGGTGAGAGCACCCACTATCAATAATCCACTCATTAGAGTTGTCAATGTGAGAGACAAGGGCTTTCTTATCAGACACTTCTTCCTTTACAACTACAAACACTATGTCTTCATTCTCTTCATCCTCAGATTCTTCATCAGTAACACCTTCATCCACTGCAACAAGACAATTTCTTCTAATTCTTCCTTTATACTTTCTAAACCTCTCTGGCTTATCCTTATTGTCATTGTTAGGTAATTTAACAGCTATATGTCCTATATTTTCCGGTGCCTTTTGGAAGTTTCTTGGCAAGAAGAGCTCCAAAATCCATCAGAGTGTCTTCATCATCAATACCTATGCATTGCATGGATTCATAACTAGTACTTACTTCTTTTCCTTTTCTGGTTGGTGTAACAGATGCTCTAAAGGCCGACTCAGTCTCTTGAACACTGCCATCATAGATATTCAACTCATATGCAGTCAACTTTGCTATGATAGAGTCTAAGGATACCTTTATTTTGTTGATAGACCTTAGCTCTTGAATAACAACAACTCTGATTGCATAGACCGGTAACAATGATCTCAAAACTTTACTAAAAATAGTGGCATCATCAATTGTTCCAGCAGTGCTCTTGATATCTCCAACCACAATCTTAATCCTTATGCCATATTGCTGAATGGTCTCCCCTTCAACCATCCTCATGTCTTCAAATTTTCCTCTAAGGCTCTCTTCCTTAGCTTGCTTGATATGCTCATCACCACCTTAAATGGTTTTCAGAGTGTCTCATACATCCTTAAGATTTTCCTTATCTTGTACATCAATGAACTCAATATCGGATAGGCTGCTAATAAGGGCTTCCATGACTTGCCCATTTTCTTGAAACTCTCTTTTCTGATTATCGGTTAGAGTGCCAATGGGGATTACATAGGCATTCTCAAAATAGCTCCAATGTTGAGCACCTAAAGTCTTGATATAAATCTTCATTCTGTCCTTCCATATTTTGAAGTTATCTCTATTGAACTTAGGACGTCGCCTCTTCATCATTAAAGAAAGATCTTTTACCTCAAGCGGTTAAGCTTATATCATCAAGGACCTGGAGTTGCTCTGATACCAATTGATGAATAATGATGAACAACAAATACCCTAATTGGTACTAAGAGGGGGGGGGGTCAATCAGTACATACAAAAACTTCTCAACAACTTATCAAGTTAAAACAATGCTAACCAATTGTCTTCATCAATGAACTTAACCATGGTAATACTGGTTAAACACAGTAAGACTTCAAACAACTAAACCAGTAAAATTAAATACTTCAAATAAAATTCAATACTTGATAACTACTTCACCAATATACTTATGCATGTGTTGTATCAGTAATACCATAACCATTAGCTTTGCATGCATATTCACCTAAACAAAGAATACTCAATCATCACATGAAAAATGCACAACTCATGAAACATAGTTTTTTCACTTGGAAACCCAAATGAGAAAAACCTCGGTGGGGATGAATACCCACAAGCTTGTTTTTGAACTCTTTTGAAGCTCGCTCTATTAGGAACCTAGTCTGGTTAAAGACTTTACAATAAGGTTATGTTAGGAATAGATCTTGTTAAAGATCACCCAGTTAAGGGATGGTTATATACCCTCTTAAAGGTTACCTCGCTAGAGGATTTGAAGAACTCAATGATCTTGAGTCACTTGGTTAGAGGATTTACAATAAGCCTGTTAAAGCTACTCGGTAAAGGGATTTTCCTATTGTTGAAATGGTTAAAAGACAACAGGTAAAGCTCTTATCTGATAACAACACTACATGCTAAGGCAAATCCTTTTTAGCTCCTCTACTCTGCAATCACACTCTATGGTTTTCCACTCACTGGTCTCGCAAGTATCTCATCACTCAGATACAAACACAACATTTTCCAACACAAAAAATAACAACCATCATCGACCTTATAGACACCAATTAGGTCGGTAGCATAAACCCTTAACCCTAAACATTTTAGGTTTACAATTACAGGCAGTCCAATCCTGACCGTTCAAACACTTTGCATAGAATTAAACAATCCCAAATAGATCACAAGTCATTCTGCATCATCCATTCTTCACCGCATATGGAAATTAGTAACCCATCATGCTTTCTTCTCATACTGTTTGTTGTCCTCGATTTTAGCATGGCCAAAATCATGAGGCAACCCTATGAAATTGGTCCATTTCATACCTTATGGTCTCTGGGAGAGCTTAATCGACTTGGTCAATTAGTTCATTTCGTTCTTTTCTTTTCATTTTGATTGTTTTCCTTGTTTCTTAAGATTGCAGTTTTTCTTGCAGTATGGACTTTAAAGTCCGAACTGCAGGATTCTCTTGGCCAAATACATTTCAGACTTTAAAGTCCAGTGTGTATTTGCAGGCTTCTTTGCTTGCAGTTTGGACTTTAAAGTCTGAACTGTAGGAGGTCTTTGCCTGCAGTTCGGATTTTAAATTCTGAACTGCATGTGGTCTCAGATTGCAGTTCAGGTATTAAAGTCTGAACTGCAGTTTGTTTTAGCCTACAGTTTGGACTTTAAAACCCGAACTATAGGGGGTTTGACCTCACTTACATGTCGGACTTTAAAGTTCGAAGTGCAAGTGTTCCTAGCTTGCATGTCGGACTTTAAAGCTCGACATGCAACTGCAGGTTGTAATTAATGGCACATTAATTGATTTTTAGGGTTAGTTAAAACGCTTTATAAGTTAATTTTTCATGTTTTATTTTTCATGTTTTATTTTTCATTGTGATTTGTTTTCCCCTTCGCGTGCCCCCTCCTCCGTTTTCTCCCATCGTGACTTGGTTTTTATTCTCCGTGGCTTGATCGAATCTCTCCATATTTGGATTTTTTAATCATCACAGCAGAAGAGGTAGGGTTTTTGTTTTTGGGTTTTTATTTTTTTCTTGTTTGCATGTTTTCGTTTTTTCCTTTTCATTTGTTGTTTTCGGATGTCTATCCGGAGGACAATCGGATTTTGAAGTCCGATTGCCTCCTTTGTTTCGGAGAACAATCAGACTTCAAAATAGGATTGTCCTTCGGATCTCCCTATCTAAAGCTACAAATCGGACTTTAAAGTCCAGTGTGCAGCTGAAGATTTGCCTCCCCACATATCGGATTTTAAAGTCCAATATGCAGCCTATTAACCTTCGCATATTGGACTTTAAAATCCGATATGTGAAGGGGTATTGGTTGACATGTCAGGTTTTAAAACCCGACATGTCAACCAATTATCCTTCCCTATTAAAAGCACATCAAAATTTAAACTCCGATGTGCCTTTGATTTTTTTTAGATTGCACATCGGACTTTAAAGTCCGATGTGCTAATGATTTCCCCCTAGTCTGCACATCGGATTTTAAAGTCAGGTGTGCAGGTTGTTTTTCCAAATTTGCACATCGGAGTTTAAACTTCGATGTGCTATTA
Organism: Cryptomeria japonica; assembly: GCF_030272615.1. Taxonomy (NCBI): domain Eukaryota; kingdom Viridiplantae; phylum Streptophyta; class Pinopsida; order Cupressales; family Cupressaceae; genus Cryptomeria; species Cryptomeria japonica. The sequence continues at coordinate 762,351,607 of NC_081408.1, forward strand.
ATATTCCCTAATATTGCACATCAGACTTTAAACCCCGATGTGCAAACTTTTTGTTTGTAAAAGAAGCAAATCGGACTTTTTTCTCCGACCTACTGTTTTTGGCAGTTTTTACTCCTTAGCCTATTTTGAGTCCCGTTTTTTGATCCGTTTGAGAAAAATTGATTTTGATTATGATGAATAGCTAATCATCAGTGTTGAATGCAGTCATTGTGCATGAATGTTAAATCTCTCTCACAACAAGCCCGAGTCTTCCTCACGACAACCGTCTCCAAGTAAAGCATCATCAAAAAAGATGAAATACAAGTATGACAGGTACTTGAATATGTACCCTGAGAGTTCAGTGGACTCAAACATTAAGGATATTAGCGAGACTAAAATTGGGCACGTTGACATGCAAGAATTTGTTGACCGGGTTCAAAATGCTCCTGCACGACTAACCAATTTAATCAAATTTGAGCTGCATAAGTATGCTTCTTTCCCAATCGTGGCTCACGATCCTGAATTTGTACTGGCAGTGGCTGATCATTTTGATCTAAGCACAAGGCAAGTAAAAGATGATGATCAGAATGTCATCATGACTCTAGACAATGTATTCTTCAATAGTGTCTTTAAAGGTTCATCAGTTGAAGAAGTAGCTGATATTTCTCAAGAGAGTGCTCAAGAGTACTACAAGAAACATGAGGATAAATGCAAAAAAGTGATTAATACTATTTATATCTCTACTGCTAGAACTTCCCTCACCTCATGATGGCCTAAGTCTTTCCACAGGAGTGATTTTTATGAGGAATATAATGACATGGTCACCATGTTATCTAGAGTGAGATGATTAAAAGACTCTCATTATTTCCAAAGCTGGATGACTTACTACATAAATATAATAAAAAAGGGAGCTGCAAGAATTGATTGGGGAGAATAGATAAGTGATGTGCTTTACACCTAACTGAAAGAGTTCAAGGTAACACTAAAGTTTTATATGACCTCATACCTGGTTTACGTAGCTGCTTCAATGAGGCAATATCCAGGCTTGTCAACTAAGGGTGACAGAAGAGTGGTGCCCATTTGGGAGTACTATGACCAGCTAATTATAAAAAATCAAGGTAATCATTATAGGAGGGTTAATGACACCTTCTTTGCTGTGTGGAAGTGCATTTTTGATAAAGGCTTGTAGAAGAGAAGAATATCAGAGACCGCTTACAACAGAGTGTCTCATTTTGGGTGTGTATTTCTATAGTTTTCCACATTCACCTATATCCAAATTGGATGTTTCTCAGGTGAGCCCTTCATTCTTCCAAGGTTCCCTTTAGATAAAATAGTCCTTATGGAGCTATGCAGACAACTGATTAATGTGCATGAGAAACAATCACAAGCACATAAGACTGGACTGAAATTCCCAGAGTCAATTGGTAGGTATTCAGTGTTAACCAACCCCAAGGCCAAAAATATGGAGGAAATGTAGTGGAATACCATGAGAAGATTCAAGGCCTGAACCAATTTTGATTTTTGAGGTATAAAGAGAAAACTCAAAAGGACATATACTCATGTTTATAGGTTTGAGGATGTTTGGGCGAATTGTCAGAATGAGGAGGATATAAGAAGGATGGATTTTAGCTACCTTACTCTAGAACAAATTGAAAATCTGGATCTAGCTAAGATCCCAATGACTATGGAAGACACAGATGACATAGTGGATCCTGTTTATTATGAGAAGAAGATTGCTGATTCCCCACTGCCACTTGTGCAATGGTCAAAGAAAAAAAGCAAGTCCATTACGCAAAGGATCTCTCCCATCTTAGCAAACACCAATGCTTGGTTGCTAAAGAAGAATCTCAGGATGAAATAGCTTCCCACTAGTTTAGGAGATGATGACAACAGTGATGGTCCATTGGGCAAGACAACAAAAGTTGAAACAAGAACCAAGAGCAGGGTAGACTCACAAGCACTATCCTCAGCTCCTGTGATACAATCAAAAGGTAAAGGGCCCAAAATCAAATTTATAGTTAAAGGGGAAAAGAAGGGTGAATCATCATCTGCACCACAGGAAGCAGTGATGAAGGAGTCATAACAACCACCTACCAGTGAAGATGGAAAGGGAAAAGAGGTCGAGGAAGGTGAAATTCCTCAACAAGAGGAGGTACAGGAAGAAGAAATATCGCGCCGAGCTGAAGTTGATGCCCCAATTATCTCACAGGTAATCGTCCATTATGTTGACTCGGACTTTGACTCTGACCAAGAGGATGAATGTTTTCATGAGGATGGAGATCTAAGTATGGGTACGATGCAATTAGAGACCGTTGGTCAATTTTTTACAATAACATACTTCTCTAATTTAGATGATATCCCCTTCATCTAATTTTGAGTGTACCATGATGGATTTTAATGAAACCTTAAAAGATGCACTTGCAGAACAGGTTTCAGTAGATTTACCTGCCACTACTACCACCATCACAACAATTCCTCTATTGGTAAGTGCTGAAGTTACACTCACAACACCCTCGACTCTCCCACCTGTAATTGAAGAGATAACAACAACCAATGTTCCACTAAAAGCTTCAATATTAGCACCATCAGTAACACTCACAACTGCTCCAAATTCTAGTCAACCTGCCCCTGAATCTTTGGCTCCAAGTCAACAAGGAGCTACTACTCCATCATCCAATCGAGAACTACCCCCTTGGATGGAAGTAAGTGCCCCTAAGAGGAAAAAATAGGTAATATCCCCTGATGAATTTGACTTTGAACTTTTAGTTCCTCCAAAGCCTAAGGATACGAAAAAGCCAAGGACAGTATCTCAGGTGGTTGTAGACCCAGCTTCCAAGAGGAAATATGCTGAAGTTATGGTACCTTCGTCAGACAAGGACAAAGGCAACATACAATCAGAAGATTATACCATGCAGGTTGTAGAGCTCGGGGTGGAAACACATGAGAGTGTGAAATTAGATTCTCAGACAACCCTTACTTCTTTATTGAGAAGATTGGATCAAGAGAGGGATGAGAAAATGTCTTGAAGTAGAAGTGTGAATAGCTGACCAACATCCTTTTAAAGGTAACAAAATCTTCTCAAGAGGTTGAACCTATAGGGTCATCAATAGACACCGAAGCTCTCAAAAAGATTGAACAGGTAGGAGCTAAAGGCTGGGTCATGGACGAATGGATCTCGCGGCTAAGGTCAGAAGGCTCTCATCTTCTGAGCTCAATAGTGGAACTATTGTTTGATTATGAAGTGATCCAGAGCCGGATGCAAAGACTCAAAACCTCTTTATCACAGGAAATTGAGGAAGTTTTGAAAATCACTACCTTGTGGAGAAAAATGGAGGTTTTCAGGATAGATGTCATGGTTGAGAACAAGGTAATTCCCACAAGGGAGAAGTACTTTCAGATCTTTTCATTATTGTCTCATAAACAAGACACAATGAAGTTAATGATTGCAGAGCTGGACTGAGAGAAGAAAGAAGGTGATGACGAGGTTGACCTTATTTTTTCTAAAGTTGGTGATCTCCCTTGCTATTTATATGATAGCGATCAAAATCTCATCACTGCTGAAGTCATCACATAGATATTCCTTTCCTTGATGGACCAATGCACGGGACAAGATTTCTCGCTTGATATCTTTGATAAACTATTAGAAATTCAGGTCAGCTTTGAAGTCCTCGCATCCATGTTGAAGGATATTAAAAAGAAACAGGTGAAGATTCAAGATGCCATGTCCCACATCCAGATCATCACAAGTTCTACCTTGATGCTGAACAAAGCAGAGGTCAAAGCCATCCTTGCTAAATTCAAAGTTTTCCAAAAATCCAATGAAGAAGAGAATCAAGAATGAAGTACCCTCTTTTGGCACTCTTTCTTCATGTAGCTGCACCAATATATGTTGTAAATTTTTATATAGTTGCACGTTTTCTTTATGTAGTAGTTGTAGTAAACTGACTATGAGGTTGAATAAGTCAACTGTGCCCACCTTTTTCTCAACTTCTTTTCCTACATAAGGAGGACCTTTTTGTAAATATTTTTTATCTTTTTCATGCTTAGCAAAACTCTGCTAGATTTTTATCCCAATTAAGACTTTGAGCTTTTGTGGTGAAAATTCAATCAAACAAATAAAGAAAACAGTTTTGTTGATTGTAAACTTTGTGTTGTATCAAGAAAGTTGTTTATATTATTTAATGTTCCTATGTTCATTGAATACATATTACCTTTACTTCTTTGATCTTTAAGATATTGCTACGTGGTTAGAGAGCTCTCAAATCTTGCCAATAGACTTTGTGCTCTTAGCATACTTGAGAAATCTATTGATAAATTAAATAACTTGTAGTAAGCTTTGTATTGTTGCGGTTATTTGTAGTTTAATGGATTAGAAATCTACACTTCAAGACTTTGAGCTTTAAGCTAAGTTTCTAATTGTTTAATTTGTAACGATCAGTGTGAATTAGTGTTAGCGTAAAGGAGACTTTGTGTTGCTTAAAAGTAACTCTTTGTGTAGTTTGTTAGATTAATAGTTCTTTTCTTTGAATATCTGAAGAGGTAGAGAAATTGTAAGTAGGTGAAGGGAGAATACATAAACTCTAAAAAAAGAGAGTTATATGCCAAACGCCAACCCACCAATTTAATTTCTTATTAATTAGAGGAGAAATTTCATAGGGAACCTCCCCTTGATGAGAGGTGAGATTAATTTCTTAGCATAGCGTTGTGTGAATTTTATGTTTTGTTATTAGTACGCTGGTGACAAAATATTCACCCAACAATTTTTTGGCGACTCTGCTGGGGAACAATGTGCAACTGGTTTGTCTCTTGGGTTGTAGTGTGCTTTCATTGTAATTTCAATATTGTTGTTTTTCTTCAAATCATAATCTAGCTGATCAACATTACACTCGTGGGCAATGACTAGCAGGAATTGTTGATCCTACCTTTGTAGTATTGCAACAATTCAATTTTCCCTTTGTGACACCTCCATGGACATTTTCTCCTTTGCAACGGATGCGAAGTTTTCCTCCATCTGCATGGCGATCTCCCGTACCAAGTGAGGCGTCTAGTTTGCAAGTTGCAGTTGTTTCACTTGTAAATCATTTTGTAATACCACCTTATAATCCATTAAGGATGGTTGCTATTGGCCCTTGGGGTACTTCTTTTGGTCCTCTGAACTTGACCGCACCTTGCATGAATTACCCAAAGGTACATGGAAAAATTTATCCAAATTTTTTGGGGATGGTGCTCAACACCCAGACGAACACATTGCTGCCTTCTACATCGCTTGTGGAGTTCTTGGTGTTGAACACGAAGATGTTTCAGTAAGATTATTCATTGAAACTTTGCATGGAGCCATTGTCGATTGGTTCTATCATCTACCCAATGCTTGCATCACAAATTGGGCATCTCTTAGAACGTTGTTTGAGGTGAGATTCAAGTCTGTTGAAGATGATCATGCTTTATTAGCACAATTAACTCAGTTGAAGAAAGAGCCTTAGGAACCCATGCGTGAGTTTGTAGCCAAGTTCAACAAGTTTCATAATCGTATTCCAGTTGCTTCAAGACCTACTGCTGGAAACTTGAAATGCTTTTTCATCAACTCTGAATTGCCAGAGGTGAGTTTCCTTTTGCGAAGGAACAATCCTACAGATTTGGCTGTAGCTCAACAAATGGCCATATCAGTTGAAGATGATCTTATCCTTGCTGGCAAGATAAGGAGAGATCCTAACAAGGTTAGGAGTAATCAAGTTGCCGATGCATCTCTTTCTTCAACTAGTTTTGCTGATCCTATGATACAAAAGCTAGCAAATGAGTTGCTGGCACTTAAGAAGGAGATTTCCTCACAAGGAAATACTTCTAATCAAGATGTTCCATGAAGGACTTACCCAAATAATGCTTCCAATTATGCTATGCGTAATCAGAATAAATTACCTCCTACTCCAGAGAGGCTTGCATTGGAAGCACCACCCCAAAGTTCAGCTACTGGATAATATGAAGCTGAACAAAACGATCTTCCTCCTTTTGGTGAAGAAGATGCTAATTCGCATCAAGAAGGTGATGCAAATTTAGCTGGTGACTCTAATATCAGGTTTATGCAATATCGAGAAGATGATACGCCAGATACATGTGATGTAGACATCTTTGTAGTATTCACCCATTCTCAAGCACAGGCAGCTCAACCACCTGTCATTACAAAGGGTGATGATTCCACTCAAGTAAAGGACTCTCAACGTTTGCCAATTTCTATTGCAAAGCATGGGACTCCTATACCAAATCCTGCGAAGGACAACACTATCTCAATGGATGTCGCGAAGGATAAAAATGTAAGTGATTCTTTGACCGCTGTCAATTTTTTTGTACCTATCAATTCTTCTGCACATGCGCCGAAGACTAGTGTACCAAATATTTTAAATTCTCAAAATGAGAATCTAAATCCATCTTTGGTGATGAATTCCTTTCAGTCATTTGATATTTTAGATCATGCAAAGAAAACCAAAATACAAATGTCTAAAGTTGAATTTTTGAGATCTAACCCAGATCAATTTGACCATTTGGTCAAATTTGTTAAAGAAAAAGATTCTACCCCTAGTAATCTTCCAAATTCAAACTCACTCCAAAACAACCTAGTAACTTCCCCTTCTCCTATTGAGAAGATAGAACCATTTTACATCTCTTTGTTAATTAATGGTTATAAGCTTAGTAACTGTGTAATTGATTCTGGGGCATCTGATAATGTTATACCGTCAAAAGTTGCCAATGCTCTTGGTTTGACTTTGACCAAAACATTTGGAAGGTGTTTCTCCATGGATAATAAACAAGTTCCCTTGATTGGTCAAATCAAGGATGCACAGTTTGCTTTTGCTTCATTCCCAGAAAAGAAAATTAAGATGACAGTCTTGGTAGCTGATGTACCGGCTTCCTATGGGATACCGTTGGGAAGAAAATTCTGTAGAGATGTTGGGGGTAAGTTAAACATGGATATGATTGAGGCTCGTATCCCTGTTAAAGGAATTGTTCAAAGGCTACTTCTAGAAAAGGAATCAAAATATACCGTTGTCAAGTCTGACAATCAGCGGGCCCAGATTCTTTTGAATCATCAGGCATGGGTAATTATTTCATGCATGCTGATGATGGTCTAAAGATGACTCCTAAGATTGAAGTTGATACTTGACTCAATTATTTCCCAGCTGATTGTGAAAGTAAGTGTGAAAGTAGTGTTATTGAATCATAAGGATCTTCAACTTCACAACAAGAAATTCTCAATTTTGATACCATCAGCATTGGTAGTCTAGATGATGTTTGGATGCTGGAGTTTGATGGCAGCTGTTCTTCCACTAGATCAGGAGCTGGTATCATTTTGATTTCTCCTAAGGGTAATCTTTTCCCTTTCTCCTTCAAATTGCAGTTCGATAACACAAACATCACTGCTGAGTATGAGTCTCTCCTTCTGGGAATGAATGTCGCTCAACAAAAGGGAATCAAGAACTTGCATGCTCAAGGAGATGCCGAGTTAATTGTCTGTCAGATCGGGAACATATATCAAACAAGGAGTGAAAAGCTGTGACATTATCGCAACCTTGTCTGGAATTTAATAGAAACATTTGATGCTTTTGATATATTTGTGGTTTCCCGTGAATTCAATGATAGGGCTGACTCATTAGCAGTATCAGCAACATCTTTGGTTCCTCACAAAGATTTTTTAGGATCAACTTATGTTGTTGAGTTAGTTTTTAGGCCAAGCGTTCCTGACAACTCTGATCATTGGCAGGTGTTTAATGATGATCATCATGTAATAAATTTCTTGCAAACTTCTGATAATTTTGATGATCTGTACTTTGAAGGTAGTCACTGCCCTTCAAAGGATGCAATTGAAAGTGTTGACGGAGAAACATGAGAGAAGTTTCCACAATTAAAAGGAAACAAGATCCCCAAGGGTCTAGTTTCGCTAGAAAAGCTTTTTGACAAGCATGATCGCTATGTTAAGAAGCAACAAAGGTCAACCACAGGGTCAATGGAATATGAACAAATAAACATTGGGACTGAAGACAATCCCAAATTGATCAACATTGGAAAGTGTTGTTCATAAGGAGAAAGACAGAAATTTGTTGCATTATTGCAATAGTATGTTGACGTCTTAGCATACTCTTATGAAGATCTAAAGTCTTTTTGTCCCGAAGAGCTCTGCCATGATATTCCATTGAAACCAGGTATTATGCCTTTCTGGCAGAAGCAAAGGCAATATAACCCAAAAATCTCTGACACTATCTTTGCTGAAGTACAAAAGATGTTGAAAGCAAGGATAATCTTCCCCATCCACCATTCTTCTTGGATAGACAATATTGTACCTATACGTAAGAAGAATGGAAAAATTCAGATATGTGTAGATTTCCAGAACTTGAATCAAGCATCCTTGAAGGATAATTATCCTTTACCTATCATGGACCATGTCCTACAAGCTGTTACTAGAGCAGAAATGATGTCCATGTTGGATGGGTTTTCGAGTTATAATCAGGTAGAAGTGCTGGAGCAAGATCAACATAAGACCACATTCACTACACCTTGGGGTACCTTTGCATATCGTAGGATGCCTTTTGGATTAATAAACATGGGAGCAACTTTCCAACGTGCAATGGACTTGGCCTTCCAAAGTTTTCTTGATAAGTTCATGGTGGTCTATTTGGATGATTTGACAGTTTATTCTATGGAATGTCAAGATCATTTTTCTCACTTGCAACGAGTCTTAGAAAAATGCCGTCAGTATGGAATTTCCCTCAATCCCAAGAAATCTGTTTTTGGGGTCACTGAAGGTAAATTGGTTGGGCATATTGTTTTGAAGGAAGGTATAAAAATTGATGCAGAAAGGGTAAAAGCTATTCATGACCTTTCCTTGCCAACAAGCAAGACTATCGTTCATTCTTCTTCAGAAAAGTTAATTTTTTGCAAAGATTCATTCCAGACTTCGTTGAACAAACTCGTCATATAATCAATATGATGAAAGGTAATTCTCTCTTCAAATGGACTCTTGAAGGGAAGCAAGCTTTCCATCAGATCAAGGAAGCTATGGCAAATGCTCCAGTCTTAGTATGCCAGGATTATACTAAAGAATTCATTATGTATAGTTATGCATCAGATCATACTTGTTCATGAGTTATCCACTGAAGGCTCATGAGTTGAAATACTTTGAAATGGAGAAGCATGCTTTTGCCATGGTGAAAGTGGTTAAACATTTTAGGTTTTATATTTTGAATTTGCATGTCATTTCTCTTGTTCTTGATGCTGTTGTCAAGTCAATTCTGACTAAACAAGAGTTTGGGACCAAAAGGGGCAACTGGGTTGTCAAGATTCAAGAATATGATATGGAAATCAAGCCCACTAAGTTGGTTTGTGGAAAATGTCTATGCCAATTGATAGCTGACAACAAATCAATAGATGAAGTGGTACTTGAAAAAGAAGGTATTAATCAAGATCTTCCTCATGTTCTATTTGTTAGCACTACTGATGAGTGGTATTCTGACTTGGCTTATCTCTTGACATATGGAGATTGTCCCGCACACCTGTCAAAAAAAGAAAAGCGAACCTTGAAGCTTAAAGTAGTTAATTTCATCCTATAGGATAATGGTTTGTACAAGAAGGGTCTGGACGGAAATTTCCTGCGCTGCGTGGACAAACAACAACAAGTAAGATTCCTTCAATCTTTTCATGATCTTGCTTGCGGAGGACATTTTTCTGCCCCTGTTACTACACACAAGATCTTGCATGCTAGGTATTATTGGCCAACATTTTTTAAAGATACATACAGTTGGGTTCGCAAGTGTGAGCAATGTCAGCAATTTGTTGGCAAGCCTAAACTAGCTGCACTTCCACTAAAGCCAGTAATAATTGAAGAGCCTTTCAAATAGTGGGGATTGGACTTCATTGGACCTGTCAATCCAACATCAAGTGCAGGTCACATATACATCCTCACAGTGATGGATTACTTCACCAAGTGGGTGGAGGCAATCCCAAATAAGCAATCTACCTCGACGATGGTTTGTCAATTCCTAAAGGAAAACATCATCTCAAGGTTTGGTATCCCTCATAAGATAGTAGCTGATAATGCTTCATGTCTTTAATCTTATGAGATAATTGAATTTTGCTTTGATCATGGTATTACTCTTTCACACTCATCTGACTATTATCGGCAAAGAAATGGTCAGGCTGAGTCAAGTAACAAGAACTTGGTTACTATTATGAGGAAACTTCTTGATGAGAAACAATAGACTTGGCATAAATCTCTTTATGATGCGCTATGGGCAGATCATATAACTCTAAAAAGAGTAATCCGTATGTCACCTTTTCAACTTTTGTATGGGTTGAATGCCGAGATTCTGATCATTGTGGAACTTCCAGCACTAAAGCTCGCCAAGGCCATTGAAGACAACATGTATCAAGATTCACTGGATAAGCGAATCATGTTTCTTTCTCAGCTGGAAGAAACAAGGGCTGAAGTGGTGGATAGGATCGCTGCACACCAAAGCCAAGTGAAGGCGTTGTTCGAGAGGAAAACAACTTCCCATGACTTCTCAATTGGTGATCAAGTCTTGTTATGGGACAAGAGGAGGGAACCAAAGGGTTTGCATGGAAAGTTTGATTCCTTGTGGAGAGGTCCCTTCACTATTCATGAAGTATGTCACTGAAACTAACAAGTAAAACTAGTTTGTTCTCTCAATTTTTACAAAATTTTTATGGATCCCCGCCAAAACATCCATCACTAATATTTATAGACACCAGGCTAAATTGTCTTTTTTAGCAAATAAAACTAACCCATTAACTAAAACCAAAGTTTCAAGAAACAACCGTTCGTAACTAAAATTAACTAAATGACCAAGAGCCGTAAATAGAGCTATAATGATAAGAATAGAAAATGGCTTAAATTGTCTCATGGGTGTGTGTGGTGCCACGTATATTTCACCACTCCATATGAGCCACGAAGAAGTTATGAAAAACTTGGTAATGTGGGAGCCCAATGTGTAGGATGCATTGCTTCCAAACTTCTTTGTCCATACTCACTTGCATAACTTTAACTTTATGCACTTCCAAGTGATCTGAATAGACAACTAACATAGATTCAATTCGAGCTACTCTGGTAAAGTCATCTCTAGTTAAAGACTTTGATTCTTTAACCAAGTTCACCTTTCCTTTGAAACTCTCCACCATATCTATTGTCTGTTTGATGGTTTGTCCATCTTCCTTAAGAAGTTGTACATCAATGCACTTTAAGTCTTTCTGCATCACGACAATGAGTTCTTTCAATTTTTTCAACAACTTAATGGATTCTTCGTGACCTTGCTTTATGATTGAATTTCTCCATTCAATCTTTTACTGCCTTTTCTGCGAGAAATTTCATGACACCATATTTCTGCACATCTCTCATCTGAATCAATACTGCAGCCCATTTGTTCCTTTCCTTTTCCCATGCCAACACCTCTGTTTCAAGCTCTTGAGTTACAGTTATAGCATCCTTGTACACCTTGATCAGATTGGCGATATACCCCGTTCCTTGCTGAATTATGGATTCAAGCCACTCCTCGAAGGTTTCTCCCATCATACCATTCCTCTGAACCTTATCCAACAAATTTTGGTTCATGGGTGATTTAGGATCAAAACTCTGAGAAACCCGTGATAGGGGCTGTGGACTGGGATGATGTATGGCATTGATGTACTCTACCATCTGCTTAACAACCTATTTCAACTCCCATTTGTCCTTCTCATCCTTCCATGTTTTGGATAACATTCTTTTAGTGGAGGACTCTAGGTGTTTTGCGTCAGCAACCCTTGAAGCAGTTCCTAAATCAACCTTTTCAACAGCAAAATCTTTCTCAGTAGCATTCTCTGGATCTTTGTCTGAAATCGGCCTAGCCACTTCAGCTACCCAATGCCCTGTATTCTCATCCACTTCAAGTATAGCTTCTGCTTTTAGCTTCTTAGACTTAGGTGTTTTCCTGAGGCATCTACTCACCATATCCTCCATTGGTACACTGATAGGGACTACATTTCATTTCTTACTAATTGAAGCTCCCAACCACCTTGAAACATTTGGAGTTTCTTTTGTTGGCGGTGTCTGATATTAAGATGAATCCATGACAACCAAAGTAGTCACTTGATTAGTGTTTTTCTCAGGTTGCTCCTTTCCTTTACCTGCATCTTGAGTTGTAGGGATGTTCGCTTCTGGTTCACCCATAATCACTTGCGCCTCTTCACTATCAAGAATTATGATAGTTTCTTTTCCTGAAATTTCTTTACTTTTCTTCTTACTTCTGGAATGGGTGACTCGAACTGATGAGGGGCCAAATAGTGATTCTTTAACTCTCCTAGTTTGAACCTTCTCACTTTGTGTATCAGTGACACCTGCAATATCAACAATAATGTCAGAAGAAGAAATTGGTACAATAGCATGAGGTTGCTCAATTGATTACCCAACTGAGGTAGTGGTCGATCTTATCCCAGCTCTATGGTCTCTTAACCATTTTTCTATTCTCCTTATAACATTAAAGGTTCTAGATTGAATATTTTCTTCTTCTCTCCTATACCAATCAATTTCAGGAATAGGTTGCTCATGAACTCTTTCATTGAACTCCAGGTCCAATACATCTTCACCTTCCTATTCTTCTATTCCTACTATGTTCATTGACAATTTGAAAGTAATGATTTGTCATATAGTGAACCTTGACCATAATCTTCTCCAGACTTCAAATTCATCATGACAATCTTCCTAGTAGTCTTCTAACTGGGGTATATGTGAAAAGTTCACATCAACATTCAAGTGTTTCATTGCATATTCTTTGCTATCAAACCCCTGCCGAGCAACATAAGGCTGCAAACTCATTTTCTTGAACTCCACTTCTAAGTTCAATGCATCAGAAACAATTTTGCAACTATAATATCGAAGTTCAACTGGGAAAATTGCTTCAGACTCACATTTCATCCCTAATTTCTTATCAACATGAGCTAACTGTCTGCAAACTTCTAAGAGTACATAACTATCGAGAGCATATCTGGGCAATTTGAAAGGTTCATCTTCAAAGCCACCAATTCTAATATAAGTAAATCTAGGAAATTGAATAAAACAACTCCCATATGTACTGACCAACTTTAATGCTTCAGGTGACATTCTATTATTCAAATTTTCTTGCAGTTCAAAAGTTAATCTTCCCACAAAGACATCATTCCATCTCAAGAAGTTTTCTGTGTACCTCTGTATCTGCAAATGTGGATAGAACTCATAGACCTTCATTCCATCAACCCAAGGTTCTTGATATAATCCTGGACATTCTCTGATACAGACTAAAATATAAAACAGGTAGGAAGTCATATGAAAACCAGCCATTCCAACAAAATTACTCAAACCTTTGTGCAATCTCTCAACAATCACTTGCACCCAGTCAAGGTATTTCTCACTAGATAATAATACCTGAATGTAAAAATACATCCAGTCTTCCCAATAGAAGGCATGTAAACTCCCCTTAAGCCTATTCAAAAGAATCACAATATCTCTTACTTCTGTAATAAAATGCTCTCTTGTCAAGGGTTTAGGCAACCTAGAACCTCCCTTCTGCATTTTAAGGAGCCAATTTCTAGCAATGATGCTCCGATAAACACTTTTCTTCTCAGAGAAAAATGCATACGAGGTTCCTATGGACCAATCTTTATACGGCTCTTTGTGAGGAATTCCAATTGCATCCATTACTGTTTCTCTGTCAATCTGCACTAGCCTGTCTCCATTATTGGCCCTAATACACCTATTACTAGCATCATATCTATTCATGCATGCATATACTAATTCTGGGCAAGGAGCGGCAATTGGGAATGTGGCGGCCTCAACCAGACCACTGTGAACTATCTTTTCCATCATGGAATTGGCTTTTGGGTTCTTAGCCCTTTCTAGAAAATTATCCAACTCATTTTGAACGAAGGCTATATCATCTAATTCTGGGAGGGTACTAATCAAGCATGATGTTCGACCCAATTTTGGAGGAGTCGGTCTCATTTTTGCTTAAAATTGCATCAATCAGATAGCATTCAACTCCGAGGCAAAGAATTACACTTTTCCAATTTCAGAACTAAAACAGAGCAGGGGGAAATAAGCAATTGAACTCACCTGTTTTCACCATCAAACTGTTTAACGCTCTGAAAAACTGAGCTAAATTACCTTCCGCGTCTCTACTCTTTGCCAGCAGCAACAATAATTGTCTTACCTAAGAAGCATCATATTTAAGGATGGAAAACACTGAAAAGTACCAAAACATGCTTCATCCTAGCTCATTTATCCATGTAAACCCCTCATGATTTGATATAGTTTTGACATGCTCATTAATTAAAAATCAATTTCACACAGTTGACATGCTTTCTCATGTTTGTTTTCCATAATTAAAATTTGAAAACATAGAAAACAAGGAATATTCTATTTCCATCGCGTCACCTTTTCTTCCTAGACACCATCGAGCTGATTTGAAACACCGCTTTGAACCTTGGGCTATTTTAAAAGAAGTTCATTGGTTCAAAGTTCAATTACAAAAGATCAACATTTGCGAACAGGCAAAAAGAGACAAAAGGAACATTCAATGACACGAGAATGAACCTTGAACCTTGAACCATTTCAAAAAAAAGGTTCAATGGTTCAAGTTTAAAGTGACCAGAAGACTAGTACTAAAGAGACAACTGCAAAACACAAGACAAAAGACCGATTGAACCTTGAACCTTGAACCTTGAACCGAAAAGGTTCAAAGTTCAAGTTCAATCACTATGATAATGAAGACTTAGAACTTAATGGATCGCATTTCCTTTGAACCCGAATTTTGAACTTTATAAAAGGTTCAACAGATGTGTACGAAACTTGATTGATGAAGACTTAAGCTCTGTAAAAATGATGACCCTTATTTTTGATGGGCTCTAAGCAAAAAAAAAAAGGGGGTAACAATTGGCTTTGACTGGGGACAAGGATTGTGAAGGACTAGGAAGGAACTTAGAATCTCTGGTTTTGCACTAAAACAAAGACGAGGATTCTAAACAGGCACAACTAGACACAATAAAACTGACACAACAAAACTGAGCTATGTACAGAGGATGCAGGGAATGCCTACTTACAATTTGTAAAGCTTGAGATCCTATCCATTATAAGACAGGGGAAGAACAGTGCCATCCATATATGCAAGCTTGAAAGAATTTGGTCCCTTTACTTCTTGAATGAAAAATGGACCCTTCCACAAGGACTCAAATTTTCCATGTGCTCCCCTCGGCTCCATTCTTTTGTCCTAGAGTAGGACTTGATCTCCCTGCATAAATTTCCTTGGCCTGTCTTTACGATCAAAAATCTGTTTAACCCACTGCTGATGTTTCGTAATGTGGTCAACCAATTTTTCCCTTTCTTCTTCTATTCTAGCTAGATGCATAATCCTCCTTTCCAGTGCATTTTGAAAATGTGAATCTTCAATAATTGTCTGTAATTTGGAAGCTGCCAATTCAAGAGGAAGTAAGAGTTGAGCCCCAACACCATACATAAGTTCAAAAGGTGACATACCAATTGCTCATTTTGGTGACATCCTGTCTTCCCACAGGGCTTCATATAACCTTTTTGTAAAGCGGAAAATCGCGATCGAACCCTAGTTGCTCTCCCCTCTTCCAACTACAAGGAGAGAGAAGGGAGGTTCACTAGGGTTGATGGTTTTCACTTAGGGGAGAGACTTTACATTCAAAAGAGGGGTTGAAACTCACAAGATCCAATCCCACGCAATGCAAGATTGGATGCTAAATGAGTTTCAAGGGTTATGACAGCAAGGCTACCCTCTTTTGTAAAGAATGTGCATAGAAGAATTAAGCTAGGAATGCATAGAAAGTGAGAAAGATTTGCTTATAAACTGAGATAGGAATACAGTATGAAGCTGCGGACCTGGAATTAGCAGTAAAATGTCGATACGGCGCTGTCCTGCAAATTTGAGCGAAAGTTGTCGGGACGATGGCGCCCGAGCGCCACGGTCCTCCGAAAAATCCGCGAAACGAAGGGGGATCTGTTCGTCTCTGCACAAGGATTCTAGATCTTCAATTTCAGCCACGTACCTGCAACCTACACATAGAAAAGCGAAGACGATTGGGGGGTTAGGGATTAGGGGTTTGCCTTTAGGTCAAACCCCGGTTTTGGAATTAACCAAGAAATGAGCAATGCTGTAAATGTAAATGTCTGTAATGAAAAACAAGTACTAATACCTTGTTGTAAGGATGTTTGTATCCTTATGTGTGAAGGTATAGATGTTGTATGTTGTATGTTGTAGTAGTATGTTGTAAGTGATCTCCTCTTCAATGGTTGAATCCTTGTCTTGAATGCAACACTTAGCCTTGAATGGAGACTTGAAATGATCAATTGCTTGAAGGAATGCTTGAATGCTTGAATGCTTGAGTATAGTTTCCATGCTTTTTCCATCATGTATCTATCTCCCCTAAATGAGAGAGGAAAATGTAGTTTATATACTTGTCAATTAGGGCTGATAGACTGATTTTCCCGACCTTAGGCCGACCAGGAAAGATAATTTTCCAATTTGCAAACATAAAGACCTGAAGTCCACAAGAGACTGGGCCCAAAATAGGACCCAGGGACCAGGGCACTGGGCGCCCTAGTCCTGAAGGACCAGGGCGCTGGGCGCTCTGGTCCCACCTCCCGGGATAGCAGGGTGCAAAGGAGGTTCAGGCCAGGGTGCAAAGGAGGTTCAGGCCAGGGTGCAAGAAAATGCAGTTTTCAGTGTCATAATCAGGTTTCGGGGTCTCCATTCAGGTTGCGTGTTGCGTCGCCATCGTGAAGACCCAAATGCGGTCGAAATTGCAAGTGTCACAATTTTAGGACGCTACATTTAGCCCCCACTTTAGCGGGAGTATAGGCGTATGCTCATACTTTCGGTAAAGTACAAGGAAACAACATTGAAAGACATTCACCACGTCAAGGAGGCAAGACACACCAAGCCCCCAGTGGACTAAGGATCTTACGACTTGGATTGACAAAGTAAAAGGGAAGATCACGAGGGAGAACCATGACTGTCAGTAGTAAGGTTCCCTCACTATGAGTCATGCAAGAAAGATATCAAAAATTTTCAAGGCAAAGCTAAATTTGTCAAGAAATTTTCAAGTATCTTGAAAAGATATGAACGTGATGTATGCCCCCCTACGTTAAAGCGATCGCACATGCCTCACCGGGGGTGATTGCTTTAAGGTAGTGATACATATAAGAAAATGAAAAAGGGAAAGGAGCACGTTATCACAAGGATTTAACCCCCAAGTGTGAGATAAGCCCAAGGATAATAGACACAAAACACAAAGCACAAGGTGACTTCGCTTTCCTCAGGGTCAGTATGCTGTATGATAATTCATGTATATATATCATATGTATGTATGCATAATTGTTCTTCATTCCCCAATCAAGGAATGTCACCTAGAAGAAGGGAACACATGTGTCTTTTGAGTCAACACGAGAGAGATCGAGAGAGATCTCAATGCTTTGCATCATCCTCAAGTAGACAACACTAAGGATAACAAATAGAAGAATGAGAGTAACAGATAGAAGAAGTAACACAAGAGAGGAGGAGAGAATCTGCTATGCTAATGTAACTAGTCTAGTACGTCATCTACCCCTTGATCTTGCTGATCAATGTTTCGGGAAGGCAAGGAACACGCTAGAGGAGGAACATCCAACACAGCAGATGGAGCTATCACAAGATCCAAACAAGGGCTATGTTCATGTTCCAAGCCACGTTGTTCTTGTCTAGGAGCTAGGATAAGTGCTTTAGAAAATTCATTAGATAAATGGTTATCAATATCAACAAGTTCATATTCACTATCAGAAGCAAGAGAAGCAACATTTTCATCATGAATAACATTTTCATCTATAGCATCATCAAGATTTATAAAAATAGGGTCTTTAATTCGCACAGGATCAAGACCATCATGCATCTTATGTTTAGGAGATTTTGGCTCAATTTCTGGCTGAGGAGAAAATGGAATAATGCTTGTTGAAGGTGTTTTTGGGGATTGCAAAGTTTAAGCTCTAAGACGACGCTTTCGTCGGCGTTCACGTGCAGAATGATTTCGTCTAGTCTTAGTAGGAAGTTGAGAAGATTGAGGAGGACGAATGTTCTCGTCCTTATCACTTGGGTGTTTAGGTTGTGGTCTCTTAGGCTGGATAATAGGAGAAGAAGAAGGTCTCTTCTCTCTATAGAAGAAAGGAGGAGGAACTGCTCCATATAAAGGAGGAATATTTGGTTTAGGAAGGAGACCAAGTCCATCATGACGAGGAGGGATAGGTCTACTTTTAGGAAGTTTATTAGGCATAGACATAATCACATCCATGGGAACGGGTTGGGAATCTTCTTGAGGAAAGACATTAGTTTTATCTTTCAAAGGAAGAACTTCCTTCTCAAGAATGATAGGAATGTCAAGTTTGGGTGTTCTAGGTTCACTTAGAGATAGGATCATATCTGTTTTCCACTTTTGATAAGATTTGAAAAGATGATCACTTCGCGGAGGAAGAGATTGGAATTGTTTAGGCCAAAAGTAATCAATAGGAACGCTAGAAGTTCTTTCAGCTGGTTTAAAGAGATTATGATTGACAGTAACAACTTCACCATTATGGGGAAATTTCAAACACTTATGAATAGGAGAAGCAATAGCTTTCATGGAAGATAGCCAAGGATAGCCAAGCTTCACACGAAATTGTTCGGAAGATGGAATAATAGCAAAGTTCACATCAAGGGATTTGTTATGGACCTTAATAGGCAATGTAATAGAACCAATTGCAGGAGAAGAAAATGCATCAAATAGTTTCACAATCACACCTGTTTTGTTATATATCACTTGATTCAATTGCAAAGTAAAAAGAAATTCTTCAGTAATAACATTAACCATGCACGAAGGATCAATAAGCACTCCACGGCAAGGTGTATTCTTGACTTTTGCAACTATATATAAAGGACCATCAGGTGCCCTAATGGTTTCACTGGAATCAAATGTGATGGAAGGTTCTTTAGGGTTTTCTTGCTGCTCTACAAAGTTAATCACATTTGGAGTCATAGACACAAGGCCATCAGATGAAAGAGAGGAATCATTAGTCTCAATCACAGTATGAGAAGGTAATGGATCAGTGCAAATCTGAAGATTTTGATTAGGAGGAGCTACAGATGTATTGCCTTTATCATTCACTCCAGAAACAGAGATAGTATTATTATCAATCAAATCTTGAATTTTACCCTTTAAAGAAAAACATTTTTCAGTATCATGCCCAGGCTGACGATGAAAGTGACAAAAAGCTTTGTTATCAAAATAAGGTGAAGTAATCTTTGCAGGATCAATTTGTCTTATAGGAGGAAGAGTAAGCACATTTTGTTCCAATAACTTATTCATAATACTATGCAATGATTCATTCAAAGGAGTATACTTTCTTTCTTTCTTGAAAAATTTAGAAATAGGAGGCACACCTGATGCTGCATTCACATTGTTGTTGATGATGTTTTCATTGAATTTGATGGAATCTCTGTTCGGTTTAAACTTCCCAAATGGTTGTTGACTGCTATCACCCTTATCACTCGGAGCCATAGGATGTGATTGTTCCATTTGACTCACAGTCAGTTGATAATTGTGAAGAGTTGCACACAACTGTTGGAAAGAAGTAAACTCAGAAAACAGAAGTTTGTCTCGAATATCTTTTTGTAAATTAGAAATAAAGATTCTTTGAATATCATTGTTAGGCACTGGAAAAGAAATTTGAGCATACAAATGCTTATATCTACCAATGAAATCAGTCACTTTTTCTTTAACACCTTGTTTACAATGCATTAAATCAATCAAAGTAACTTTAGGACTTATATTGTTTTGAAATTGTTGAATGAAAGCATTTGCAAGTTGTTCGAAAGAAGTAATAGAATAAGAAGGCAACGAGCAATACCATTGTAGGGCTTTGTCTCTTAATGTTCTAGTGAACAGTTTTGCAAGCAACCTTTGGTCATAAGCAAAATCAGTACAGATTGTTTGAAAAGTCTTAACATGTGTTAGAGGATCACCTTTACCATTATAAAGCTCCAAATGCGGAATTTCAACATGTTTAGGAGGGATAGCTCGAACAATGTCAAGAGAAAGTGGGCTCGCAACATCAAATGTGGGCACACTAAACTTAGATTGATTCATAGAGGCAATTTGTTGCTGTAAAGAAGAGACAGTTTGTGCAAGATTATTAATGGTCGCTTCAGTCGAAGAGTTCATATTAGATGTGTTAGATTGAGATGGAGGTGTTATGTTATTGAAAGAAGGTAAAGAGTAAGGTGGTGGGACTCTATGATAATTAGTCATAGGAGATGATTGGACAGGAGAAACACTACAAGGAGGAATGGAAAACGAATTGCCCCCTTGCGTCATGTTCATTTGTGGAGATATAATAGGGACACTCATTGAAGGAATGAATGAAGAAGTCGGATTAAATGAAGGAAGAGGGTTAATTGAAGAAGAAGGATTGCCCCCATGACTGATGATCATAGGAGGAGTGTCTTGTGTAGAAGTAGCCATTATGTTTGATGTAAAGGTAGGTATGCTAGCAATAGAAGTCATCAAAGGAATAGAATGATTGACTTGAGTAGGAGGTTGTGTATAACCCAAATTTTCAGCACAACTCTTCATAGGCATCACATTCGAATCCACAATGTGTGCAATACCACGCAAAATATCAATTCCATTCTTATCACTTTGAAGCATACGTTTTAGACCCTCAATTAAAGGAAGAGCTTGACTATTAGGGTATTCTTGAGACATCCATTGTCGAAAATCGTCAAATTGGTTATCCAATTTTGAAAGTTGTTCTTCAGAAACCTCATGCAGAGCTTCTTCATCATTAGGAGGATTAGAGGAATTACCCATGTCCTTGTTAAAAAGGCTATTCAAATTAGGTTCCATCTCCTCGGTAATTAAACCTCGGAAAGACTTAGTTCTACGGCTTCGTCTAATAGGAATAGTGTAAGTAGGGCTTATTGTTGTAAAACTCATGCACTAGAAAGAGAGAGAAGATTTTGAATTTAGAGGTAGCAATTTTCAGTAAAATCAGCCAATCTTTTGGATTTAAGCTGTTAAATGCAATCACGACAGTCTCCCGAAATTTCAAAAAAAATGTCCAGGACCATGGCGCTCGGAGTGCAACACGGTCCTTGCAACTTTTTTTGAAATTTGCAGGGATGAAAGGTATGATGATTTTAAAGCTAATCTGAAAAAATTGAGTGATTTTACGATCTGTAGATAGGCCAAATTAAAGTTGCAAATTCAAAATTGAACCCTATCAAGATTGTCGAAAAATGTAAAATTTGAATTTTGAAAAAGAGAGGGAAACTGAAATTTTGAATTTTATGAATTTAGAGGGAATGCCAAAAGCAATGCAAGTTTTGAAATTCAAAAGTTGACTCAATTTCACGCAAAATTCAATTTTGAAAGCGGAAATTAAAGTTGTTGTAATTAAGCACTTAATTTCAAAAGTCACAAATTGTAAGAATTTGAATAAAGCACTGAAATTTTTAATGAATGCAAACACACTTTTCAGATTTAGGACAGTAAGAACACAATTTTGACACAAAATTTCAATTTCAATGATTTTTTGAATGTTTAGAAGCCTTAATCCAAGCAATCACAAGACCAACTTTGACTGTAATTTTGAAAGTGTTAGATTTGATAAAATCAGCCAAAATTCTGGATTTTAGCAGGAAAATACAGTAAGATCTAGCTCCCGAAATTTTGGAAAAAATGTCGGGGACAATGGCGCTCGGAGTGCACACGGTCCTCGCAACTTTTTTCCAAATTTTCAGGGATGAAAGATATTGTGATTTTATTGCGGAATCCAAAGTTACAGCTGATTTGGAAATGTTTTGATCAGTGAAATTGTCGGACAAAGGTTGAATCAAGAGGGTTTTAAAAATTAGG
Organism: Cryptomeria japonica; assembly: GCF_030272615.1. NCBI lineage: Eukaryota > Viridiplantae > Streptophyta > Pinopsida > Cupressales > Cupressaceae > Cryptomeria > Cryptomeria japonica. Next base: position 762,373,534 of record NC_081408.1, read on the forward strand.
GTTTTAACACTTAACCACTTAATTTTTAAAATTAAAGCATAGATATGAATTGATAATTTGTAATAGAAGGATAGATCTGAAACAAGCATTAACATTTAGACATTTCACAAGCTTAATTACTAAAAAGAAAATTTAGGGTTTTTATGCAATTAACCTCTAAAATTTTGTAAAAGATCAAACATGGAAATGTAATCAAGGAATCCAATTTTCAGATCTAATTATGAATAATCAGAAAGGATGTTCACGTTAGGTTCACCAAATTGTAAAGCGGAAAATCGCGATCGAACCCTAGTTGCTCTCCCCTCTTCCAACTCCAAGGAGAGAGAAGGGAGGTTCACTAGGGTTGGTGGTTTTCACTTAGGGGAGAGACTTTACATTCAAAAGAGGGGTTGAAACTCACAAGATCCAATCCCACGCAATGCAAGATTGGATGCTAAATGAGTTTCAAGGGTTATGATAGCAAGGCTACCCTCTTTTGTAAAGAATGTGCATAGAAGAATTAAGCTAGGAATGCATAGAAAGTGAGAAAGATTCGCTTATAAACTGAGATAGGAATACAGTATGAAGCTACGGACCTGGAATTAGCAGTAAAATGTCGATACGGCGCTATCCTACAAATTTGAGTGAAAGTTGCCGGGATGATGGCGCTCGAGCGCCACGGTCCTCCGAAAAATCCGCGAAACGAAGGGGGATCTGTTCGTCTCTGCACAAGGATTCCAGATCTTCAATTTCAGCCGCGTACCTGCAACCTACACATAGAAAAGAAAAGACGATTGAGGGGTTAGGGATTAGGGGTTTGCCTTTAGGTCAAACCCCGGTTTTGGAATTAACCAAGAAATGAGCAATGTTGTAAATGTAAATGTCTGTAATGAAAAACAAGTACTAATACCTTGTTGTAAGGATGTTTGTATCCTTATGTGCGAAGGTATAGATGTTGTATGTTGTATGTTGTAGTAGTATGTTGTAAGTGATCTCCTCTTCAATGGTTGAATCCTTGTCTTGAATGCGACACTTAGCCTTGAATGGAGACTTGAAATGATCAATTGCTTGAAGGAATGCTTGAATGCTTGAATGCTTGAGTATAGTTTCCACGCTTTTTCCGTCATGTATCTATCTCCCCTAAATGAGAGAGGAAAATGTAGTTTATATACTTGTCAATTAGGGCTGATAGACTGATTTTCCCGACCTTAGGCCGACCAGGAAAGATAATTTTCCAATTTGCAAACATAAAGACCTGAAGTCCACAAGAGACCGGGCCCAAAATAGGACCCAGGGACCAGGGCGCTGGGCGCCATGGTCCTGGGGGGCACCCTGGTCCTGAAGGACCAGGGCGCTGGGCACTCTGGTCCCACCTCCCAGGACAGCAGGGTGCAAAGGAGGTTCAGGCCAGGGTGCAAGAAAATGCAGTTTTCAGTGTCATAATCAGGTTTCGGGGTCTCCATTCAGGTTGCGTGTTGCGTCGCCATCGTGAAGACCCAAATGCGGTCGAAATTGCAAGTGTCGCAATTTTAGGACGCTACACTTTTATGCCAATCTTTAGCATTTTCACTGACCAATTTCTTCATGATATTTATCAAATTTTTGTTACTGGATTCTGCCCAACCATTACCCTATGGATAATAGTCAGAGGAATGCACCAAAGAAATACCATGATCATAACAAAACATGGATATTTCTATAGAAGAAAAATTTGCAGCATTATCAGTCACTATCTTCAATGGTACCCCAAAGCGAACCACAATATTTTCCTTTATGAACTCACATACTACTTCTAAGGTTGTTCTCCTAATAGGAACTGCTTCTACCCACTTAGTAAAATAATCTGTAGCCCTGAGAATATGTGTATGTCCAGCGCTAGAAGAGGGTGTCAGTGGACCAATGAAATCTAGTCCCCACTATTTGAAAGGTTCTTCCACAACCACTGGCCTGAGGGGTAAAGCGGCTAGTTGCAGTTTCCCTGTAAAGAATTTACATTTATCACACTTAGCAACCCAGGCATAAGCATCTTTAAACATACCGGGCCAATAATAGCAGTTCCTTAATATTTTTTATGCCGTGATTGTAGAAGAGAAATGTCCACCACAAGCATCATCATGAAATGACTTCAACAAGGCCTCACGCTGTGCTTTATCCACACACCTTAGGAAAGTTCCATCTAGACCTTTCTTATATAATATGTTATAAAAAATAACATACTTAGTTGCTTTTAACTACAAGTTTCTCTTTTCTTTGGGAGACAAATGTGTAGGACATTCTCCATATGTCAGGAAAAAGGCTACATCCGTGAATCATTCATCCTGCAGGTTAACAAACAGAGCTAAAGGCAAACTTTCTTCTTCTTCTTTATTTTCTGCCATTAGATGACATAATCCCTGTCCATGAACTAACTTTGTTGGCTTGATATCCAAGTCAAATTATTGAACCTTTGAAACCCAAGTTGCTCTATTATTCATTCCCACCTCTTGCTGAGTCAAGATACTTTTAACAACAGAATTTGACACAAAAACAATTGAATGAGAATGCAATATGTAATACCTGAAATGCTTAACAACTTTAACAATTGTGAAAGCCTACTTCTCATTCAATGAATAGTTTAATTCATGCTTTTAAAGTGGAATGCTCATAAATGCAATGGGGAACTCTTCATCGAGTTCATTCTTCTGCAGGAGAATATCAGACATTGTATATTCTGAAGCATAACAATAAATGATAAAGTTTTTCTTGAAATCAGGATTAATTAATGTTGGAGCATGGGCAATGGCCTTTTTAACCTCTTCAAAAGATTTCTTTTCTTCCTCTTTCCATTTAAAGATCTGTTTTTCACTCATCATTCCTACAATATGTTTAGTGATTTCAGCAAAATTTGGCACAAATCTCCTGAGAAAGCTTACCTGACCAAAGAATGATTTGACACCACTCCTATCTGATAGAAAACTTAGCTGTTGAATAGCTTTATCAGGATCAGGATCAATCTTGATACCATCTTGTGAAACTATATGTCCTAAAAGCTTTCTTTCAGTAACACAAAAAACTGATTTCTTTGGGTTAAGAGAAATACCATGATCTTGATATCTTTGCAACACAGTTTCTAAATCCTTAAAATGATCTTCCCTTTTCTTGGAGAAAACTGTCAAATCATCTAGATACACAACAATAATCTTACCAATCAGATGACCAAAAGAAAGGTTCATTGCTCTTTGGAAAGTAGCTCCAGCGTTTATCAGACTGAAAGGCATGCGGTTATAAGCAAAAGTTCCCCATGGTGTTGTAAAGGTGGTTTTGTGTTGATCTTCTTTTACCACACTTACCTGATTATATCCAGAGAAACCATCAAGCATTGACATCATTTCAGATTCAGCAAAAGTTTGGAGAATGCGATCCATCACTGGTAGAGGATAATTATCTTTCAAACTAGCTTGATTCAGATTCTGAAAATCAACACAAATTCTTATTTCTCCATTTTTCTTACAAACCGGAACAATATTAGCCACCCATGTAGAATGATGGATTGGATAGATTATCCTTGCCTGAAGCATTTTATCTATTTCTTTGAAAATTGCATCTGCAACTTTTGGGTTATAATTCCTTAGTTTCTTCCTGAAAGGTGCCGCTCCTGGTTTAAGGGGAATATGATGTTGAAATTGACCATCTCTAAAATATTTCAAATCTTCATAAGACCAGGGAAAAACATCAAGAAACCTTCGCAATAGTTCAATAAACAAATGCCTTTCTTTAGAAGTGCAACATTTACCCAAATTAACCATTTTTGGATTATTTTCATCACTAATATTAATTTTCTCATATTCACCTGATGTATAAGCATTTTGGGAATCAGTTCTTCTTACACACTTGTCATTGCGGTCAAATAGGCTCTCTAAAGTTACCAATCCTTTTGGAATTTGATTCCCTTTAAGCTGAACTACTCCCTCTCTGAAGCTTCCCTTCTCATCTGGACAAAATTCATTACATTGGTTTTCTAAACCTTCAAAATAAGAAGAAGCAAACATGGCAGCATTTTATAATAATTTATCAATATGCTTATCATCTTCAAACACTTGCTAGAAATCTGAATTATCAGGAATGTTAGGATGATAGATTACATCCACTCTATAAACATTAGTACCAAAATCTGGATGTGGAAGAAGTAAAGATGCCGATACTGCTAGAGAATCTGCATGAGAATTCTGACTTCTGGGAATAGCTTCTATTGAAAATGCATCAAAATACTCAATTTCATCCCAAACTCTATTTCTATAATGTTTGAGTCTCTCATTTTTCATAGAATAACAATTACGAACCTGATTTACAATAAATTTTGCATCACCTTTAGCGCACAATAGTTTAATCCCTTTTTTCTTGGCTTGTTCAATTCCTAGCAATAATGCTTCATATTCTGTAGTGCTATTTGTATTTTTAAACTCTAGTTTGAAAGAAAAAGGAATCTTCTCACCCTATGGAGAAATAAGTACCACTCCAGCGCCAGACCCAACAGATGCACAACTTCCATCAAATTCCATTATCCACAATTCTGCAGTATGATCAACCACGTCTTCTGACATACTCTTTTTATCATCAGAGAAAAGCAAGTAGTTTCCAAATTCACACTCCTGATACAATATTCATGACTTTGGATCATCAGAAGGAAAAACTGTATATTTGGATTTTGGTTCAGGAATGAGAGTAATCTTCTATTTACCTACTGGAATCATTGCTTCAGACCAGTCCATTTTAATTTCACCACCTAAATCTTTACAATAGGTTCTGCTTAAAAGCATTCCATAACCTGCAGGAATATCAGCAACTAGTATGGTTAGCCTTACTCTTTTATTTGGATGAACTGCCAGAGCAACTTGAGCATCTTTTATCTGACCAAGCAAGGGCACCTGTTTTGAATCCATTGAATAACATTTCCCAAAGGTTTTAGTGAGAGGGAGGCCTAAAACTTTGGCAACTGCAGAGGGCATTATATTATCAGAAGCTCCTGAATCGATGATGCAATTATTGAGCTTATATCCATTAATAAACAAACACACATAAAATGGCTCAGGTTTTGGATTAGATATGTGCAATGGTTCAACTAGTTCATCAATAGATGTCTTAGATGTAGAAGTAACAAACAATTCCATAGTTTTGACCTGCTTGTTATATTGTGAAGTTTCAATATTAACCAAGGGCAAGCTTGAGGGTTTCAGTTGAGAATTTCCTTCTTGCACATACTTAATTAGTTTTTCTAATTCTTTAGGGTTTAGCTTAAGGTATTCTGCAGGTGAGATTTGAATTCTTGATGATTTGCAAAATTCCACAATATCAAAAGAAGTATCAGACTTAGACCGCTTGAACATTTGAACTTCTTGAACCTTTGAACCATTATCCAAATTTCGATTCATGGTTTCTTTACCCTTAGTTAAGATTTCAGAAGAAGTAGGGATACTTGTAGTTTTAGAAGGACGCTGACTCCTAGTAAGAACGACACAAGAGGGATCTTCAAGGGTCACCAATATATCACCTCCTCTATCTGAATCAAATTCATATTCAAGAAAGTGTATTCCAGAGTCGCCAAGCTGCCCATGAACATCTCCTTCTGAACCAAGCTCACTCTATGTTCATTAACAATTTCAAAGTAATGATTTGCTCATGAACTCTTTCATTGAACTTCGGGTCCAATACATCTTCACCTTCCTCTTCTTGTATTCCATCTATGTTCATTAACAATTTCAAAGTAATGATCTGCCGTATAGTGAACCTTGACCATAATCTTCTTTGGACTTCAAATTCATCATGACAATCTTCCCACTAGTCTTCTAACTGGGGTATATGTGAAAAGTTCACATCAACATTCAAGTGTTTCATTGCATATTCTTTGCTGTCAAACCCCTGCCGAGCAACATAAGGCTGCAAATTCATTTTCTTGAACTCCACTTCTAAGTTCAATACATCAGAAATAGTTTTGCAACTATAATATCCAAGTTCAACTGGGAAAATTGCTTCAGACTCACTTTTCATCCCTAATTTCTTATCAACATGAGCTAACTATCTACAAACTTCTAAGAGTACATAACTATCGAGAGCATATCTGGGCAATTTGAAAGGTTCATCTTCAAAGCCACCAATTCTAATATAAGTGTAGCATCCTAAAATTGTGACACTTGCAATTTCGACTGCATTTCGGTCTTCACGATGGCGACGCAACACGCAACCTGAATGGAGACCCCGAAACTTGCTGACGACACTAAAAACTGCATTTTTCAAGCACCCTGGCCTGAACCTCCTTGCACCCTGCTGTCCCGGGAGGTGGGACCAGAGCGCCCAGCGCCCTGGTCCCTGGGTCCTATTTTGGGCCCGGTCTCCTAAGGGGCTCGGGTCTTTTTGTTTGCAATTTGGAAATTATCTTTCCTGGTCGGCCTAAGGTTGGGAAAATCAGTCTATCAGCCCTAAATGACAAGTATATAAACTACATTTTTCTCTCTCATTTGGGATGAAGAGGATATGTGTACAAAGCGTAGAAATTATACTCAAGCATTCAAGCATTCTTTCAAGCAATTGATCATTTCAAGTCTCCATTCAAGGCTAAGTGTTGCATTCAAGACAAGGATTCAACCATTGAAGAGGAGATCATATACTACATGCTACAACATACAACATACAAAATCTAAACCTTCGCACATAAGGATACCAACATCCTTAGAACAAGGTATTAGTACTTGTTTTACAGTCATTTACATTTACAGCTCTTGCTCATTTCTTGGTTAATTCCAAAACCAAGGTTTGACCTAAAGGCAAACCCCTAATCCCTAACCCCCTAATCGTCTTCGCTTTTCTGTGTGTAGGTTGCAGGTACGCGGCTGAAATTGAAGATCTGGAATTCTTGTGCAGAGACGAACAGATCCCCCTTCGTTTCGCGGATTTTTCGGAGGACCGTGGCGCCGGGCGCCATCGTCCAGACAACTTTTGCTCAAATTTGCAGGACAACGCCGTATCGACATTTTACTGCTAATTCCAGGTCCGCAGCTTCATCCTATAACCCGAACTCAGTTTATAAGCGAATCTTTATGATTTTCTATGCATTCCTAGCTTAATTTCCTTAACAACATTCTTTACAAAAGAGGGTAGCCTTGCTTTCCTGACCCTTGAAATTCATCCAATCTTGCATTGCATGGGATTGGATCTTATGAGTTTCAACCCCTCTTTTGAATGTAAAGTCTCTCCCCTAAGTGAAAAACCATCGAATCCTAGCGAACCTCCCTTCTCTCTCCTCGGAGTCGGAAGAGGGGAGAGCAACTAGGGTTCGATCGCGATATTTTTCCACTTTACATTTTGGTGAACCCGACGTGAACATCCTTTCTGATTTTTCATGCTTAGATCTGAAAAAATTGATTACATTTCCATGTTTGATCTTTTGGAAAATTTTAGAGGTGATTGCATAAAAACCCTAAATTTTCTTTTTAGTAATTGAACTTGCGAAATGTCTAAATGTTAATGCCTGTTTTAGATCTGCCCTTCTATTACAAATTTTCAATTCATATTTGTGCTTTAATTCTGAAAATTAAGTGGTTAAATGTCAAAACCCTAATTTTTGAAACCCTCTTAATTCAACCTTTGTCCGACAATTTGACCAATCAAAACATCTCCAAATCAGCTGTAACTTTGGATTCTGCAATAAAATCACAATATCCTTCATCCCTGAAAATTTGGAAAAAAGTTGCGAGTACCGTGTTGCACTCCGAGCGCCATCATCCCCGACATTTTTTCCAAAATTTCGGGAGCGAGATCTTGCTGTATTTTCCTGCTAAAATCCAGAATTTTGGCTGATTTTGTCAGTTATAACACTTTCAAAATTACAGTCAAATTTGGTCTTGCGATTGCTTGGTCTAAGGCTTTTAATCATTCAAAAATCATTGAAATTAAAATTTTGTGTCAAAATTGCGTTTTTATTATCATAAATCTGAAAAGTGTGTTATCATTCATTAAAAATTTCAGTGCTTTATTCAAATTCTTGCATTTTGTGACTTTTGAAATTAAGTGTTTAATTACAACAACTTTGATTTCCGCTTTCAAAATTGAATTTTGCGTGAAATTGAGTCAATTTTCAAATTTCAAAATTTGCATTGCTCTTGACATTCCCTCTAAAATCATAAAATTCAAAATTTCAGTTTCCCTCTCTTTTTCAAAATTCAAATTTTGCATTTTTTCGACAATCTTGATAGGGTTCAATTTTGAATTTGCAACTTTAATTTGGCCTATCTACAGATCGTAAAATCACTCAATTTTTTCGGATTAGCTCTAAAATCATCATACCTTTCATCCCTGCAAATTTCGAAAAAAGTTGCAGGGACCGTGTTGCACTCCGGGCACCACGGTCCCGAACATTTTTTCCGAAATTTCGGGAGACTGTTGTGATTGCATTTAACAGCTTAAATCCAGAAGATTGGCTGATTTTACTGAAAATTGCTACCTCTAAATTCAAAATCTTCTCTCTCTTTCTAGTGCATGAGTTTTACAACAATAAGCCCTACTTACACTATTCCTGTTAGACGAAGCCGTAGAATTAAGTCTTTCTGAGGTTTAATTACCGAGGAGATGGAACCTAATTTGAATAGCCTTTTTAACAAGGACATGGGTGATTCCTCTAATCCTCCTAATGATGAAGAAGCTCTCCATGAGGTTTCTGTAGAACAACTTTCAAAATTGGATAACCAATTTGACGATTTTCGACAATGGATGTCTCAAGAATACCCTAATAGTCAAGCTCTTCCTTTAATTGAGGGTCTAAAACGTATGCTTCAAAGTGATAAGAATGGAATTGATATTTTGCGTGGTATTGCACACATTGTGGATTTGAATGTGATGCCTATGAAGAGTTGTGCTGAAAATTTAGGTTATACACAACCTCCTACACAAGTCAATCATTCTATTCCTTTGATGACTTCTATTGCTAGTATACCTACCTTTACATCAAACATAATGGCTACTTCTACACAAGACATTCCTCCTGTGATCACCAGTCATGGGGGCAACCCTTCTTCTTCAATTAACCCTCTTCCTTCATTCAATCCGACTTCTTCATTCATTCCTTCAATGAGTGTCCCTATTATATCTCCACAAATGAACATGACGCAAGGGGGAAATTCATTTAACCATTCCATCCCTCCTTGTAGTGTTCCTCTTGTCCAATCATCTCCTATGACTAATTATCATAGGGTCCCACCACCTTACTCTCTACCTTCTTTCAATAACATAACACCTCCATCTCAATCTAACACATCCAATATGAATTCTTCGACCGAAGCAACCATTAACAATCTTGCACAAACTGTCTCTTCTTTACAGCAACAAATTGCCTCTATGAATCAATCTAAGTTTAGTGTGCCCACATTTGATGTTGCGAGCCCACTCTCTCTTGACATTGTTCGAGCTATCCCTCCTAAACATGTTGAAATCCCGCATTTGGAACTTTATAATGGTAAAGGAGATCCTCTAACACATGTTAAGACTTTTCAAACAATTTGTACTGATTTTGCTTATGACCAAAGGTTGCTTGCAAAACTATTCACTAGAACATTAAGAGACAAAGCCCTACAATGGTATTGCTCGTTGCCTTCTTATTCTATTACTTCTTTCGAACAACTTGCAAATGCTTTCATTCAACAATTTCAAAACAATATAAGTCCTAAAGTTACTTTGATTGATTTAATGCATTGTAAACAAGGTGTTAAAGAAAAAGTGACTGATTTCATTGGTAGATATAAGAATTTGTATGCTCAAATTTCTTTTCCGGTGCCTGACAATGATATTCAAAGAATCTTTATTTCTAATTTACAAAAAGATATTCGAGACAAACTTCTGTTTTCTGAGTTTACTTCTTTCCAACAGTTGTGCGCCACTCTTCACAATTATCAACTGATTGTGAGTCAAATGGAACAATCACATCCTATGGCTCCGAGTGATAAGGGTGATAGCAGTCAACAACCATTTGGGAAGTTTAAACCGAACAGAGATTCCATCAAATTCAATGAAAACATCATCAACAACAATGTGAATGCAGCATCAGGTGTGCCTCCTATTTCTAAATTTTTCAAGAAAGAAAGAAAGTATACTCCTTTGAATGAATCATTGCATAGTATTATGAATAAGTTATTGGAACAAAATGTGCTTACTCTTCCTCCTATAAGACAAATTGATCCTGCAAAGATTACTTCACCTTATTTTGATAACAAAGCTTTTTGTCAATTTCATCGTCAGCCTGGGCATGATACTGAAAAATGTTTTTCTTTAAAGGGTAAAATTCAAGATTTGATTGATAATAATACTATTTCTGTTTCTGGAGTGAATGATAAAGGCAACACATCTGTAGCTCCTCCTAATCAAAATCTTTAGATTTTCACTGATCCATTGCCTTCTCATACCTCTAATGCGATTGAGACTAATGATTCCTCTCTCTCATCTGATGGTCTTGTGTCTATGACTCCGAATGTGATTAACTTTGTAGAGCAGCAAGAAATCCCTGAAGAACCTTCCATCACATTTGATTCTAGCGAAACCATTAGGGCACCTGATGGTCCTTTATACATAGTTGCAAAAGTTAAGAATACACCTTTCCGTGGAGTGCTTATTGATCCTTCGTGCATGGTTAATGTTATTACTGAAGAATTTCTTTTTACTTTGCAATTGAATCAAGTGATCTATGACAAAACAGATGTGATTGTGAAACTATTTGATGCATTTTCTTCTCCTGCAATTGGTTCTATTACATTGCCTATTGAAGTCCATAACAAATCCCTTGATGTGAACTTTGCTATTATTCCATCTTCTGAACAATTTCGTGTGAAGCTTGGCTATCCTTGGCTATCTTCCATGAAAGCTATTGCTTCTCCTATTCACAAGTGTTTGAAATTTCCCCATAATGGTGAAGTTGTTACTGTCAATCATAGTCTCTTTAAACCAGCTGAAAGAACCTCTAGTGTTCCTCTTGATTACTTTTGGCCTAAACAATTCCAATCTCTTCCTCCATGAAGTGATCATCTTTTCAAATCTTATCAAAAGTGGAAAACAGATATGATCTTATCTCTAAGTGAACCTAGAACACCTAAACTTGACATTCCTATCATTCTTGAGAAGGAAGTTCTTCCTTTGAAAGATAAAACTAATGTCTTTCCTCAAGAAGAATCTCAACCCATCCCTATGGATGTGACTATGTCTATACCTAATAAACTTCCTAAGAGTAGACCTATACCTCCTCGTCATGATGGACTTGGTCTTCTCCCTAAACCAAAAATTCCTCCTTTGTATGGAGCAGTTCCTCCTCCTTCTTTTTATAGAGAGAAGAGACCTTCTTCTTCTCCTATTATCCAGCCTAAGAGACCACAACCTAAACACCCAAGTGCTAAGGATGAGAACATTCCTCCTCCTCAATCTTCTCCACTTCCTACTAAGACTAGACGAAATCGTTCTGCATGTGAACGCCGACGAAAGCGTCATCTTAGAGCTCAGGCAGTTGCTTCTCAAACTTTGCAATCTCCAAAAACACCTTCAACAAGCATTATTCCATTTTCTCCTCAGCCGGACATTGAGCCTAAATCTCCTAAACATAAGATGCATGATGATCTTGATCCTGTGCGAGTTAAAGATCCTATTTTTATAAATCTTGATGACGACATAGATGAAAATGTTACTCCTCTTGCTTCTGATAGTGAATATGAACTTGTTGATGTCGATAACCATTTATCTAATGAATTTTCTAAAGCACTTATCCTAGCTCCTAGACAAGAACAATGTGGCTCAGAACATGAACATAGCCCTTGTTTGGATCTTGTGATAGCTCCATCTGCTGTGTTGGATGTTCCTCCTCTAGCGTGTTCCCTGCCTTCCTGAAACATTGATCAGCAAGATCGGGGGGTAGATGACATGCTAGACTAGTTACATTAGCATAGCAGATTCTCTTCTCCTCTCTTTTGTTACTTCTTCTATATGTTATTCTCATTCTTCTATTTGTTGTCCTTGGTGTTGTCTACTTGAGGATGATGCAAAGCATTGAGATCTCTCGATCTCTCTCATGTTGACTCAAAAGACACATGTGTTCCCTTCTTCTAGGTGACCTTCCTTGATTGGGGAATGAAGAACAATTATGCATACATACATATGATATATATACATGAATTATCATATAGCATACTGACCCCGAGGAAAGCAAAGTCACCTTGTGCTTTGTGTTTTGTGTCTATTATCCTTGGGTTTATCTCACACTTGGGGGCTAAATCCTTGCGATAACGTGCTCCTTTCTCATTTCTTATGTGTATCACTACGTTAAAACAATCACCCCCGGTGAGGCGTGTGCGATCGCTTTAACGTAGGGGGGCATACATCCCGTTCATATCTTTTCAAGATACTTGAAAATTTCTTGGCAAATTTAGCCTTGCCTTGAAAATTTTTGATATCTTTCTTGCATGACTCATAGTGAGGGAGCCTTACTACTGATAGTCATGGTTCTTCCTCGTGATCTTCCCTTTTACTTTGTCAATCAAAGTTGTAAGATCCTTAGTCCACTGGGGGCTTGGTGTATCTTGCCTCCTTGACGTGGTCAAAGTCTTTCAATGTTGTTTCCTTGTACTTTACCGGAAGTATGAGCATACATACTCCCGCTAAAGTGGGGGCTAAATGTAGCGTCCTAAAATTGTGACACTTGCAATTTCGACTGCATTTCGGTCTTCACGATGGTGATGCAACACGCAACCTGAATGGAGACCCTGAAACTTGCTCACGACACTAAAAACTGCATTTTTCAAGCACCCTGGCCTGAACCTCCTTGCACCCTGCTGTCCCGGGAGGTGGGACCAGAGCGCCTAGCGCCCTGGTCCCCAGGACCATGGCGCCCAGTGCCCTGGTCCCCAGGACCATGGCGCCTAGCGCCCTGGTCCCTGGGTCCTATTTTGGGCCCGGTCTCCTAAGGGGCTCGGGTCTTTTTGTTTGCAATTTGGAAATTATCTTTCCTGGTCGGCCTAAGGTTGGGAAAATCAGTCTATCAGCCCTAAATGACAAGTATATAAACTACATTTTTCTCTCTCATTTGGGATGAAGAGGATATGTGTACAAAGTGTAGAAATTATACTCAAGCATTCAAGCATTCAAGCATTCTTTCAAGCAATTGATCATTTCAAGTCTCCGTTCAAGGCTAAGTGTTGCATTCAAGACAAGGATTCAACCATTGAAGAGGAGATCATATACTACATGCTACAACATACAACATACAACATCTAAACCTTCGCACATAAGGATACCAACATCCTTAGAACAAGGTATTAGTACTTGTTTTACAGTCATTTACATTTACAGCTCTTGCTCATTTCTTGGTTAATTCCAAAACCGGGGTTTGACCTAAAGGAAAACCCCTAATCCCTAACCCCCCAATCGTCTTCGCTTTTCTGTGTGTAGGTTGCATGTACGTGGCTGAAATTGAAGATCTGGAATCCTTGTGCAGAGACGAACAGATCCCCCTTCGTTTCGTGGATTTTTCGGAGGACCGTGGCGCCGGGCGCCATCGTCCCGACAACTTTTGCTCAAATTTGCAGGACAGCACCGTATCGACATTTTACTGCTAATTCCAGGTCCGCAGCTTCATCCTATAACCCGAACTCAGTTTATAAGTGAATCTTTATGATTTTCTATGCATTCCTAGCTTAATTTCCTTAACAACATTCTTTACAAAAGAGGGTAGCCTTGCTTTCCTGACCCTTGAAATTCATCCAATCTTGCATTGCGTGGGATTGGATCTTATGAGTTTCAACCCCTCTTTTGAATGTAAAGTCTCTCCCCTAAGTGAAAAACCATCGAATCCTAGCGAACCTCCCTTCTCTCTCCTCGGAGTCGGAAGAGGGGAGAGCAACTAGGGTTCGATCGCGATATTTTTGTGCTTTACAATAAGTAAATCTAGGAAATTGAAGAAAACAACTCCCATATGTACTGACCAACTTTAATGCTTCAGGTGATATTCTATTATTCAAATTTCCTTGTAGTTCAAAAGTTAATCTTCCCACAAAGACATCATTCCATCTCAAGAAGTTTTCTGTGTACCTCTGTATCTGCAAATGTGGATAGAACTCATAGACCTTCATTCCATCAACCCAAGGTTCTTGATATAATCTTGGC